>NW_027528345.1:9827995-9869159 GCF_008692635.1 Crocuta crocuta
GGTGCCGTTCCCCAAACCTTCCGTCAAGACGGAGGTTCCCCCCCCGCCCCGTGAATTGGGCCAGGGGGCTCCCGACGGTTCAAAACCCGTGGTCCTCTATTACCCTCCTGAGCAGCCTAACGTTCCCGGGCGCCTGAAATCAGCGGCTTCTCGGACGGCTGGTTTCTTACAGATCTAGGATGCCTGTTCTCCGGATAGCTGCCTTCTTAAGGATGGCGGCGCCTAGGTCCCCGGCTACCCAGACGGATCGCTCCCGGCCGGAGCGGGGGACTACTCTCCGCGCTCTGGACGTCCCGGGCTCTGCGCTGCGGGTGGCGCCCACCGGACGCGACCTCCTTGGAGGTTTGCGCTCTGGCTCTTGGAGAGCACTGACGAGCCTCTCTACCCCAGCCACGGCCCCAGCCCCTGCTAGAGCCTGGCCCCGCGTTTCTCTCCAGCTAGAGCTCTCCCTCTCTGCGTCCCTAACCTTCCTCCCCTCCCTCCCGGGGCGGCAGTGCGGGTGGTGTGAGCCGCTGCGCGGCGGGAGCCTCTATAAGCGGCCCGGGGCGGAGCGACCCCTGGCGCCCAGAGTGGGAAGCGCGGGGGCGGGGCAGGCAAAGGCCCCCACCCGCGTCCCCCCAGCTTCTCGGTGCCTGCCTGGTTCTGAGAGGATTCTGCAGGGGTTCACTGCCCCCACCCTATCCTTACTTTTGCCGCACCCTGAGTTCGGTATTCCTGGAGCCCAGAGGAAGCCAGAAATAGACATGGGATAAAAAGGGGTCTAGATACAGGCAGAAAGAAGACAGAGGTGGATTCCAGAGCTAAAAAGCACCCCTCACCAAAAGAAAAGAAAAGCCCACAAACATACAAAAAGGGGGTTAAAAGAAATTCGCCACCCCACGCCCCTCAGTGCCCGTGTCCCAATAACATTTGGTAAAGGGTTCAACGAGTACATGTTGGCCTGAATTGGAAAAGGCAAATTTCCAGCCACCTCTACCCTTGACCCCCAGTGTTGGGGTGGGGGCGCAGAGCAGAGAAGAGGGTGAGGGAGCGAGAGAGAAAACAGATCAGTCTGGGGAAGCGAGCAGGAAACCGACAGGAAAGCAGAGAAGGAGCGACAGAGAAATCAAAGAGACAGAAAGCCAGATAGAGACGCAGAGACAGAGACAAAGCTTCGAAAAGAGACTAACTGACAGGCCCAGAGGGGGAGAGGGAGAGACAGAGACAGAGAGAGAGAGACAAGAGCTGAGACAGGTTGACAGATCGAGAGAGAAATGTAAATGGCGCGCTGCAGAGAGACACCCAGGTCCGTGTTCGGACTCCAATGTGACATATCAACTGTGGGGAAGATGCGGGGGCGGGGCGGTTCTTCCAACAGAGTGGTAAGCTCTGGGTCTGTGCATTGTGACAGTGTGCTGGCAAGTGCGGTTAGGCCATGGGACCCTGGCCTTGTGTGTTCCTGGGTGAGTGGGATTGTGGATGTGTGTTGTCTTTGTGTGTGTATGTATGAGGGCTGTTTGAAGGGAGGTTTTTGTATTTGGCTTCCTCTTAGTGTCTAAATGTGGGACCCCATGAATGCCATCTCTCCTTAGGACTGAAGAGTAGAGAATCTACTGGGGAGAAAGAGTCAAAAGCAGCTATAGTCTCACTTGCCCTGCCCTGCCCAGCCCAGCACCACCCCTGCCCCAGTTCCAGAACATGTCCAGCCCCAGCATCTCTGCCTCTTTTCCCCTCCTAAAAGTCTGTGTTTAGATGGAAACCCAGAGAAGTTGGTCTCCACATAACACATGTTTGAGGGAGGGATTTGAAGTTGGTTATGCAAATTAACACAACTAAAATGCAGATTAAATGCTGGGCATCTTCCTGTGAGAGGTGACTGTTTCTGTCACTCTGAGTGACCAGGAGGGGACACAAGCTTTGATAGATCCCTTTCTGTGGGGGGTCAGGGTCCAGGAAGAAAGCCAGTGGCTGCATCCTTCCTTAGGGTTTGGCACCTCTGGGGGGGAATTTCTTGCTCACAAGGGACCCCAGGGCCAGAGGTCTGGAGAAGGGGCTTCAGCTCTGGCAAAAGTGAGGATGTTTGGAAACCCTGGAGGTGGACAGCTGCAAAGGACCTCTTATTGACTAGGTTAAGCCAGGACTGTGATTTATAGGCATAAGTTGTGCAAAATAGAAGGCACAGGGCACACCAGGATTATTGGGTGGAAGGTGATTCCCCTCATCTCATTTTCTGTACCCCTTCCCTGCACCTCCCAGCCCATAATGGTGCAGGAAGAAAGAGGTTGCTGAGGCTGGGCCGGTGTGGAGAGAGGCCCCTACATGCTTGAAAGGGTTGGGAGAGAAAGGATTGGCAGTCAGTGGGGGAGGGGCCTCCTCCTCCAACCATAAATACAAATTTTATTCAAGGTCTTTGTCGCCATTTGTCTTCCTCGGGGGGCTGAGGGCCATGTCGGCCCCGTGCATGTCTAATTCCGGTACTGCTCCCCCAGGCTGGATGATGGATGGATCAGAGAGGAGAGAGCAGGCCAGGGCTCACGCTGGCCTACCCTGCCCGATCCTCAAGCCCCATCGTTCTCAGGTCCTGCCACCCTCTCCTTCCTCCTCCCCCTTCTCCTGCCCTCCCTCCGCTGACCAGAGACACTCAGTGCTCAGCCCCACTCCCCATCCCACTCTCCTACTCACCAAGGCCCTCTTTTTGAGCCCCTCACCTCAGCCCCTTTCAGGTCCCAGCCCTCTTCTCTCTGGAGCGTCCCTTCTCCTCCCGTCCCCGGCCCAGGCTGTGAGCTGCGGTGACCAGCAGGGCTGCAGGCGGCAGCGGGTCTGTGTGGTGGGGGGAGCTCACAGGGAGCTGAGGGGCCAGCTCCATGAATTTATTCATGTTCTGTTGCTCTTTCCCCACGCTCTGGAATGAAGCTGCCAGCTCACCAGGTCCTTATTGCTTCCCCTGCAGCTGTCACATTCGGCCGAGGAGGGACCTGGGTAGGGTCAAGGCCAGCCGGTGCTCCTGGGGCCAGAAGCCAAGTGTCTGAGCTCAAGAGGAAATGCCGAGGCCCAGGCTGGGGTCTGGGACGATTTATCCAGAGCTTCTCAGGCAGCCAAACTGAGAGGCCCCATGAAGGTGGTGTGGTTGGGAATGGGAAGTAGGCAGGGAAGGATGTGCTGCAGGACACAGCAAGGGCAGTGAAGGTGGGGGTGAGTCTGATGGGAGAAGGGGAGGAGAGAAGAGGCCTTTAAGGGGTCCCCTAGACTCCTCGCTTTAAAAGCACAGCCCAGGAGCACCTGGCTAGCTCAGTCCGTGGAGAATGAGACTCTCGATCTTGGGGTCATGAGTTCAAGCCCCACAATGGGCGTAGAGCTTACTTCAAAATAAATAAAATGAAAGCACAGCCCAGTCTGAATCCTACCTTAACCTCCATCCTTGATGCTGCACTGACCCTGATCCTAATTCCAAACTATACACTTGACTCCTCTTCAATCCTAAAATGAACCCTAACTCTATAACCTGAGCCTAAATGGAATACCTCTCTTGTCTGGTTTGTCCTGAAACCCAGGGGTCTCCCAAGAATTTCCCCCAGAGCTTACAGCCAGGTGTGTGTCAGAGTTCTGAGGACCAGACTTTGGATTAGCATGTGATTAGCATATGATTTGCATATGGTATGTGCCTCCTACTTTAAGGAAGTTTTCGTGTTAAAATTTTATGAAGTCTAGTGGAAAGGTCCTGGCTCCTTGAAGGTTCTCTCTTTTTGTTCCTTCTCCCACACTCCTTGTCACTGACCCAGACCCCCTCAGGGGAAGAAGAGGAGTGAGGAGATGAGCAATAGAGGGCTCATGGGAGGAAAGATCCTAGCAGTGTGACCTGTTCCTGTCACTTGCAGTGTAACATCCACAAGCCTCAGTTTCCTCATTTGTGAGAGGAGAGGAACCAGCTGATTGATGTCACATTAAGAACTAGGAAAGCACTTTTGTTTTCTTGCACTCTCTCCTTCCTCACTTTTCAGGGTAATTCATAGTGTGGCCCTCATCCTCTCACAAACATTCTGGCTTCCTGCTCCCACATCTAAGACTATGCAGCACTGGAAACAACCTGGGTGGCCTGGTACCAGACCCCTGGTATGAAGAGAAAAGAACTTTGCCCACCTGATGGGACAGGGGATAACATGGAAAGGGAAATAATGCTGTATTGTAGGGCTTTTCTATGCAAGTTCTTACTACATCCTCAAAGCACCCCTGAGCAGTGGATATAGTGTCTCCATTTTTACAGATGAGGAAACTGGTCCCAGAAAGGAGAAATGGCTTGTCCTGTATCATCCTGTAAGCGGCAGGCCTAGGACTTTAGTTTTGATTTCAGTGCCCTGGAGAAGAGAAATGGCACCGGAGGCAGTGGAAGGGTAAACGAAGCAGGACAGGAGTGGGAAGGAGTGAGACTTGAACGAGTATCAGGGGAGACCTATGTGTGTGAGGCCAACATGGCAGTTGGCTCACTGTCCCTGACCTCTCACCCCAGCGCTGTGGAGCCTGACATCCAACAGGTGTTCAATTGTTAGCTAACAGTTGACAGAAGTTAGCTGCGGAGAGGGGCTGTTCAGAAGGAAGAGGAGTGGGCAAGGAAAAGGGATGGAGAATGAAACCAAACAAATCGGAGGAAAATGTTCTCAAGAGGCGAATAAGAGGAAAGCTGTCTGGGAGGGTGGAGGGCCGCTCTCCTCCTCCCACCACGAGTGGGAAGGAAAACAGTCATGGCCCAAGATTCTGCGCACACTCTGCCCCATTGCTCCGAGGGTCGGCAGACCTCGGCCGCGGGGCGAGAGGCGCACTGTGCCATTCGGCCTAGGGCTTCCGTTCCTCCGGGCACCGCAGCTCGGTACAGCCTTGGGCTCAAAGGGCCGAGCTAGCACCCACAGCGCTGAGGACAGGCTCCTGACTCCCATAGGGAGGGGTAGTGATTCTTTCCAAGGTGTTTGTCAGGCTAGATCGCGCTGCCGACTTACTTCCTTGACCCCTGGCCAGGTGCGTCTCCTAGCTCTAGCCTCCCTCTCCACCTCATTTTGCTCTCCCCTCGCCCCCACCATTCTCCCGCTCCAGCCTCCAGTTAATGAAATGTGGCGAGCGGCCGCACAGACAGCTGTCAGACCCCTCATTTCTCCGCCGGGATATTGGATCCGCGCTGGGAGACCGACAGGTGAGCAGAGGAGGGGTTGTGAGGGGGGCCGAAGGAGGGGCGCCAGCAGGCAAGAGCCGGGAGCCCTGGAGGCAGCGCCAGGCTGGATGCCTCGAGGGCAAGGCTAAGCGGGTCGGCCCTAGGATGCTCTTTCTGCTGGTGGTACCCAGCTCTTTGCTCTTCTCCAACAAGCAGGAGACTTAACGAGCCCTATATCCACCGCGCCCAGAAGTGGGTCGACCCAGGACGCCGGGTCCTGCACCCTAGGCGGGCCTGGCTCCCGTGCGCGCCGCGCGCCGCGCCTCTGAGCCGGCGGCCGCCGCGGCCCGGTGCTTCCTCCCACCTCCTTCCATCCTTTCCTTGTTGCTCCCCCTCCTTTCCGCGCTCCCTCCCCGGCGGCCGCGGCCTTTATTAGGGATTCCGCGGCTGTCGGTCCCGCCATCCATCCTGTCCGCCGGCAATTAGGCGGCCAGACAAAGAGCAGCTTCGGATGGATGAGGGTCCCGGCGGATCGGAAATGTGAAGGGTCAGCGCTGCCGCCCGCGGCGCACCCCGCTCCCCCCTCCGCATAATCACCGGCCGCCCGTCACTCAGCCGGCCGCCGGGGGAGCTCCGGGGCCGGGGCTGGGGAGAGGGCGGGGGTGGGACTGCAGCCTAGGCGCCTAGGGCTAGGAGAGAGCGGACCCGCAACAGGGGCGCCTCCTGCGGGAAGACGGAGGACTGAGGGAGGCCGGAGACACCTGCAGGAGAGAGAGGGCAGGATATGGCCCCTGGCTTGACCTGAAGGCGGGCTGGACGACCGCTGCCTTGGGGGGCTTCAGTGCGGAAGCAGAGATCTGGCTGCAGAAAAGAGAGTGGTGGCCCAGGCGCCCCCTGCTGGGAGACTGGGGGACGAAGCCCTAAGGGCCTCTGGTCTATACACGTGGAACTGCGCCCAAGAAGAGCTTTCCTAGGGAAACTGAGGGTCTGTAGCCTGGTGCGCCTCCTATCGGAATAGAATGATATTGTGCTTCTATTCCCCGATCTCTTAAGCAAAATCCAACCCATCCACATCAAATCCAGAAAAGCTCCAAGGCTGGGCGAACCCGCACGGAGCCGAGAGGAAGTTCAAGGAGTCCGGGTTTTACTGCGGATTCTTTGGCTCTAGCTCCCAGCTGACAAATCAACATCTCAATCTGACAATTAGTGGTCGAGGTGGGGGGGAGAGGGGCTCTAGCCGCCTGGGCCGCTTAGCCCTCCCGGCGGGCGGCAGAGAGGTGGGCGGTGGCTGGCAGTGATGAACGACTCCGGGGGGGCCCGGGGCCCGGAGCGCGCATTCATTACTCGACTGACAGGCGGATGGCGGGCTGGGCGAGCAACGAGTGGACGTGCGAGGAAAGAGGCCAGTGACAGGAGGGAGAGTAAGGGAGGAGTTTAATAGCCCCACCGCCGGGTCAGCTCCCTGTTCGTCGCCTCAGCCCTGGTACTTGACTTCTTGAGCTCCGGCTCTCAGCTGTTGGAGCTGGCTCTGGTTATAGAATTTGGGGAACGGGGGCGGGGGCCTAAGCCCTCTTCTCCCTGATAGGCGATTTCAGGTCTAATATCAATAGAGTGTGTGGACAGGCCTTAGGACTGGGCGCTTCAGCCTGAACTGGGAGGAATCGTGCATGTCTGTGCACACAGAGGTGGTGTGTGTGTGACAGGGATTGATGAGTGTGGATCACACGTGGAAGTCCGTGACAGCGTGGGTCAGTGTTAGGAATGTGTCGACCTGATTTTGTCAGTGGTGGTGTGTTGTGTGTGTCTGAGGATCAGCTGCAGCTTGCTCCTTCGTGTCTGTGCTCTCCCCCCCCCCACTACTTGCTGTCAGCTCTCTCTCTCTCTCCAGTTCTGTAGGAAATGGCAGTGTGCACAATGACAGCTGAGGTATGCTGCTGGGGGTGGGGGGGATAGATGTTAACTGTGAGGATGCTGGTCTGGACAACTGCTCCTTTTCACCATTTCCACCCAAAATGTCACCCTTTCCCTAAGCTTCCTGAAAGTAGTGGATGGTTTTTCCAAAGCCTGGAGACCCATTTGCTGAATCCTGACGAAAGAAGTGGTCACTACTAGAGTTTTCTATCGCCCACACTCCTACATATACTCAATCTTCATCACATGCAGGATGTAATCTCCAGCCGATCTGGTTCCCTAGGCTGGTGGTGGTCAGAGAGGAGGAGTTGGGTCTCAGGCATGGGTCAGACCATCAGACCTCTAAGAGAGCCCGCTTCTTTGGAGCCTGGGCTAGTGGCCCGTGGGACCCTTACCTTTTAGGTCCAGTTACTAGTTGACACCTTGGAAGAATAATGCTGATTATAGTCTAATTCCTCTCCCCAATAACTCTCTTTCTTCACCTGGCTTTGTTCTCACCCACTCTCAAACACATTAAAAGGTCAAGCCTAACTTTCTTCCCAGTCCTGAATCTCCTGTGTGCCTAGGGCAGAGTTGGGGGTGACTCTGGATCTCCGGTTGCCTGCTTTGTTCAGTGTCTTTCAGCCACCTTCCCTTTGCCTAGCTCTTCCTCATAGCTAGGGTGTCTCTTGGAGCCTTTATATCTTTGTCTCTGTACCTCTCCTTGTGTCCATGTTTAGGGATCTCCTCCAAATTTGTCTTCCTACATTTTGGGTTATGTCTTTGTTCCTCTGGGGGTTCTCCCTTTGAGAATACGCCCGTGCAACGGTGAAGTCCATGAGAATGGGAGAGGGAGCAGGGCTTCCTTCCTGCCCCCATCTAGAGGCGACTAAAACCCAAGGATGGCCACACAGTGTCAGGGCCGGGCCACGACCAGGTCGCTTCTCATTCAGGGCACAAGCACNGCCTTAGAGGGATCGATGCGGCCCGGGGGCCCCGCCCGGGGTCGATATTCCTGATTGGGAAGCGGCCGCTGCGCGGAGCCCGCGTGTAAATCACCCGGACTGGGGGAGGGGGCACGGGAGCCAACCGCGTCCCAGGCACTCGGAGCCAGGCGGGGTCCCGGCCCGGCCGACCCTAGGGCAATGGAATGAGGAAACAGNCCAGGGTATAAAGAACAAAACAGAATGGATGAGCAGGGAAGTTTGGGCCCTACCTACAACGGCCTCCGCAGCCGCTACCCTCCAATCCTCACAGTTCTCTTTTGGAGAAACTGAGGCAGCCGAGGCTAAGAAAGGCCGGGAAGGTTAAAAGCGGGATCAGCTGCGAGGCTGGGACACCAACCAGAGTTCCCCCGTGGGTCCCGGGATTCACCTGCCCGACCCGGTCCTTTCGTGCGTAAATACTCCGCCACGTCGCCCACCGCGGTTCAGACCCTCCCCTCCCGCTTCAGCTTGTCAGGTCCCCCCACTCTCCCCCCCCCGCCAGTTTATAGAACAACAATTTGGGGAAAACAATCCGGGCCGAGTGACGGCCCCCGTAATTGTGACAAAGTGAGTGCGGGCGGCTGGAGAGAGCGCAGGGGCGGGAGCGGGGCGGGGCGANTCACCTCCCATCCCTCTCCTTGACTCTTCTCCAATTCTTCTCCCGGCCCCTCGCGCCTCCCTTCGCTTGTTCCTCCATCGCTCTTCCCTTTCCTCTCGGTAACGGCTCCTCTCCCGCCCCCCATTCCCGACAGCCCCTCCCTCGGTGTGCTTTTTCTCCGTTCACTTCTCCCTCTCTCCTCCGCCCTCCACTCGTTTCTCCCATCTTTTCCGCGCACTCCTGTCGCCCTTGGGCCCCTGGCTCCCACCGCACCATCTGCTTGCTGAGATGGAACCCCGAGCACCCGCCCCGACCGCCACTCTCTGAGAGGTCCGCTTAGCCCAGCAGTCCTGGGTTCCTCCGGCCTCCGAGCTGGCTGCGCGCGGCGGCCCCTGGCCGGGCGGCCAGCCCCTTCCCTCTGCGTCCCGCCGCTGCCTCCCCCACCCCGCTTCCAGCGCCGGGAGCGAGTTTGTTTGTCCAGCGGCGGCGGCCACCGCCNCCGCCCGAGCTGTTTGCCGAGCTTAGCGCGCCGCCTCTCAGTGCGGGCCCAATTAAGTCTCATTCATTATTCAGCGCCCTGTCCGCCCCCGCCCCCCAGCGGGCAGCTCCCGCGTCGCTTTGGGGCCCCTCCCAGCCCTGGCCCCTCAGTGAGCCCTAAGGCGCCTTAGGAGAGCCCTCTTCCCTCCCCTGGCCGGGATAAGGGTTGAGGGGCTGGCCGTGTGAGGGCCACCAGGCCCACCCCACCCCCAGGTCAAAGCTGAGGCACTTTGGAGAGCCAAGCCTTTCTTCTACAGAGGAGGAAACAGGCCCAAGAAGCTACGTGACTTGGCCAAGGTCACGTAGCAGAGCCAGGATTGGAGTCCAGGGCACTGAAGCGAAGGCATCTTGCATTCCAGCTCCTTCCCTGCATTGAGATGGGAGGAAGGCAGACCACTTTGCTGCTCTCGCTCTGCTCTCCAGGTGGGACGCATATACCTTTCTGCTACTATTTCTGCCTCTAGCCTGTAGCCTTCAGGAAAGAGCAGGTTCGGGCACCCACTGGATCTGGAGGCCCCTCCGGTCTCAGGCTCAGTTCTAGAGGTAATCCTCCTGACTGGCAGGCCTGGGGGCGGGGCAAATGAAGCAAACTCAGGGCTGGGAGTCCTCTCTGCAGCCAGAGAGGGGTAAGTCGGCCTTAGAGGAATTGGAAGTGGAGCCATCCAAGGCAGTTTTGGAAAACAACGGAGTAGGAAGAGAGTGCACCCTGAGGTGAGGGACAAGTCACCGTCTCATTTGTAGGGATGGAAAGGGGCGATCAAAGGTCTATTTTTGCGTTTATGGCGAACCACCCTGGGCTGATTTGCCCCGGCAACTGGACAAGGTGAGTCTGGAGACCCGCCCAGACCCGCCCTTCTGTGAGCGGCAGCGCCACCTGGCGACGGTGGTGTAGCGGTGCAGGCGCGCTTCGGCCTGGAGTAGGGCGCTGCGCCAGCCGTTTTGAGCCTGGGGAGCCCTGAGAGCCTCACACCGAGTTTACCTTAGAGGGCGGGCGAGAGGAGCCAGAGGCTGAAAGGTGATCCCAAGGGGACCGGGTATGTGTGTGTGTGTGTGGGGGGGGCACTTAGGGAGGGGCCTGACCCGGACGGCCCCACTTCCGTGACACAGCAAACACAGAAAGACAAAGTCCATTTGGGTGGAAGTGAGAGCTGAGTGACAGGGGGCCATTTTGACTCTGTAGCCAAAGGAAATGACTGGTCTGACGGGGTCTGGGAGCCGGGGTACCCAGGTACGGCAGTCCACCCTGGGACTAGCGGGTAGCTGGTGGGTGGTCTTGAGGCCTATTCTACGTAGAGGGGAGATCCTGGCAGGCACACTTTGGCATCTGACTTGGTATTCTGGGGATTCAACCGGCCTCTTTGGAGAGACTCCAAGTCTGCCCTGGAAGGGGTGCCAGGGTTTAAGTCAAAACATTTGTTTAACAGAGCTGTTTACGTGGAGGGACTTCAGGACGTCTTTCAAGGTTGACTTGTGGGAAGATTTCATGGCCTGGAGAAATGGCAAGGCTGGAGAGAAATCTTGGCCATGTGTCTGAGGGCGGCCATATGCGAGTTGAGGAGGGCTGGGAGGCCAAGGGGCTTTCAAAATGTGTAGGAACTTTAGAAAGGTGTTCTCTTCACTGCTGTTCACTCCACTCTCCCATGAATCATTCCAGGAATCAGTGGTCTGAAATTTAAGCTTCTGCTTTTCCTTCCATGTGCTGGGTTCTAAATCAACTGAAAGCATTTAAAACATTTTTCTTCTCTAAATTTGGAGTTGGCTGTGCTTCTAAAAAAACAGAAATAAGGCACCAGACCAAAGGGTATAGGAGAACCTGCATTTCAGGGACACTCAGGAAGATCTGCACTTGATTATTATTGGAAGGAGAGATAGTTACTCTTGGGGTCTTGGATATAGTCCCATGACTGTTTTTTTCTGTCTCTTAGGATCTGGGACCATGACTGCCATGTTTCTCACAGATGACCCCAGATTTCTGCCCTCTGGGCCGAATGTCAGGTGCCACTGGACTTGATCTGACACCCTTTCCCTAAAGGATGGCCAAAGGGCTCCTGGTGACCTATGCCCTTTGGGCTGTAGGAGGCCCTGCTGGGCTCCACCACCTGTACCTGGGGAGGGACAGTCATGCACTGCTCTGGATGCTTACCCTGGGAGGGGGTGGGCTGGGCTGGCTTTGGGAGTTCTGGAAGCTCCCAAGCTTTGTAGCGCAGGCCAACAGACCCCAGGGGCAGAGGCAGAGCTCAGTAGGGAGGACACCCCCTCTAAGTTTCATTCGCTTTGTTGCCCAGGTGATAGTGGGCATCTATTTTGGCCTGGTGGCTCTCATTAGCCTTTCTTTCATGGCCAACTTCTATATTGTGGGCCTCCCACTGGCAGTTGGCTTAGGGGTCTTGCTGGTGGCTGCTGTTGGCAACCAGACCTCAGAGTTTAAAAATATTCTAGGGGCAGCATTTCTTACTTCCCCTATCTTCTACGGCCGCCCCATAGCCATCCTGCCCATCAGTTTGGCTGCCAGCATCACAGCCCAGAGGCATCGCCGCTATAAAACTTCACTTGGGGCAGAGACGCTCAGTGTTCGGCTCTACCGTCTGGGCTTGGCTTACCTTGCTTTCACAGGCCCACTAGCCTACAGCACCTTCTGCAACACAACGGCCACCATCAGCTATGTGGCAGAGACCTTTGGCTCCTTTTTGAGGTGGTTCAGCTTCTTCCCCCTCCTTGGCCACATCACAGAGTCTGTCTTTCTTCTGCCTTACCGGATCTGGAGGCTGCTGGTGGGGGATCATGGTTTCAGCAACGACTCCTTCCACGAGTGGGAGAAGCTCTATGAGTTTGTTAGCAGTTTTCAGGACGAGAAGCGTCAGCTGGCTTACCAGGTAAGTCTTTGTCCCCTCTCATTCCCATCTGGGACAGCTCTGGGAGGTAGGCTAAGCCTTATTGGAACTGATGCCCCATATATGGAAGTACTGTTTTCATGTCTGCTGGGGTGGGCCCTGAAAGGGTGTCCTGGTTTCTTTGGGCTTCTTTGTGCAATGAGTGAAGGTACAGAGTCACTAACAGTGAGTGGGAAAAAATAGGTATATATTGTTTACTTTTTATTGAGGTATAACATATATAAAGTAACATGTAACATATATGGTGCCTTGGTGGCGCGGTCAGTTGAGTGTCTGACTCTTTTTTTTTTTTTTAAATGTTTTATTTATTTCTAGGAGAGAGAGAGAGAGACAGCGTGAGCAGGGGAGGGTCAGAGAGAGAGGGAGTCACAGACTGAAACAGGCTCCAGGCTCTGAGCTGGCAGTCAGCACAGAGCCCGACGCGGGGCTCGAACCCACGAACCGCGAGATCATGACCTAAGCGAAAGTCGGACGCTTAACCGACTAAGCCACCCATCTGACTCTTGATATTGGCTCAGGTCGTGATCTCACAGTTGTGAGATCAAGCCCTGTGTCGGGCTCTATGCTGACAACACATTTTATGTATACATCTATGTAACCACCACTCAAATCAAGGTACAGAATATATCCAGCACCGAGAAGTTTCCTTTGTGTCCCTTCCCACTCTATACTCCTTTCCTTAGAAGAGCCTCTATTCTGACTTCCACTACCATAGATTAATTTTGCCCATTCTTGAACTTCATATAAATGGAATCATTTGGTATGTTCTCTTTTATGTCTGACTTTTTCTTTTTTAAATTAATAAATTAATTTATTGTTATTTTATGTTTTTAAAGTAGGCTCCACACCTTGCGTGGGCTTGAACTAACAACCCTGAGGTCAAGAGTCACATGCTCTACCAAGACTGAGCCAGCCAGACACCCCATGTCTGATTTCTTTCATTCAACATTATGTTTGTGAGATTTATTCATACTGTTGCATGCAGTATGAATAAATACTGTAACCATTATAAATTGTTTCCATTGTTGTGTAGTATCCCATTGTATACATACACTACACTTTATCTATCTTCTCCTATTAACCTAAATGAACATTTAGGTTAATTGCAGTTTGGGGCCATTCTAAATAAAGCTGTTGTAAACATTCTTGTACATGTCTTTGGTATACTTATATATGCTTATTTCTCTTATAAGGAAGAGATCTTATCAGGAATGTGAAGTCCCAGGTTAGAAAATGGGCAGCTGTGATTCAGAGCAAAGCTTGGTTCTTGCCATCAGATCCAGAGTGAGCCCATGTTTCAAAAGGCTGGAATTCTAGGGGCATCTGGGTGGCTTAGTCAGTTAAGTGTCCAACTCTTGGTTTCAGTTCAGGTCATGGGCTCACTGTTTTATGGGTTCAAGCCCCATGTCTGGCTCTGCGCTGACCCCGCTGAGTCAGCTTGGGATTCTCTCTCTCCCTCTCTCTCTCTACCCCTCTCCCACCTGCACTGTTTCTGTCTCTCTCAAAATAAATAAATAAATACATTTTTTAAAAAAAAGACTGGAATTCTAATCTGAGGCTCTGGGCCTTTCTCTCAGGCAAGTAGAAGCCGATTCCAGAGATAGCACAGCCTGATTTAGCAAGGAAGTGGGGAGAGGCCCAGGTTCTCTGAAATGTATGGAATTTTAATTTGTCACCTTCTGTTTCCCTGAGGTTTTGAGTCTCTCAGAGGGGGCAACAAATGAAGAAATACATCGAAGATACCGGGAGTTAGTGAAGTTCTGGCACCCTGACCACAACCGGCACCAGACAGAGGAGGCTCAGAGGCACTTCCTGGAGATCCAGGCTGCGTATGAAGCCCTGAGTCAGCCCAGAAAACCCAAGGGATCCTGGAGGTGAGAAGAAATTGCCCCTTGAGGGTGGACTCTTCCTGGCAGAGCCAAGCAGCTGGTCCTGGTGCAGCCTTGCCCACACAGGTCATCCCAACAGCATTAAAGACATGGTCCGCTTGCAGTGGAGATGAGAAAACCTTAAAGGAGTGAGAAAGCTATTGTAGTGGAGTAATGTTTATGTTTTGAATTTCTGAATTCTCGGTTATTGTATTCCTAACAAATTCTTCTTAAAACTAGATAGTGAAATTAAAGGCATATTACAAAACCAATAAAATATCTTTTAGAGAATAAACAAACTTGCACCACCCTGGTACATTGATGAGTGCTGGAGGAAGATTGTTTAACAATTTCTTTCCCTTTCCTTCCTCCCTCCCTCCCGCTTTCTTTCTTTCTTTCTTTCTTTCTTTCTTTCTTTCTTTCTTTCTTTCTTTCTTTCTTTCTTTCTTTCTTTCTTTCTTTCTTTCTTTCTTTCTTTCTTTCTTTCTTTCTTTCTTTCTTTCTTTCTTTCTTTCTTTCTTTCTTTCTTTCTTTTTCTTTCCTGTGCAAAGTACTGAGTTAGGAGATTGTAGGAAAAATATGAAGGTTCTAATATTTCACAAACTGTCCTGTGGCAATAGGGATTTGATCTATTCTGTAAATTACCAATGGGTAAGAGAGGGGTTAAATGAAAAAATTGCAGAAAAATATCTTAATTCCATTTATAGGAGAGTTTTCTAGGAGATACGCTTTTCCCAAGAAGGAACAAACTGCTGTGCATTGGGGGTCATACCCCATCACAAACTTTTCTGCTCAGTGAAGTATTGTAGAGAGCCCTCAGATTTTACATGGGTGGTTGGACTGGCTGAATTCTCGGGTCTCCCCCTGAAGCTGAACTACATGCCCTGCTGCCTAGGAGCTTACAGTCTGGTGGAGGATATAACATACACAGATATTGAAGGTCGCCTCCTTCAGTGTTTTGAACTAAGTGTCATAAGAATTATAAGTGGAGTGCCCTGGAACATTGGAGAAAGGGCAGATGACATTGTTTTAGGAGGACTCAAGGGAAATTTCATGACTTTATATCTCATGTACCTTTATGGGGGCTCTGGGGAAACCTGAGAAAATCAGCACTTGAGTATCTCAACAGGGTCTTGTTTAATTTCCATGTAACCAGCCAAGTGTAGAAGAAACAGCTAGAATGCACAGGAAGACTGGAGAAAAGGACATGATATTAAAATTATATACTTTTACTCTAGCTTTCTTGCTCTTCTTTTGTGCTTGTGTGCATCCCTCAAACTTTTCTCCCTTTTTTTTCTGGCAGCTAACTCTGAGTGATATATAGGTATATATATACATCTATATATATATATATTTAAAGAAGGGTTATTTTGGCTAATATTCTTTGCAGATTAAAACAAAATATAGTCTGACCTGATCAATTGAGAGGAATGAAATTTGTAGATGTGTTTTTCTTTGTATTCATATATAAAAAAACTTAAACAGTTTCTGCCAGTGAATTTTTTAAAGTTTAGTTATTTATTTTGAGAGAGAGAGAGAGAGAGAGCATGAGCAGGGGGAGGAGAAGAGAAAGAGGGAGAGAGAGAGAATTACAAATAGGCTCTATGCTATCAGCACCGAGCCCAAAGCAGAGTTCGATCTCATGAACCATTGAGATCATGACCTGAGCAGAAATCAAGAGTCAGATGCTCGACAACTGAACCACCCAGGTGCTCCTACCAATGCATTTATATACCACGATTTCAAGGCCAAATTAACTTTTATACCTTTGTAAAGTTGCCAAAAATTGATATGTGTTTCCTTTTATAAACACTTAGAATCTGAAATCATCACATGGAATTTTAATGAGGCATTTTCATAGGCTATTGATTAATAACTTATTAACATGGTATGTAGTACTACTTCTCCAAAATGTAAATATATTAAAAATAGTCTATTAAGGAAAATGGACAAAAGAGTGATTAGGGGCTTTACTTAATTTGGAAAATTATTTTACTATTCTCAAATTTTGTTATGAGCTTTTATTATAAAAATATGGCTATATTTTAATTTGTTAAAACAGGAACTATTGGGATGCCTGGGTGGCTCAGTCAGTTAAGCATCGGACTTTGGCTTAGGTCATGATCTCACAGTTCGTGAGTTCAAGCCTCATATTGGGGTCTCTGCTGTCAGCACAGAGCCCACTTTAGATCCCGTCTCCCTCTCCCTGTCCTGCCCCCACTCACACTCTCTCTGTCTCTCAAAAATAAATTAAGAAAAAAAAAGGAACTATTGAGGAGCAGTTTCTATTGTTTCAACATGAGCAATGCTACAATAAATATCTTCAAATGTGTGTACTGGTGTTTTTTGTTTTTTTTGAGGCTGGGTTCCAGTAAGTGATAATATAAGGTCAAACATAATGTATATTTTAAATTTGCATTGATACTGTACCAGGTTACTTCTGGAAAATATTATAATAATTTACACTTCCACCAGCAGTATAAGGAAGTGGCCCTTTCCTTGTAATTGGAATGGACTGTTATCACTCTTTTAAATTTTTGCCAAGATGATGAGTGAGGAATAGTATCTGATGACTTTAATTTGCGTTTCCATGGCTCATAGTAAAGTTCAGCATGTTTTCAAATTTTTGTTGGCTACTTGCATTTCCTCTTTAGTGAAAGCCTGAATGTAAGTATTATCTCCTTTTTAAAAAAATTATCTTCCTTCTTGTCTTTGTGAAATCTATTTTGTTGGTATCCTTGGCATCCTTTGTCATATGTGTTATAGATATTTCCCCCCCAGTCTCTGGCTTGTCTTTTGACTTTAAGCATGAGCTTTAACATCAGAAGGATTAGGATTAGGATTTTAACCTGGTTCCATGATTTTCTAGCTGGGTGATCCCGGGTTTCTTTAGTCTCTCAGAACCTAAGTTTCCCCTAAAATTGAGATAATAGTATGTACTTTTTCTTAATGTTTTTTTTCTCTCCTGAGAGAGAGAGAGAGAGAGAGAGAGAGAGAGACAGCGTGAGCAGGGGAGGGTCAGAGAACGAAGGAGACACGGAATCTGAAACAGGCTCCAGGCTCTGAGCTAGCTGGCAGCACAGAGCCTGACGCAGGGCTCAAACCCACGAACCGTGAGATCATAACCTGAGCTGAAGTTGGACGCTTAACTGACTGAGCCACCCAGGTGTCCCAATAGTATGTACTTTTAAAGGGTTGCTGGGATAAAGAAGCTAGCATATGTAGAGTGAGCAAATATAACTTTAATATAATCCTTTCCTCCTTTCAGCCCATGTAAGGAAACAGGGCTTGAGTGTCTAGGGGAGTTAACTGGTATGAAATGAAGGTTTTACCTGTAAGGCTGAATTTTCCTAGACTGCATTAGTGTATTTTCTATTAAAAAAAATTTCCTCTTGGTTTCTTGCAAATCACTGTATGAATGCTTAAAAATAAGAGTTAGAAAGAAACTAATTAGGAATG
The DNA here is from genome assembly GCF_008692635.1 of Crocuta crocuta. Taxonomy (NCBI): domain Eukaryota; kingdom Metazoa; phylum Chordata; class Mammalia; order Carnivora; family Hyaenidae; genus Crocuta; species Crocuta crocuta. The sequence goes on from NW_027528345.1 coordinate 9,845,341, forward strand.
ATGAATTGTATTGTGGTGGTATGGTACAAGTGGTACCTACTCTTTCCTAGACCGTCTGTCTCTTGTTTTACAATTAAGAAAAATTCCAGAGGTACCTGGTTGCCTCAGTAGGTTAAGTGTCCAACTCTTGATTTCGGCTCAGGTCATTATCTCAGTTTGTGGGATGGAGGCCTATGTCAGGCTCTGCACTGACAGCAAGGAGCCTGCTTGGGATTCGCTCTCTCTCTCCCTCTCTCTCTGCCCCTTCCCTGCTCATACTCTCAATCTCTCTCTCACTCCCTCTCTCAAAATAAATAAATAAACTTAAAAGAAAAAAAAAAACCCAGCCTTTTTTTTTTTTTAGTTATTCATGGAGAACCAGAGAAGTGGTTTGAAGTTTGGCTGTTCTTAGGCTATAGTTTTAAAATGGGCCAGAGCTCATCTGGGCCCAGTGTGATAGCAGAAGCCCTGAGAATGAGACAACTCCAAGGGTAAGATGAATCTCACGGGAAGGAGCTCACTGCTTGTAAGATGGCCCTTTTCACTTGCGGATTCTCCTTGCAGAACTCTCTTGTCATCCTTTGGCAGATTCATTTCAATTTAGGGAGGCTATTCCCTGCCATCTGCAGTCTCAGTCTTTCTATACAGAACAGGGAGGTATTTCTGCTTTCTGAGGTGCTATGGCATGGCGATCTGCTGCCCAACTCTTACCCACATTGGTTACTTTAGTGTGGATTAGTATTAAACTTTGCACAGGAGATATTTTGGTAGGTATGGGCTGGGGCACGTGGTGAGAAGTGAGAAAGACATTATAGAATGTTTATGTCTTAGTAGGAAAGACTCATTAAACAGTATTTGGATTTCATTTTCCTTTTTGTCCTGGCCTGTGAATGGGTTCTGAAATTGAGTCCTTACCAGGATTAGACTACCTACACTCCTCTCCCATCCATCCCAGGGGCATCTGTTTGTGTATCTAATAGCCAATGGTATAGCCCAGCCGGTTTTTGAAAAGAAAGAAATGACACAAAATTATGGGAGTTGAGAACTTCTGGAAGGGAATTCTGCTTTGCTAACAACCCTGGGACATTATTATCATGAAGAGACTTTTCTGGGGACATGCTTCCCAAAGCACCTGACATGGCAAACATCAGCTATAAGTAGAAATTCACTATAAAATAATTAAACGTTGCCTTGTTTAAGGAAGCACTGTAGTTTGGTAGGAAGAGACGGAGGGAGAGGTGTAGACATGGGCTCCTACCTCCACCTCTTGCGGGGCTAGCCTGCCTCTTGACCACTCTGGGCCGCAGTCTTTCCCTTGTAATATGGAGGAAGCTGGGTTTACATGACCTTTGAGATTGCTTTCCACACTGGATGCTGGGGTTCTTAACTTTTCAGCTGAGGCTTGTGCTAAATGATTCTGTTCGTCATCTTCTGTGTGCCCTCTTGTGGACACTGTCTTGGGAAGAAAAGAAAATACTAAATTGCTCGAAGAACAATATAATGGCTACCCATCCACCCCCAAAATAAAACAATTCAACTGTTTTCACTTATTCATTTTCCGCTTTAGTCCTCATCTGTAAATGTATGTAATTAATTTTTACATGATTGACTCCTATCAAGGACAGTTTTGTACTGCTTTTCCCCCCTCACTGAATCATAATCATTTTCTAGTTTATTATGAAGATGTCTATATATGTGTACATATTTCTATGCAGACATACAGATATTTAATTGATATATAATTCACATGCCATAAAATTCATCCTTTTAATGTGTATGGTTTAATGATTTTTAGTATATTCATAAGATTGTGCCACTATCACCCCTAGCTAATTTCAGACATTTTTGCCTTCCCCAAAACAAATCCCATACCCATTAGCAATCCCTCTCCACTCTCCCCTCCCCCAGTCCTTGGCAACCACTAATCTACTTTCTGTCTCTATAGATTTTCCTATCCTGGACATGTTATATAAATGGAATCATACAATGTCTCCTTTTGTGTTTGTTTTTTTTTTCCACTTAGGATAATGTTTTCAAGATTCATCCATGTTGTAGCATGCATTATCATTCTATGTTTTTTATTTTATCTTTTCAAATAGTGTATCATTATATTTTAATGCTGTATAATATTCCCTTTTTGGGGAAACATTGAGGCTATTAATATATATTTTTTGTTGCTATAAAGAATGCTGCATCGGTATCTTCATGTTTCTAATTCATCTATTCTCTTGAATTATTTCAGAATAAATTCCCATGGGTGGGATTACTGGGTCAAAGGGTATGAACATTTTTATGGCTCTTGTCAATATTGCTCTTAAATTGTGCCCAGAACTAAATGCAATTCTCAGATGTGTTCAGACAGAACGGGGTACTGTGGGGCTATTAAGTTCTCAAGGTCTGGACAATAGATCATCCTTTAAATCAAGCAGTCTAGGAATTTATTAGCTTTTTTGGTTGCTCATTGAGCTTATAGCCAACTAAGGCCCTTAGATCTTTTCCTAGGTACTGCATCTTAAAGCTATGCTTGCATCTACTCTAGGACCCAGGAGGCTTTTGAGGACTCTCTGACTTGAATTTAGTATTTCTTTGTTTTCTCTTTTCTTTACCAGTAGGTGGTCCTAACAAGCTAGCAGGAGCTTTGGGTTTATTGCAGTCTTAGCTAAGAACTGCAGATGGCGCCTTAAGGCTGTCACAAGGGTCAAATGTGTCCCTTCACTTTTTCTTTTGGATCTAGTAGTGGTACCTCCTTAGTAGGTTTATTACTAGATTTCAGTCCTCCTCCTTTCTTGGGAAGGAGAGAGCAACTGTGAAGTTGGATCTGGGTGTTATTCAGGGCGATCTCTAAATGAAGTGTGTTTCCTAGATGTCATTTGATCTCCTGGGGGACTCTGGGGCAGTCTGTCTCATGTGAGAGCTTTGATTGAACACACATTTCATGCCACTGCTTTGGCTTTTGATGTTCACACCCCGAGAAGCTGAGTTTTTGGTTTCTCTACGTGCTCCTTGCCATCTTTCTCTTGGTCACTGTAAAAAACTGAAACATGTGTAACTACCTGGTTCTATTCATTTGTTTTGTTCAGGTGGGTTTTGAAAAACAAAAGCAAAAAATTTATGTAGGATTCTGCTGCATGAAATTTCATTTCAATAATTTGTTACTCTTTTTAAAAGTATTTATTTATTGGGGCGCCTGGGTGGCTCAGTTGGTTGAGAGTCCGACTTCGGCTCACGTTATGATCTTGCGGTTCATGAGTTTGAGCCCCCGCATTAGGCTCTGTGCGGACAGCTCAGAGCCTGGAGCCTGCTTCGGACTCTGTGTCTTCCTCTCTCTCTGCCCCATTCCCACTCGTGCTCTGTCTTTCTCTCAAAAATAAATAAACATTAAAAAAATTTTTTAAAAATATTTATTTATTTTTGAGAGAGCGTGTGCCTGTGAGTGGGGGAGGGGCAGAGAGGGGGAGGGGGACAGAGGATCCAAAGCAGGTTCTATGCTGATAGCAGTGAGATTGGTGTGGGGCTCAAACTCACAAACTGTGAGATCATGACCTGAGCTGAAGTCGGTTGTTCAACTGAGCCACACAGGCATCTCAATTTGTTGTTTTCTTTATTTTCATTTTTCTTTCCTTCCCAATTCTCTTCCTTCTCCCCATCTGTCATCCACCCTTTCCATTAGCCCATCTGCTTATTTACAAATGATTATAACTTTAAGCATGACCTTCAATTTTTTGGGTTTAAACCTCACTGACAAGTTTCAACAGTTCCCAGTATGGGAAAGTTGGAATCATTTAAAATCCATTCTGTGCCAGGCCTTAGTCCCATTTTGGACTGGGAAGGGTTGTGGGGAACATCACCTGCTGGGCAGTGAATGACTTAGCATGAGAGCCTGGCTTTGTGAGCACCACCTGAAGGGGCATTTTTCCTTGCATCAATAGGTCATTCACCTTTCAGATGAATTAGTATAAAGAAAGGAACAGGAAGGGCATGGGGGAAATATACCCATAACCACCAGTTTGGACTTGGCTTCTCTTGTTACTTCTCCTTTTCACTCCTGGGGTCCATGGCAGAGTGTGTAAATTTACTGTTTTTGGATTGGAAAGCAAATGGCTGTTCAATCTGGGCACATGGTGTCATATTATTTATATTCAGTGACTGGGAACTCATGGCCTCTCAGCAGTTGACTTTTCTTGCACAGCCAAGAGACTAATCATTTTAGACCCATCTCCCTTCCAACTCTAATTCTTTTCCATCAGTGTGTTTCCTGTTCTTATGTTCATGCCTTTGCTGATGTCACTCTTCTTTCCTATAATTCTTTTTCCTCTCTGCCAATCCAAATCTTTATTCTTCTTTTACGTGCAGCTTAAGGTTTATCCCTAAATGATGCCTTCACTGATTAATTCCGTCTCCAGTAATCTTTCTCCCTTGAATTCCTTCAGTATTCTTGTGTAGTTTGGACTGTTCTATCAAGCATTTTCCTACATATTACTACATAATCATTCTCTGTCTCATGTTTGCAAGTCTTGTCTCTTTAACTGTATCAAAGCCCCTTGAGGGCAGCAACTATCTTCTCCCATGCAAGTAACAGGACATTTAACAATGCAAATAACAGGGTATGTTATTTAACAATTTAAAGCCTCAGTTTTCTCATTTGTTACATGGGGATAGTGATGCCTGCATCCACAGGGATGTTGAGACAATCAAATGAGACCCTGTGTTGAGAGCACTTTATAAACAATAAAACATTTTGCAAAGGTTAGTCATTATTAATTTAAAAAAATGGTGACAGACTGGGGTACCTGGGTGGCTCAGTCAGTTAAGCGTCCAACTTCAGCTCAGGTCATGATCTCACAGTCCCTGAGTTTGAGCCAGGCATTGGGCTCTGCACTAACAATGTGGAGCCTTCTTGGGATTCTTTCTCCCTCTCTTTCCAAATAAATAAATAAGTAAATAAACTTAAAAATAAATGGTGACAGACTATATAAGTGAAAGAGCATACTGAAATTCCATGAATAAACTATAGTAAAACAGTATTTATTGGTCTTACACATAGAAACAAAGTCACTAAAGGTCAAATTCAGGGCACCTGGCTGGCTGAGACAGTAATGTATGCCACTCTTGATCTCAGGATTGTAAGTTTGAGCCTCATGTTGGGTGGAGATTACTTAAAAAATAAAATCTTGGGGCGCCTGGGTGGCTTGGTCGGTTAAGCGTCCGACTTTCGCTTGGGTCATGATCTCGCGGTTCGTGGGTTCGAGCCCCGCGTCGGGCTCTGTGCTGACTGCCAGCTCAGAGCCTGGAGCCTGTTTCGGTCTGTGACTCCCTCTCTCTCTGACCCTCCCCTGCTCACGCTCTCTCTCTCTCTCCTAGAAATAAATAAAAATATTAAAAAAAATCTTAAAAAAAAGGTCAAATTCAAGTTTTTAATGACGGTATGAGACACTTTTGATGAACTGAGCTGAGTGTTTTAAATCTGAGTTTTTGTTCTGACTTTGCAACTAATTTTGTGATGTAACAATTCAACCTTTGATACTTTAAGGCCTTCCCAAGCCATAAACATTGGTTTATGGTACACATAAATTGTGTACAATTGGTACACAATTGGCTATGTTAGTCCAGTCTTTGCATCTTGGTTTTGTTATCTGTAAAATGGGAAAAGAAACGCTGACCTAATCAAACCCCTTTAATAGAACTTTAGAAAATGAATGTTCAAAGAAACATGAATCATGGGGCGCCTGAGTGGCTCAGTAGGTTAAGTGTCCGACTTCGGCTCAGGTCATGATCTTGCGGTTCGTGGGTTCTAGCCCTGCGCCAGGCTCTGTGCTGACAACTAGCTCAGAGTCTGGAGCCTGTCTTCGGATTCTGTATCTCCCTCTCTCTCTGACCCTCCCCTGCTCACGCTCTCTCTCTCTCAAAAATAAAATAAAAACATTAAAAAAAAAAAGAACAAACAAAGAAACATGAATCCCATACAGAAGTCTCTTAGGGAAAAAAGCTTCCTTGGGGGAAAGCTGCATACTGTAGAGTGCATTCATTTGATTGTGAACAAAGCACAGTACCATAAATGCTCTGGGAGGTCAAGAAACCAGCTTAACTTTATTTTACACAGTGTTTCCCAAACATATTTGGAACTGGAATAGTTTTTTCAGGTCTATTTAGCATTCCATGATGTTAATTTTCTAAGACACATAGTTTGGATTTCCTTCATGAATATTCTTTTTGTTTTTATATATTTTTATTTATTTCTAGGAGAGAGAGAGAGACAGCATGAGCAGGGGAGGGTCAGAGAGAGAGGGAGACACAGACTCTGAAATAGGCTCCAGGCTCTGAGCTGGCAATCAGCACAGAGCCCGACGCGGGGCTCGAACCCACGAACCGCGAGATCATGACCTAGTGAAAGTCGGACGCTTAACCGACTAAGCCACCCAGGCGCCCCCTGGTGGTCTTCTTGGCTATACTGGTTTGCAGTTTCAACTTTAGCCAACAGAGACTTCTAAGAAAATCATGTTTCTTAATTACAGTCATAAATTATCAAGTTTCCAAGATAATGAGTAAAATTTTTGGTTTCTCAGATTAAATTCAGCCTCTTTTTTTCCCAATAAAAATATGGAATCTTACAATCACTTCAGATACAAAATATCAACTCAAACATAAGAAAAATTCTGATTTCCAGGATCTGTTTGAAAACATATCAAATTAGGTCTTGTTAATATCTGCAAAACTTATCTGCCAAGGTGAAAATTATGTCATGATTTATCTTTAATTCTAATTTTGCCACTCAATCATTAGGTAACCTGGGATAAATTAATTCCCTTAAGGCTGAACTGAGACATATGGATGTTATTTCAAAATGATCTTCTTTTGCAATCCTTAGCAGTCACTTTAATCATTTCAGAAATCTGGTTGTTTTTGTGTTTTCTTTGGAGTATGTCACAAGTATTATATGTCGAATTTATTATACCATTTCTTGTCCTCCAGTACCTCTAGTATAATTTATAGACAAGACTTCAAACAATTTGCAATTATTTCCTTTTTTAAAAAGTTTATTTGTTTTTAGAGAGAGGGAGAGAATCCCAAGCAGCCTCTGCACTGACAGCATGGAGTTTTGCAATTATTTCAAAGCAGTCAATGATTACTTTATTACGCATACACAATAGAAAATGTATATGTAAAGAACAATGATAAAATTAATCTTTACAATTCAGGTGCAAAAGATATTTTTGAAACATTTATTCAGTGTCTTTTTGGAGAGAGTGTGGCATGGAGAAAGGGTGAAGGTGGGCCATGAGTTATAGTACCCCTCTTGCAAACTCCACTTAGCAGGTTATATGCTCTATGTGACCCACTCTCCTTGAAGAACCATTATTTTTTGAGTAAATTTAGTTTTTGAAGGCACCTATTGNTGCATACACAATAGAAAATGTATATGTAAAGAACAATGATAATATTAATCTTTACAATTCAGGTGCAAAAGATATTTGAAACATTTATTCAGTGTCTTTTTGGAGAGAGTGTGGCATGGAGAAAGGGTGAAGGTGGGCCATGAGTTATAGTACCCCTCTTGCAAACTCCACTTAGCAGGTTATATGCTCTATGTGACCCACTCTCCTTGAAGAACCATTATTTTTTGAGTAAATTTAGTTTTTGAAGGCACCTATTGCTTCCCCAGGGACTTAGCAAAATGTTCCTTTCAACCACACTTGGAACTCTCCCTTAGAGATCTGTTAAATATGACATTCTTCACATTGTCAGATTTCCAGTAATGTTTTGACAGCTCTCATAGGTTGGGTCTACGCATGCTCCTTAATTCTCTCCCTTCCATATATCTACATATGGGATATCCACGTATAAAAACTGTCTCCCATTAGACAACTGGCTCTCTTAGGAGAGGCATCAGATGTCTTTCCTAACACTGTGAGATTTCTGAAAGTAGACTTTATTTTCCTCCCAAAGAAACTACATTGGTTCTGCAGTAACAAGGGACCCTATAATGGAGTTTCCTAGGCAACTTTCGGTAGGTGAGATCTGTCATTATGGATGGAAAGGATCTTGGATCCTGTTGGTTCGGGTCCCATTCTTCAGCAGCTTGAAGTTTCTCATTAACCAGGGTCATATCATTTCATTTCTACACTGTGTGGGAAAGAAGGGACATTGTGGAAGAATTGGTCACTCATTCCTGTGTTCCTACACCACTTTGCACTTTTTGTTTCAACACTTATCACATGCTGTTATAGTTAATTATTTAAGAGCTTTTATCCTCCTTTACAATAGGATACTCTCCTTGGAGATAATCTTGTTTTATTCTTTGTAAGTGACCCAAAACCTAGAACAATGCCTTCCACTCATTGGGTACTTAATGTCAATTTAGTGAATGAAAAGAGAGCAGATATTTGGACAGTTTGCTTCTATTAGAATCTTTGAGAAAAGATGCAATAGTAAGCAACCTATGTACAGTGCCCTCACTTAGCTGGGTGACCTTTAGATCTGTAAATACGGTTGGATTAGATCAGACATTATTAACCAGGGGTCAGTGGGCTCCAGGGTATTTCTGACTCTCTAACGTCATGCAAAGTTAAACACAAAGGGCCAGATAACTTCGTAGAGATCTACTACATACACTACTTCATTGCAGGTACTGTGACTGCAGCAACAAACATGTGGAAAACAAACGTGTGCCCGTGGTGTCTAGCTATATATACTCATACACACTTTCAGGTTTGTCGCTGAGGCCTGTCCAGAGCTCTTTATGCTTTGGCCTCAAAAGCTAAGAACATGGGGACATATCCTGATTAATCTTTTCAAGGCTGACTGTCTAAATCCCCAGCCTCTGGCCGCTCCTAATCGACCACTGACCAGTTGACAGTGGGGTGAGTACTTCACACATTCAGGACACTGGGCAGAAGGTTGCACAAATACTACAGATGGTTCTGGCTCTGGAATCTGATCATTAAGTCAGAAGGGTATTAACAGAAAGATTCACTGGTGGCCTGACCACAGCCGCACGGAGCAACGTACTCGGCTGAGCAAACCAGAGATCCGACTCAGAAATGGGCTTGGGCAGTGTCTGGCGGACGTGGTAGAGAACCTTCAGGTCTCTCCAGGGGTTATCCTGTCCCCGACCCCGTACCGGCCTCTACGGACTCCTGGGAAGCTGAGCGGCCTCGAAGTCCGGACGTCCAGGAGTTCCCTGAGGCCGGTAGCTGTGAAACGTCCTTTTGGAGTCAAACTTGGGCTGGGAAGCAGGCAAAGGAGAAGGTGCTGGGAGGCCTTGGGGCGGAGTCGTGAGCGGCCAAAGGCAAGGCGGCCTGAGAGCGCGCGTCCCAGCCGAAACCTAGAGATTAAAGCCCCTCGCAAGGTTCCCCTCGACGCGCCCGCCTTCGGCAACCTCCGGGGGAGTTTCGGCTCTTTCCGGCAGTTTCAGCTCCGGCCCTTCACTCCCCGAGCGCACTGTTACCCCCTCCCCACGCCGCCCGGCTCTTTGTGGGCCTGGGCTGTTCTGCACGTGGGCACGAGCTCTAGTACCACCCGTCCCCACTTTCATCTAGTTTGTTCCCGACCCACTCCTCCAATCCCTACCCTTCCTCGTTATTCCCAGTTCCCGGCGACGCCCGAGCCCCCTCAACTGAGACTCGCGATCCGGCGGGCGGTGCCAGGCGCGAGGGGCTGGGTCGCGAGAGNGGGGACATGAGCCCTTTGGGACCTAGAGTGCCCAGATAGTGAAAGGCTTCTGGGGTCAGTGGGGCAGGCCGAAGCACACGGGTCCGAGTTGGGGGGGTTTCCAGAGCACAGGCCAGGGAAACAATGGAGTAAGGGGGGACTCTGGTGTGAGCGTGTGTGGGATATTGGATTTTGAGAAACAACGAGGGATCGAAAAGAATGAAAGAACGGGTCATTAGGGTTGAGAAGTACAATGAATTGGGAATGCAGTGGGGATGCGTAAGGTCATTTGCGTGGGTGTCCGAGGTCCTCAGGATTTGGGGGCAAAGTGTGATTTGAAAAAAGATGCGGGGGGGGGCGGGCGGAACGGAAAATAAGGCAAAGGGTGGCAGAGAAATAAAATAGATGTGGTTTGGGCTTGATTTGAAGCGGAAGGGTAGATCTTGTTGGAGTATAGGGTAGGTGGACTAGAGTGGCATCTTTCTCCTAATTCATCCAGGATGATTGGGTTCTTTTGGAAGGTGGATCTTTCTCAGGCATGTACCTCTGCTGAGGAGTACAAGCTATTCATTTAATAATTTCGTTATCATTTATGGTCCGTTTCATCGATAAAGCATGCCTGTAGTATTTATTTCTCCTATGTTCATCAGGTTAGTGTACGTAATTTACCTGTGGTTAATGAAACAGAGGAGAACATATCACGAAAAATAAATAAGCATCTTGCTTTGAATTAGGTCAGTGATAATGCAGAGTTCAGGGTGTTTGGGGGGAAGAGAACCCAGAGTTTGTTTTCATTTAGACCTATAGGTGATGAATAGCCTTGATAAAATCGAAGTTATCTATACTTTGTTAGAATTGCAGTTTCTCACTGAGAAATGTTCATATACCATCTGCTACTGGTTTTATGCTCTTGAGAGAGTTTGGGTTCTGCCTCAAGAAATTCTTGATGCTGATATCAAATTATCAGGCTGCCTTATACCTTCCAATTTGAATTAAGGTGATTTGAAAATACTGTGGGAAAGTATTTCTGGGTCATGATCTTGGCATTTCCTTAATACTTGAATTTCCAGACCAAATATTGAATGGTTCTAGATACAAGATTGCTGATTTTAAAATTGTAGTTACCATTATGTGTTCATAAACCGTTGATGTTAATCTTTTTATTTGTTGAGTATTAAGTTTTGCTGACTCACCTAAGATTTCTGGGAATTTATCCATTTATATTTCTCAGCTAGGTCTTGGATAGTAGCATTAGACTACTTTATAAAGGCCCAAAATAATTACCACAGTTGTCACTTTTCTTATATCTTACAAAAATTGAATAAAGGAGTGCCTTCATTAGTGATAATGTGGCTTTTTTTATTGACCTCTTACAGTAGATGAGGCAAGGTGCTAAGTTTGTTTTGCATGCATTATCTCATTTAATTGAATCCTCACAATTATTTCCTGTGTTATAATTAAGAGGTTAAATAACTTGCCAGGGTCACAGGTAGTAAATAAAGCTGCGTTCACACAGGGGTCTGTTGGATGCCTTCTTTAAATCTTTACTGTTCGTTCTACTTGCCTGTCTTCCTCCTCCTAAATCTTGGTTGTAGTACAAGCTGCATTAATTGGTTGAATCTTGGGTCTGATATGGTAATGGTGATTTAGATGAAGATTGGGTTAGTGGGCTATATCTGTATACTTCGTAAATGTTTATTGCTCTTGTGAGTTAACAGATCTTCTGGGGTCCTGTTAAGAAAGCTCTTGCTAAGTAAGGGTTTGACCTGTGAACACGATTTTTGGTTTAGTCTAGTGTACTGCCAAAGTACTGTGCCTAGGTGGCGCTCTTCCTTGTAGAAGTGAAGACAACCAGTCGTGGAGTCAGAACCAATTAACTCTGGAAAACAATTGCAAACTGCTGAGAGCTCAAGTGCCCTCCCAAGCACCTGTTGAGTCCGCAGTTGGTACTGGCATTATCTCTAAATATAGACAGGATGCTCTTAGAAACCAGGAGTGAAACAAGTAGAACTGAGAGAAACAACTGGGGCCTGAGGGAGGAGCCATAGGTTGCTGGCCAAAACATCAGCATAGCCCTTGGGGGCTGATCCAGGAGTTGCAAAGGGCTCCAGATACTAGTGAATGACAGGAGGGGAGGGAATTATTTGTTGAACATTTACGTATTCTTGGCGCTGAACTCAGTGTTTTGTATATATCACTTCATAAGATCTTCAAACAACCCTTATAAAGCAGATGTAAGCATTATCCCTATTTTTCAGATGAGGCTCAGGAAGGTTTAGGTAACTTGTGCAAAGTCACTTAATAAAAGCAATAAATGAAATTATTATTATTATTATTATTATTACTGCTGGTTCCTGTTTTCCCATTGTAGTGGTTCCAGAATTAAACTTGGGAACTTAAAGTCACTCTTTAGGATCCATTGTGCTTCTTGTTAGAAGTACAACTAATTATTTCAGTCTTGTTACTTCCATTGGAGAGTAGAAGGTAGAGCTTGATTTTTTTCTGATTTAATTGTTAGCAAGGAGAGCCCATTCATTATTTAATAAATGATCTCCTGTAGAATATAATTCAGCTTCCTTAGTTGCTTGGTGTAAATCTGTAGCAACATGAAAATGGCATGTCCATCCCTCCTATTCCGAGGTCTTGACCTTTAGGTAAGTTATCTAGGATCTGGAGGATGCCAGTGAAGCATGCTTGTTACACACTCTTACCACTTTTCTTGATGTTTTTGTCAAAACTTTGACCATCACTCTTAGTTACTTTAAAAAATTGTGGTAAAATATAGATTATGTGAGATTTCCACTTAAACCATTTAAAGTGTATGGGTCAGTGGCATTAAATACATTTACATTGTTGTGCAGCCATCACTACCATCCATCTCCAGAATATTTTCATCTTCCCATACTGAAACTTTGTACCAATCAAACAATAACTCCCATTCCTCTCTTCCCTCAGCCATTCCCTTTCTGTCTCTATGAATAGGACTACTCTAGGGACTTCTTACAAGTAGAAGAGGTAGAATAATAGTATTTGTCCATCTGTGTCTGGCTTACTTCACTTAGCACGATGTCAAGTTTCATCAACATTTTAGCATGTGTCAGAATTTCATGCCTTTTAAGGACCGAATAATATTCCATTGTATGTGTGTACCACATTTTGTTTATCCATTTAGACACTTAGGTCATTTCCACCTTTTGGTTATTGTGAATAGTGCTGCTAGGAACATTGGTGTACAAGTATCTGTTCCAGTCCTTGCTTTCAGTTCTTTTGGGTATATACTAGAACTGGGATTTCTGGGTCATATGGTAATTCTCTGTTTCATTTTTTGAGGAAGCGTTATTACTTTTTTTTTTTTAATGGAAGCGTTATTACTTTTAAATGGTGGTTTTATTTGTGTTCACCTGAAGGTAGCACTTGGCCTTATGTTTGAGGAATGATGTTTCCTTTATTGACTTTTTCTGTACTGTTTGTAGGCCACTTGTACTGGAAATGATTCAAAAGGAAATGATTTACCTAGTTGTCACAGTTCTCTCTTAGCTTCTGCCTATTTATGTTTATGTATCATGACATCTGGCAAACACATTGAAATACATTTCAACTTAGCAATAAAAGTACTTTTGAAAATCTTTCAGACAGTTCCACTGATGAGGAAAATGGGAATATCAGTTCTAAAGTGTGAAATATATCCAATGTGGAAGGAACCATTTTTTATATATAGATCTTTCCAGTCATGCCTGTAAATGTAGATAATCATTTAAAAACATGATCTGTGGGGCGCCTGGGTGGTTCAGTCAGTTAAGCATCCTACTCTTGATTTCAGCTCAGGTCATGATCTCTAGGTTAGTGAGATTCAGCCCTGTGCTATTAGCCTGGCACCTGCCTGGGATTCTCCCTCTTCCTCTCTCTCTGCCCTTCCCCCATGTGCGTGTGCTCTCTCTCTGTTTCTCAAAATAAATAAACTCAAAAATATTTTAAAAACCCATTATCTTTGTGTTTGAAAGATGTATGTTTGATTATATGTGTGTTTGAAAAATGCGTCAGTAGTGTAGAGCATTTTCAGTTCTCTTTCATGCCTTTGAAATCCAGGGTAGTTTTTTCATCTAAAAATGTTTTACATGCTGCTGGTTACTGCTCAACTTGTGCATCCCTTCATTCATTGAAAAAAGTTTGAGTGCCTGCAATATGCTTTAAATGTTTCAAGAAGGTAGCTGTAATGTAGGAAGTAAAATTGGCTCTAGTAATATTTTTTCTCCATTTCTCTCTCTCTCTCTCTCTCTCTGAGTTTTCACATAGTACCAAATATAATAGATTGAAATGGCTGCAGACTGATAGTGAACTCTCTCTTAGGATGGGTCTAGCCTCCCATTTCATTTTTTCTAAATGTCACAAGGAGGTTAATTATCCCTGCGTCTTGCTTCTTGAGGTTATTTACAAACGGACTTCAGGCTCATATGCCATTTTCTGGGAGCTTCATAAAAGAGCCCACTCTTACCTTAGAAGTGGTCTGTTGGTTCTGAAATACAGTTGACCCTTGAACAATATAGGAGTTAGAGATACTGACCCCTGTGCAGTGGAAAATTTGTATATAACTTTGGACTTCCCAGACACTTAACTGTGTATTATATATTGTATTCTTTTTAAAAAATTTTTAATGTTTTTATTTACTTATCTGTGAGAGAGAGAGACAGCGTGGGTAGGGGAGGGTCAGAGAGAGAGGGAGATACATAGTCTAAAGCAGGCTCCAGGCTCTGCTGTCTCTGAGCTAGCTGTCAGCACAGAGCCCGACACGGGGCTCGAACCCACAAACTGTGAGATCATGACCTGAGCCGAAGTCAGATGCTTAACCGACTGAGCCACCCAGGTGCCCCTGTATTCTTACAGTAAAGTAGCTAGAGAAAAGAAAATATCAAGAAGACCATAAGGAAGAAAAAAATTTTTTTAGTACTGTACTATATAAGAAAAAATCCATGTATAAGTGGACACATGCAGTTCAAACATGTGTTGTTCAAGGGTCACCTGTATTTTTAAAGATTTAAAGTTTGTAAACACCTTATCTTTAGATTATTGGATATTAAGGATTGGTTAGAAGCCAGCAATTTGTTCTCCATATTCAAATCTACCATGGTGGTTCACAGTTTCTGCAGAGTTTGAGGATACAGCCATTAGCTTAAAGGCAATTTCTACAGTCATTGTCCTATGACTAATTTGTGGTTAGAGGTTACATAGTGCTTCTTTCTAGTTCACCTAAATAACAACCTTGGATTGCTGAAGGATTTTTTAATATTACTTAATCAGCAAAATAACATGATTACTAATGTGGAATGTGTGTGTGTTCTTTAAAATTTGCCAAAGGGTATTGGGCCTGGGGGAAGGAAATTTGTGATGAGGACATTTTATGATTTATTTGAGGAGTAAACAGGAGAGAGAGAATCCTAAGCAGGCTCTACACTATCAGTGCAGAGCCAAACGATAGGGCTCGAACCATAAACCGTGAGACCATGACCTGAACCGAAGTCAGGAGTCAGATTCCCAACTGACTGAGCCACCCAGACACCCCTGTTCTATGATTTAGATGAGTCATGGTAAGTAAGTGAAGATGCTGCCCAATGATAGTACTTCCTGTTGACCTGTAAAGGACTGGAAAGACCAATGTGTACAACTTGCAGTCTTGAGGATCCTCTCTTGGGTATATGTGATATGTCCCAGAGTAAATTATTTGCTGTTGTTTTAAGGCTATCATCAGTAGTAGAGCAATGCTTGTCTTTAAATTACTCATTTCGTCTCTGATTACATGTCACTGTGGTCAGCCCATTGCTGGCCCTTCCTGGTTATCTTCTGTTACATTGATTTGAAATGTGCATTAGTGTGTGGTGGCAGCGACTCTTCTGCTTATTTTGTTTGGTCGACCTCTTGGTCGTTAGAGTAAATTGCCTTCATTGCCTACCTGCATATCCTGCACAAGCCCTCAGTATGAGGATCTCATCATGAAAAGATCCCTCAGATTTGATGAAAACAGTCAAATACATTTATAACTAAGATGAAATTGCACAAAACTAAAGTATTGTACGTGAATGGCAGGCGATAGAGAACCACCACAGACTAAATTAGCCATAGCTTAGATACAAGCTTAATGTTTTGTTGAATCTTTACTGGTCAGTACATACTAGGTTTATTGAGATGGTTGCTAATTTCTCGTTGACAGTGCTTTAAACCAGGCTTAGTTGGATAATCTTTTTCATCTCTGTCACTACACAAATGTTGTATTTTATGTTGGGTTTTAAAAAGTTGATATTTGACATTTGTCAAAATTGTCTGCTCATTATGTTATGATGAACCTGTAAGTTAGACTACGAGGTATTATTATGTGATGTTATTGTAATATGGGAGCATAGGAAACAGTGCAACATCAGTGATTACCAAATCTGTTTAGGCATCTAACCTGAAGAAGTAGAAAAAGGTCCTGAAAATGGAGGGTATTTGGTATTTTCATGCTGATTACTTGTTACCTGAAATCTTAGCATTTAAGTAAGATTAGAGTTACGTTCAATTTTTATGTGATTACATTTTTGATTTGACAGTAAAGCTGAGAACATATGATCCTTTCATACTCTACTGGCTAATTATTTCTGTTGTGAAATAGCCCCAAGCATATTATTTTTTTTTATTATATGTAAGCTATTTTATTTTATTTTTTTAAATTTTTATTTATTTATTTTTTACAAATAGTTTATTGTCAAATTAGTTTCTTTTTGTTTTTTTGTTTTTTATTTTTTGTTTTTTATTTATTTATTTTTTTAACAAATAGTTTATAGTCAAATTAGTTTCCACATAACACCCAGTGCTCATCCCCACAANATTTTAATTTATTTTTTGAGAGAGAGAGCAGAGTGTAAGCAGGGGAGGGACAGAGAGAGAGGGTCAGAGGATCTGAAGCAGGCTCTGCGCTGACAGGCTGACAGCAGTGAGCCTGATGTGGGGCTTGAACTCATGAACCGTGAGATCATGACCTTAGCTAAAGTCAGACGCTCAATTGACTGAACCACCCAGGTGCCCCAGCCTCAAGCATATTATTAAACTTCTTGGCAGCTTTACTTTTGATGCCTAAGATGTGGATCTACTGAATAGTGTTAGTTATGATCAGGCTAATGCTAATAGTATATTTATAATATTTCTATGCTGTATTATTTTTCTTCTAATTTTTTTTTTAAATTAAAATAGGGAAGCTGCTAGAGTGCAAACCTGTTGTATCACATAGGAGTTGCTAATATGTTGGATTATAGATAGTTGGGCATAAAATTAATTTTTGGGGTAGGAGCTTCATTCTGTCAACATCAAAACAGAAAAAGGGATCACAAGCCTGGTGTACAAATACACTTTGAATCGCTGTTCCTCTACCTACTCCCTCTGTGGGTTTGGTCATCTTTTAATTTCTCTGAGCCTCTGTTTCTGAATTTGCAAAATTGGTGAAGTAGTAATTCCTACCACAGAGTTGTCATGACTATTACATTTTTTTAGGTGAAATTCACATAACATAAAATTAACTTTTAAGGTGTGCAGCTCAATGGTATTTAGTCAATTCACAGTGTTGTACAACCATCACTCTATGTAGTTCCAGAACTTTTACATCACCCCCAAAGGAGATCTCATACTCACTAAGTAGTTATCCTTCATTTTTTCCTTGACGTATCTCTTGGTAACTACCAATTGGCTTTCTGTCTCTATGAATTTACCTATTCTGGATATTTCAAATAAGTGGAATCCTGTAATATGTGACCTTTTGTGTTTGGCTTCTTTTACTTAGCATATGTTTTTAGGTTCATCCATGTTGTAGCACGTATCAGTACTTCATAGGTTTTTATAGCTGAATACAATGCCATTGTATGGATATATCACATTTTGTTTATCCTTTTGTCTGTTGATGGAAGGATGTGTCATTTTCACTTTTTGGCTGTTGTGAATCATGATGTTATGAACATTCATACACCAGTGTTTGCCTATCTGTCTTCAATTGTTTTGGGTCTGTAGTGGAGAATGGAATTGCTGGGTCACAGAGAATTTTTATATTTAACTTTGTTTTTTATTTTTTAATTTTTTTCTTTCATAGTTTATTGTCAAGTTGGTTTCCATATAACACCCAGTGCTCATCCCAGCAAATGCCCTCCTCCATGCCCATCATCTCCTTCTCCTTCCCCCCGCCCCCATCAGTCCTCAGTTTGTTCTCAGCATTCACGAGTCTCTCATGGTTTGCCTCCCTCCCTCTCCCCAACTATTTTTTCCCCTTCTCCTCCCCCAGGGTCCTATATTTAACTTTTTGAGGAACTGCCATACTGTTTTTCACAGTGGCTTCACCATTTTACATTCCTAGCGGCAATGTTTGAGGGATCCAGTTCTCTACATCTTTGTCAACAGTTGCAGTCTTCCTTTTTATTTTTTTATTGTAGCCATCTTGGTACCTGTGAAAGGATACCTTATTGTGAATTTTATTTGAATTTCCTTAGTGACTGCTGATGTTGAGCATCTGTTTGCTTGTTCATCATTTGTGTATCTTCTTTGGAGAACTGTGTATTAATCCCTTTGCCCAATTTTTCATTGGATTGTCTTTTTTTTGAGTTCTGATTGTTGAATTTTAATGGGCATAAAACAGTGAGTGCACATAGTAGGCACCTCAGTAAATATTTTCAGCAAATAATTTTTTGCTACTTGGAGCCTGAATTGGATGGGGACTTTGCCTAGCTTTTGCAATAGGAGTGCAGAGGCAACAAAACCTTTGTTGTCAGTCAAGTTTTGACTATGTCAGTGTTGATACTTTGTTTTTAATTGATGTCCCCAAATCAAGATTAGAAACATTTATGTAAAAATCAGTTTATCTTTGGCAGAAATCAGTATATCATCAATGTTTAATTTATTCCTAAGAACTATAAAGTAGTAGTGCCGTTTAATTATATCTGGGATTTAGATCGTCTTTCTTCAGTCTTCCTTGTTATGAGGTATTTGTTATAAATGCCACAATCAAAACTTTTTGAAAACTGGGTCAGGGAAGCCTTCTTTTTATATTTAATGGTATGGGTTTCCTTTGCTATCTGAGAATAGAGCGTTCCTGTGAAACTTTTTGTAAGTCTAAATGGCATAAAGTGAAGAAGTGTTTACCATTCATGTATATGGAGAATTTTTTGAGCATTCTCAGACCCAAAAAATAACCTCTTAGGCTTTTCTGCTACCTTAGGACACGTTTTGTTAATGGATGCACAAAATAAATTGAGATAAAGCACTGATGCTTACAGACTGTTCAAAGCTGTGGCAGCTTTGATGGTGGGATGCTGAGTGTAGTTCCCAGGGAGGGTGCTTGAGGGCGCCACTCAGTGTGCACTGCTTCTATAAGAGTTGCTGCAAAACAAGTACTGGAAGCTGTTTTTGCTTTTTGCCTTTTTTAGAAGTTTATTTATTTAAGTAATCTCTGCACCCAACGTGGGGCTCAGACTCATGACTCCCGAGATCAAGAGTTATATGCTCTTCTGACTGACCCAGCCAAGTACCCTTTGCCTTTTTTTTGTAAAAGTGAAAATCCTCTTCATATTTCCTTCAGTTAGTGGAAACAGGTACTAATGTAGATCTTTTGTAAAAGTGAAGTGGTATAAGGTGAACTTTCGAAAAGCAAGGGATACTTGTATGTGGTTGATGTATTATCATTGTTTTTATGTTTATTGTAACTTGGCTTTATGGGCTGGTCAAGAGAAGATAGATGAGAATAGGAGATCAGAATAATTAATTTAGAATTGACCTCCTGTCAGGGCTGTACCATCTTGAACTGATGAATATATTCTGGAAAGTTTGGAGTATTTCATTTCAGTATGTCATGATTTGGAGTGGGGCAGTACTTTTAAGCAGAACATACCGAAAACTGTATGCAAGTCTAAATTTGGTTATTTTCTTGGGAAAGGTAACAAAGGGAAGTGTTGGCTTTTGGGGACTGGTGATTGTTCAAATCCCTCCTAAGTCACTCTCCCCCTGTACTGCCAAACTTTATGTTCCATATGTTTCAGCTCTGAATCCTCCTATAGTTTCTGTGCCTTTTCCCATACCATAAATTCTGCCTGGCATGCCTTCTAAATCCATTGGTGACTCTCCTTCCTGAAGTCTCAGGCAGACTAAATACTCCTTCTTCTTCTTCTTCTTCTTTTTTTTTTTCTAATATTTTATTTATTTCTGGGAGAGAGAGAGACAGCGTGAGCAGGGGAGGGTCAGAGAGAGAGGGAGACACAGAATCTGAAACAGGCTCCAGGCTCTGAGCTAGCTGTCAGCACAGAGCCCGACGCGGGACTCAAACTCATGAACCATGAGATCATGACCTGAGCTGAAGTCGGACGCTTAACCAACTGAGCCACCCAGGCTCCTCTAAGTACCCCTTCTTTTGAGCTTTGAAATTGGTTACACACTTTCGTTATAGCACTTGTCATAGTTTACTTTAAAAAATGCACATGAAATTTTTAAAACTTTGTTAAATTTTAAACAAAATTACAAAGTTTAGAAGTAAATGGTGAAAATGGTTTCCCCAGTTCTCTTCCCCAAAGGCCGTCACTCATAGTACTTTCTTTTATATATTCTTACAGAGTTTTTCTGGCCTATACAAGAATCTTTATAGTATATGAAATGCTTATTTACTTCCTTATTTTTTTATTGCAGAGTAGTTTAGAAATACTGATACAGATTTAAGTATTACAGAGATATATAGACTGAAAAGTGAAAGGTCCTCTTTATCTTGATCCTTAATTCTTGTCCTTACCAAATCATAACCCTCCTCTTCAACAACATTCCTCTCTCTAGAAGCAGTTCTGTTGTAAGCCTGGTGAATACTCCTTCAATTGTTCGACTTACATTTATGTACTTACATAAAACTTATTTTTGGTGTGTATTGTTTTTATGATATTTTATATATTCTAAAACTTCCTCTTTTTAAAAGTTTATTTTGAGAGAGAGAGAGTGCGCACATGTGCGCATGAGCATGCAGGGAAGGGGCAGAGAGGGAGAGAGAGAGAGATTCCCAAGCAGGGTTTTGCACTGTCAATTTGGAGCCCCACATGGGTTTCAAACTCAGGAACTGCAAGGTCATGCCCTAAGCTGAAGTTAAGGGTCAAATGCTTAACTGATTGAGCCACTCAGGCGCCCTTGTAGCTTACTCTTCTTAATATATCTTGGAGATTTTTTTCACATCATTATGTACAGATCCATTTTATTCTGCATGGTGTTTATTCCATAATATGTATATGCCATTTTATGTAATCATTTCTCAGTTGATGGATATATATATGTATATATATATATGTATGTGTATATATATGCATATCCCTTGCAGTTTTCTAACAATGCTTCAATGAATATTTTTTTATAAACTTTTTTTGGACCTATGTGAGTGTTTCTCTGGGTTGCTAGACGTGAAATGCTGGGTGGAAGGGTATAAAAGGGTATATTCTTCTAAAAGTTCTGATGAATTATGCCAATTGTTTTTTTTAAAAAAACCCTTTTAGGGGCGCCTGGGTGGCTCAGTCAGTTAAACATCTGACTTGGGCTCAGGTCATGATCTCAAGGTTCATGGGTTAAAGCCCCGCGTCAGGCTCTGTGCTGACAGCCAGCTCAGAGCCTGTAGTTTGCTTCAGATTCTGTATCTCCCTCTCTCTGGTCTCTATCTCTCTCTGTCTCTCTCTCTCTCTCTCAAAAATAAATAAAACATTAAAACAAACAACCCCCCCCAAGAAAGTAAAAAAACTGTTTTAGTTTGAAATAATTTTAGGTTTGCAGAAGAGTAAAGATAGTACAGAGCTGTCATATACTCTTCCCCCAGCTTCCCTTAATGTTAACATCTATCATAACCATAGTATATTTATCAAAGCTAAGAAATTAACGTTGATACAATAGTATTAAATTGTATAACTATTTGGATATCCCCAGTTTTTCCACTAATGTCCTAAAAAGTTCCAGGATCCAACTCAAGATCCGGTGTTACAGTTAGCCAGTGTGAGTCTTTAGAGTCCTGCAGTCTGTGACAGTTTCTGTTTTTTTCTTGTCTTTTTCACCTTCTTGACTCTTTGAAGAGTACTGGTCAGATATTTTGTAGAACATCCCTAAATATAGGTTTGTCTGATTTTTTTTTTTAAGTTTTTAAATTTATTTTGAGAGGGAGAGGGCGAGTGGGGGAGGAGCAGAGAGAGGGAGAGAGAGAATCCCAAGCAGGCTCTGCACCAGCAGCGCAGAGTCCGACTCGGGGCTCGATCTCAGGAAGCATGAGATCATGACCAGAGCCGAAATCAAGAGCCAGACACTCAACTGACTGAGCCACCCAGGCTTCCCTGTTTGATATTTTCTGACACCCAGACAAAGGTTATGGATTATGGGTAAGAATGCCATAGAGGTGATGTGCCCTTCTCATTACATCATATTGGGGGGGGGGACAATAACAGCATGTATTATTATTAGTGATGTTAACTTTGATGACTTGATTAAGGTGTTCTCTGCCAGATTTATTCACTGGAAAATTTCTGCTTTTCTCTTTCCATTCTCTGTTGTTAAAAAGCAAGTCATCGAGTCCAGCCTATACTCATGGAAGAGAATTAAATTCTGTCTCTTGGAGGGAGAACTATCAAAGAATTTGGACACATGTTTAAACCTCCACAGTAATAAATAAATATTTTATGGAGATACTTTAAGACTATCCAAATACACTGTTTCTCTTTAAAAGTTCCACCTATTAATTTTAGCATTCCTCAGTGAATCCTGCCTATAGCAGTTATTACTGTGGTCTTCTTCTTCTTTTTTTTTAATGTTTTATTTATTTCTAGGGGAGAGAGAGAGCGAGAGAGAGAGAGAGCGTGAACAGGGGAGGGTCAGAGAGAGAGGGAGTCACAGACTCTGAAACAGGGTCCAGGCTCTGAGCTGGCAGTCAGCACAGAGCGCGACGGGGGGCTCGAACCCACAAACCGCGAGATCATGACCTAAGCGAAAGTCGGACGCTTAACCGACTAAGCCACCCAGGTGCCCCATTACTGTGGTCTTCTAATGGTTATTTTCCATTTCTCTCATTATTCCTGTGTTTATTAATTAGAGATTTTCTGTAAGGAGATTTGTACTTTGTTACTCATTTATTTATGTAATTTATTTGCATCATTATGGACTCATGGAATTTATTCTTTGGATTATAACCTTTTTTACTTTTTTGCTCATTAAATTACTTACAAAATTTTTATTAAAATTTTAAAAAATGTTTTCATTTTATTTTTGAGAGAGAGACAGAATACAAACAGGGGAGGGGCAGAGAAAGAGGGAGACACAGAATCTGAAGCAGGCTCCAGGCTCTGAGCTGTCAGTGTNGAGAACACAAGTGGGAGAGCGGCAGAGAGAGAGAGGGAGAAACTGTGGGCTCTAGGCTTTGAGCTGTCGGCACAGAGCCTGATGCAGGGCTTGAACTTACAAACTGTGAGATCATGACCTGAGCTGAAATCAGATGCTTAACCAACTAAGCCACCCAGATGTCCCTGCTCGTGAAATTATTTTAAAATAAAAGTTTCCAATTTACGTTCCTACCAATAGTAGATAACACTTACACCACTGGCTGTTATCTGATGAATTAAAGCATTTTTTCCCCTGATTAAACATAAGGCCGAATATGTTGTATATCTTCATTGACTATATTTCTTTTTTTAAAAAACAATTGTTTGTTTATTTATTTATTTTGAGAGAGAGACAGACAGCAGGGAGGAACAGAGAGAGAGAATTCCAAGCAGACTCCTCACTGTCAGTGCAGAGCCTAATGTGGGGCTTGAATGCAAGAACTGTAAGGTCATGACCTAAGCCTAAACCAAGAGTCTGGTGCTAAACTGACTGAGCCACCCAGGCACCCCCATTGACTATATTTCTTTGTGAATTGTCTTTTTATATACTTTGCCCATTTCTTTTTTTATTTTTATTTTAAAAAATTTTTATAACATTTATTTATTTTGAGAGACAGAGCACAAGCTGAGTAGGGACAGAGAGAGAAACACACACAGAATCAGAAGTAGGCTCAGGGCTTGAACTCACAGACCTTGAGATCATGACCCGAGCTGAAGTTGGAAGCTTTACTGACTGAACCACCCAGGTGCCCCTGCTTTGCCCATTTTTAAATTGTTTTTCTTTTGTTTGTTTTATGAAAGTTTTTTATACCG
>NW_027528345.1:9869180-9896016 GCF_008692635.1 Crocuta crocuta
GATATTAATCTTCTGTTAAGTATATATATTAAATATATATGTTATATATATTATATATTTAACATATATTAATTAACTAATTAATTAATTAACATATTATAAATATATTGTATATTTAACATATATATACACACACACATACACACACACACACACACACACACTTTTCCTTTTGGGAAGAAAATGTTTTCCTTCTTTTTTAAATTACAAAAGTAATATACCTTTTGTAAAATGTGTGAAGTGAATAGCAAAAGTCTCTTCCCTGTCTCTTCAGTTTCATTCCCCATACATATTACCTTTTTTATCTCACAGGCTAACAGTTTGGTATTTTTCTTCCATAATTTTTATGTAGAGCAGAAACATATATGTATGTGTTGTATGTATATGCAAGTGTGTATATACATAACAAAAGCATATACTTTTTGATAAAAATGGAATCATAGAATATTCTTCAGTTTTGCTTTTATCACAAATTATAGAATCTTAATGTGTTGAAATGTATGTTTCATTCTTTCTCTCACTAGATTGATTAGAAGCTCCTTTGTACAGAGACCATGATTCTTTCCACTCTAAAGGTATTCCTTTTCTATGTAGATGACATCATCATTTATCCGTTTGCTCATATGAGAGACACTTCATGTTTAAACAAAATTTTATTGAGTGTTTACTCTCTGTCTGATACACAGGAGTGAACTAAGCATAAAAATCCTTGCCTGTGTGTAGCTTATATTTTAGTAGGGGAAGGCAAGTGTTAAGCAAAGGAGTAGAATGTCTCTAACTTGTCAACATTCCAGTAAAATTCAACTATTCTTAAGGAAAATATAAATTCAAACCTTTAAAACATTTTTCATTGTAGTCCTTTTTTTTTCCCCTAAAAATAAACCACAGTAAACATATCAAAGGAGCATATCTTGGTTTTGGAGGTGGAGGAGGCATGTTGCACTGACAGAGACATTTGACCTTGGGTGATGGTGGTAAAGGCTCACAAGGAGGTAGTGGTGCTCTTTCTCTTGATGGGTTGATGATGATTGGTATTAAAAATAAAAAACACCCAAATAAAAAACAAGAAAGGGACACTGTGAGCATGTGACTGTGTGTGTGTGAGAGTGTGAGAGAGAGAAAGAGACAGACAGACAGACACTGAAGGGTGGTTAGGGAGGACCTTTTTGAGAGTAATATTTGAGCAAAGACTTAGAAGTCATCTTTGAAATTCTCTTCCTCGTACCTCATATCAGATCTGTATCCAGATCATACTGATTTCATCTTCAGAAAATATCTCAGACCTATCCATCAAGAAGGTGGATAGATTTGGTGGTAGAAGTTTGTGGAAATTTTCTTCTGATTGTTTTAATATTCTCAGTGAATTAGGAATCAGGTACTCAGCTGAGAGTGAGGGTGCAGAGGAAATGATGGAGGTTTATGGAGAGGGGAAGGTGTGAACTTGTTCTGGAGAGTGGGAGAATGGCTGTCGCAGGGAGATAGTGTAAGATTTCCAGGTGGCATTAAGGGCCCCTTGAGGTTTGTGGTCATGAATTTAAAATGAGATTAGTCAGTATGTTTTTGTTCTTCCAGCCACATTGAGCTGCAGGGGCGTATGTTTAGAATGGATTTAACCAGGGATGGGTTTTTACCAAGATAGTGGAATAAAACATGAGAGGGTCAAGGGAATAGAGCATATATGCAAGGGAGTGACTTTGATAATATACTGGTTTAAATTATGGAATTTTTTTTAATGTTTTTTTTTTTTTATTTATTTCTAGGAGAGAGAGAGAGAGAGAGAGCGTGAGCAGGGGAGGGTCAGAGAGAGAGGGAGTCACAGACTGAAACAGGCTCCAGGCTCTGAGCTGGCAGTCAGCACAGAGCCCGACGCGGGGCTCGAACCCACGAACCGCGAGTACATGACCTAAGCGAAAGTCGGACGCTTAACCGACTAAGCCACCCAGGCGCCCCTAAATTATGGAATTTAAATCAGGTGAGGAAGAAAGGAAGCCATGAAGTGGCTGAAAGATGGTGAAAAGATGATATAATCAATGAATTGAAGGACCTGTTGAGATCAAAAGGTTGGAGTTTGGGTATGTGAGAGACAGAGCTATAAAAATAGTAGGTTATAGTCAGACAGTAGGATATAAAAATTGAGACCATGGAAGCATTATCATGCGTGGGCTGCATGGGTGAAGGACAAGATCCTTAGAATCAAGGAATTCAGAGATGTGAGATAGGAATTCAGAGAGATGGGGTATTAGATCATCTGTGTGAAATCACTGAGACTTAAGACAGGATCTGTGTTGTGGAGAGTCACAGTGTTAGGGTTCTTCAGAGTAAAAGAACCTGTAGGATCTCTATTTTTCTCATCTGTATCTGTATATATATATATTTACGTTTGTATCTGTATCTATCTAGAATGAGATTTTTTATAAGGATTGGCTCATAGAATTACGGGAGCTGAGAAGTCCCATAATCTGATGTCTGCAAGTTGGAGACCCAGGAAGGTTGGTGGTGTAGATTCCAGTCCAAGATTGAAGGCCTGAGAACTAGGAACACAAGTGGTGTAAGTTCCAGTCCAGGGACAGAAGACTGATAGTTCAGCGCAGTATTCCAGCTCAGTAGTCATGCAGAGACAGAGAATGAATTCTCTGTTACTCTTCCTTTTAATTTTATTCATACCCATCCACCTCGGGGAGGGCCATCTGTTTAACTCAGTCTGCCACTTCCTATGCTATTCTCATCCAAAACACCCTCACTGACACATCCAGCTGTGGTCTTTACCCAGATATCTGGGTACCTCATGATCCAGTCAAGTTGACACATAATATTAACCATTGCAGTTAACCATTACTCTGGGTAATAGAGTTTTCACATGATAGTCAAAGTGGAGGTAGGGAAGAGAGGAGACTAATTTGGAAGCATCAGTGAGGAGCAAGGAGGACACTTTCCTTACCCCTAGGTCCAGTGGTATGAAGGGTGTGGGAAGGAGAACTTTCACCACTTTAAGGCTGCAAGGGGAGTATGGCCTCAGAGGAGAATTAGTTTTTAAATAGAACCAGAAGTGGAAGGAAATGTTCAGAGTAGAAGTTGAAAATGTAGGGCACAGTGGAAGAGTTTCAGAATTTGGAAAGAGGTGTGTGGCACATGGGGACAGAGCAGGGGATGTGTAGAACTATGTGGGGATTAGAATATGGTAGATGAGAGGTTTGAAAGTTGGGGTCTTCTTTTGATGGACAGAATAAACAGATAAAGAACATGAACAGGTTAGGATTGATAGACAGCAGGCAAATTCTGGAGGTGAGGGTATATGTGTAGAGAGGGAAGGACGGGCAAGGAGTTCTGGGTCCTAGGGAAGAGCATGCTGATCTTAAATTTTAAATTAGTATTTAAATTAAAAATTATATACATTTAAGGTATACATCATGATTTTTTAAAATTTATACTTTTTTTTTTTTTTTTTTTTTTTTTTTTTAGACTTTGTATTTTTGAGAGAGAAAGAGAGGCAGAGAGAGAGGGAGACAAGAGAATCCCAAGCAGGTTCTACACTGTCAGCACAGAGCCTGATGCGAACCTTGAACCCACGAACTGTGAGATCATGACCTGAGCTGAAATCCAGAGTTGGACGCTTAACAGACTGAGCCACCCGTGCCCCCATCGTGATGTTTTGATATACATATAGAAAGTGAAATGATTACCATAGTCACTAACATATTTTCTCACTTAATTACTGTGTGTGTGTGTGTGTGTGTGATGTGAGTACCTGAAATCTCTCTTAGCAAATTTCTGGTATTCACTATGGTGTTATTAACTCTAATCATATGCTGTACATTGGATCTCTGGGCTTATTCATTCTGTATTACCACAACTTTGTACCCTTTAACTAACATCTGTCCTTTTCCCCCACTTCCCTGCTTCTGGTAACCACAATTCTATACTCTGCTTCTATGTATTTTTTTTTTAAGTTAATTTATTTATTTTGAGAGACAGTGCAAGTTGGAGAGAGAGAGAGAGATTGGGAGAGAAGGAATCCTAATTAGGCTCCACACTGATAGTGTCTGATGTGGGGCTTGAACCCACAGCCTTTGAGATCATGACCTGAGCCAAAGTTGGATGCTTAACTGACTGAGCCACCCAAGTGCCCTTGCTTCTATGTATTTGACTTCTTTAAATTCCATGTGTATATAAGATCATGCAGGGTTTTGTTTGTTTCTGACTTATTTCACTTAGCATAATGTCCTCTAAGTTCATCCATGTTGTGGGAAATGTTGCAGGATCTCAGGAAGGACATTTTTGTTCCAAATACTTGGACCAGCTTATTATTATTACTATTTTTTAAAGTTTGTTTATTTTTGAGAGAGAGAGAGAGTATGAGGGAGGGCCAGAGAGAGAGAGGGAGTCAGAATTCTAAGCAGGCTCTGCACTGTCAGCACAGAGCCCAATATAGGGCTCGAACTCACCAACCAAGAACATGACCTGAGCTGAAATCAAGAGTTGGATGTCCAACTGAGTTACACAGACGTCCTGGACCCACCTTTTATTTATTTATTTATTTATTTATTTTTATATTATTTTTTAAATGTTTTTAAAAATTTATTTCTAGGAGAGAGAGAGAGAGAGAGAGAGAGAGAGAGACAGCGTGAGCAGGGGAGGGTCAGAGAGAGAGGGAGTCACAGACTCTGAAACAGACTCCAGGCTCCGAGCTGGCAGTCAGCACAGAGTCCGACGCGGGGCTCGAACCCACGAACCGCGAGATCATGACCTAAGCGAAAGTTGGACGCTTAACCGACTAAACCACCCAGGCGCCCCCCTGGACCCACTTTTTAAATATCTGTGCATGTCAGAGAGAGATTTCTCACTCTAGAAATAAGGGGTTTTCTTGTGATGAATCCTGTGGGCTTTGTCCTGATGACTGTAGTTAATGATTTTTGCTTTAAATCTTACTGTGTCTGATATTAATATTAATAATATTGAAATTTATTTTGATTAATATTTGTGCAGCATATATTTTACTTTTCATTTTAACTTTCCAACTTTCTGGCTCACATTGCTTTAAGTGTATGTTAGTAACCTGTACATGGTTGGATTTTTAAAAAAATAAGTTGGTAGTCTGTCTTTTGATAAGTTTCATCTTATAAAATGTGATTACTGATTCTTTCAGAATTATGTATGTCATTTTAGTTTATACTTTTTTTTAAAGTCATGCATCTTATTTGCATTGTTACACAAATAGAGGTCCTGTTTTTCTTTTACTTACTTTCAAGTTGAACATTGTATTTCTCCTTAGTAATTAACCCTTAAATTTTTAACATGCATACATAGTGCTCTCTAAAATTAATATCCCTGTCTTCCTGAACAATACAAGAATCTTAGAATGCTTTAAATCACATTCCTTCTCTCCACCCCACTCTATTTTTATTGTTTGGTATTTTAGTTTTACTTTAAATCTTGCTTCCTGTGAAGTATTTCAAATGCACAGTTAAAAATAGAGAATAATATAGAAACATCTGTGTGCTCACCTCAGTGCTTTGTCTCATCTTAATTATTGCAGTTTGCTTAATAGCTTTTTTTCAAACTGACTTTTTTTTATTGTGGAAATTTTCAACATTCCACATGTGTGGAAAGAATATAATGAACTCCCATGTATTCTCCTCTAGCTTCAGCAATTATCAACATTTTTTTCCATTCTTCCCTATCATCTATCCTTCCCTCTCCCTTCTTTTGATCAGTGGGCTTGGGTTCTGTCAGCATGATTCATCTTTTTCTAAAAGTTTTCCATGAACCTTTTATCTGAGGGTATTTGCAGCCACTGATGATTTTTGCCTAGATCCATTCTTTGATTAAGACTTGCAAAATAGTAATTTTCTAATGCTATTATTATTCTGTATTTATGAGCTGGAGTCCTTCTATAACGAAGAATTTTCCTTTGTTAACTCTTTCATTGGTCTGAAATATGGTTTATACCATAGGCAGAATAAATGCTTTGGTTCTTTTTCTTCGTCAGTATTTAGAATAATGAAATGAATTAGTGCCCTACTAATCTCCAAAAATGACCAGTAATTTTTTTGTTTGTTTTAGAGTACGATTATGAGTCAGTGGATTTTTATGTATTTAATGTGTTGCAGGCACTATAGACATTATTCTTATTGGTGTTCACATTGTCCTATCTTGGTATACTGGGACCTATTTAAGTTGGCTCTGTGTTCTTTTAATAAGACCCGAATAGTTGTTTATAGCTTTCTTGCTTTTAGACACAAGAAAATAGCCCAGGTTCCCTGTTTATTTCCTTCTATAAACCTACAATCAGCCATTTCTCTAAGGAGCTCTGATATCTTTTGTTGGGAAGTGGTATTTAAAGACCACAATTTAGGTATCAGATTTTTTTTTTTTTTAATATTTTTATTTATTTCTAGGAGAGAGAGAGACAGCGTGAACAGGGGAGGGTCAGAGAGAGAGGGAGATAGACTCTGAAATTGGCTCCAGGCTCTGAGCTGGCAGTCAGCACAAAGCCCGACGCGGGGCTCGAACCCACGAACCGCGAGATCATGACCTAAGCGAAAGTCGGACGCTTAACCGACTAAGCCACCCAGGCGCCCCAGTATCAGATTTTTTTTTAAGAAAACATAGAAATTATGTTGCCCTCCTTCCTTCCCCTGGGGTAGCCACTATAACATATTCAGTGACAGTCCCTTGCTTGTTCACTATGTATATGTTCACACACTATACACAAGAGTATTTCTTTTTTCTTTTTTTTTTAATGCTTTTTATTTATTTCTGACAGAGCGAGAGCGAGCGAGCGAGCGAGAGAGACCGTGTGAGACCGTGTGAGACCGTGTGAGCAGGGGAGGGTCAGAGAGGGAGATACAGAATCTAAAACAGGCTCCAGGCTCTGAGCTGGCAGTCAGCACAGAGCCCAATGCGGGGCTCGAACCCATGAACCGTGAGATCATGACCTGAGCCAAAGTTGGATGCTTAACTGACTGAGCCACCCAGGCACCCCCAGAAGAATATTTCATTGGTTCTAAGATGCATATTTCTCCAACACCTCGTTTAATCTTTGCATTTGTGATGTGTTTTTACAAGCGATTATAGTTTAACTGGCAGAGTTTTTCCTTAGTGGTTTGTCAGATAACAGTGTTTCTTTTCTGTGGCTTCTTAGAAGGAAAACAGTATTTTAATTTTTAAACTTTATAAATGCAGCATTATAATGTGCTTATCTTTTGGCAGTTTGTTTTTCTTGCTCAGGGTGATTTTTGAGACTTGTTCTTGTTAATGTAGTTCTAGTTTAAGTTTTCTGTGTTTGGTTATATGGCTGTACATTTAATTTTTTTTTTTTACCTGTTAATAACTTTAGGTTGCCAATAATTTTTACCCTCTTTACCAATTTTCAACCATTACAAATAATGTTGTAGTGTGAACTTTCTACATGTTTTCTTATGCTAATGAGTGAGAGTAGAGTTTTTGGTTCTTAAAGTTTGTGCATGTTCAACTTTGTAGATATCATCAAAATGCTTTCCAAAGAGGTTGTTTCACTTTACACACCCATCAGTAGTATATAAGAATTCATTTTACTCTGTGCCAGCCCTGGATTTTATTGGTTCTTTATAACTTTTGCTGATCTTATGAGTGTCATACTATTTAATGTTTTAATTTGCATTTCCTCCATTGTGAGTTTGAGCTTATTTCAAATTGTTTATTGCCTTTTAAGTTTCTTCTCATGTATTATTTGTTAATTGCTATGGCTTATTTTTCTATTGAGTTTTGTTTTTGCTTTTTTAAAAAAACGGATTGATAGGTATTTTTAATACATTTGGATACTAATCCTTTGTGGTTGTATACATTGCAAATGTTCTTCTAATCTGTGGCTCTTCCTGCCTTCTTTTTTTTTTATAAACAAACTTATAACAATAGGTGTTATGTTTGAGGTGTAATTGACATAGAATAAACTAATGTATTTACAGTGGACAATTTGATAAGTTTTGACATGTGTTGTGAAACTATCACCAGAATCAAGATAATGAACATACCTATCACTCCACCAGTTTCCTTGTTTCCTTTGTCATGTTCTCTCTTCCACTTCCCTTTCCCCCCAGACAACCACTTATTTCCTTTCTGTGACTAGTTCAGTTTGTATTTTGTATTTTAAAGTTTTTAATTTTTAATTTAAAAATTATTTATTTATTAAAAAAATTAAAAACAATTTTTAAAAATTTTTTATTTTTGAGAGAGAGACACACATACAGCACAAGTGGGGGAAGGGGCAGAGAGAGAGGGAGACACAGAATCTGAAGTAGGCTCCAGGCTCTGAGCTGTCAGCCAGCACAGAGCCTGACACAGGGCTGGAACTCATGAACCGTGAGATCTTGACATGAGCTGAAGGATGACACTTAACTGACTGAGCCACGCAGGCACCCCTAATTTTTTTTTTTATTTTGAAAGAGAGAGAGTGTGAGCATGAGCAGGCATGGGGTTGAGAGAGAGGGGGACAGAGGATCTNTGAAATCATGACCAGAGCCAAAATCAAGAGTTGGATGGCTTACCTGAATGAGCCACCCAGGCACCCCCTAAAATTTGTTTTTTAAAAAAGTTCCTTTCCTCCTTTATTTCTCTTTCCTCAGAGGCACTTTTAACTGTTTAGTTAACACTTTTTTTGTATTCTCTCCATTTCTGTAAATAATATGCTTGTATTGCTATTTTGGTACTATCAGTTGTAAGATGCACCACTATTTTATGTACTACTGTAGAAAGGAAATAGGCCAAAGAAGGGTAGTCTGTGAGAGATTCCACATAAAGCTGGAATACTATATGAGAATGTAAAATGAGAAATAAACTCACCACACAGCAAGTGACAGAAGGCATGTCTCAAGCCTGGCATTGTATAGGAGGGGTAAAAACTTCCTTGGGGATTTGAACTGGTTCTCAGTCTGAATTCACATTGGATACTCAAGTGGTATAAAAACTCAAATAGAGGGGCACCTGTGTGGCTCATTCGGTTAGGCATCTGACTCTTGATTTCTGCTTAGGTCATGATCTCATGGATCGAAATACCCCGCATTGGACTCTGCACTGACAACGTGGAACCTGCTTGGGATTCATTCTCTCTCTCTCTCTCTCTCTCTCCTCTCTCTCTCTCTCANTGTTTTGGGTTGGTAGTGACATAAGTGCTTGGAAGTAACATAACAATTGAAAGATGTCATCAGTTGCGTCTGGATTTCAGAGATGTTCAAATATGGGGGAAAAGGCATTTTTGAATCAGTGAAATATGGTACCATGTGCTAGACACAGTTCTTTGTCGGTGCTAGAGAGGTAGCTGTGAACAAAACAAATGTCCCTATCCTCATTGAGCTAATGTTCTGGAAAGGGTAATTTTTAGACAAAATAAAACTACGTGTGGTGTGCCTGATGTTACAGATATGTAAATAGATGAAGACTAAATATTGACCACTACGTTTAGAAATGTGGAAGTTGTTGCTGATCTTGTCAGGAGAGGGTTCGGTGAAATAATCAGGAACCATAAGCCCATTGGGGTGATTTTGAAAAAGAGAGGAAAGGAATTTGGAGATATTGAGCAAAGAAAACTTCTTCTAGGAGTTTTGCTGTCCTGGAGAGCAGAGAAATGGATACATAGCTGGAGGGGAAATTGGAGTTAAAGAGTTGTCTTTTAAAATGAAAGAAATAAGTGCACACCTGAAAGAATATAATGTCATATGCCAATTATACTTCAATAAAAAAAATGGGAGAAATAAGAGTGTATTTATATAATGCTGATGGAGAGGATTCATAGTGAAGGAAACCGTGCTCATGCAGAAGTGGGAATGGGGAATGGCTGGGCCATGGGGAATGGGCTTGGGATCTGGTATCCAAGTGGAGGCATTGGCCTTAGACAGGAGCCGTCAGCTCTGCTACAGTAAATGACAGGGAAGACCAGGCAAACGGGGACAGATACTAGTAGTGGTAGTGAATGCTTCCTATTTCACTGGGAAATTGAGGGAAGGGCAGCAGCCAGGAGTGAAGATGGAGAGGAGGTGTTGATGGCTTGAGAGAGGAAATGACATGAAATGAACCTGTAGGGGAGTAGGAGAATGAATGGATAAGGCAAAATCACAGGATTGTCACATTGAGCCTAAACAGACCATTTGAAGTTAGTGATTGTGAATGTTTAAGTTAGATTGTTTAGTATGGATATTTCGGTGTGTGTTTTTGTTCTTTTCACTTCAATGCCATGTTTAGCAGCACTAGTATAGGCACAGAGTAGTGAGACAATTTATTTTTTCTTTCTAATATGTTATTAGGGAAAACTTCAAATACACAAAATAGAGCTCTTATGAACTCAGATGTACACTTCATGTACAACAGCTTCAACAGGTATTAACTAGTGGCCAGTCTTGTTTTATCTGTACACTTACCTATTTCCACCCTTCCATTTTGAAGCAATCCTAGAGATCATATTTTATGCATAAATAGTTCATATTTTATCTCTAAGAGATACGGACACTTGAAAAAAATATCATTACCATACCAAAAAAAATAATTCTTTAATGTCCAGTTTCCTGGCACTTTCCAAATTTCCAGTTGTCTTTTGAATGTCCTAAAGTGTTTAGCTGTTTGACAAGGAGTTGTATTTAATAGGGGTGGGTGTTCTTGCCAGGCAAGTATGATGAAGTGAGGGAGGGGTCAGGACTTTTGAGGTGCATGCAAGGGAATGGACCTCAATCTAAGCTATAATGGACTTTGAACTCTAAGCTAAGGTGGGAGATGAAGACATAAGAAGGGGAGTGGGATCGATGGTTTGTAAGTCCTTGTGAGGTCAAAGTATTGTTGGAGTTGGGGTGCTAGAGGGAGCAACCTGAAAAGATAGGAAGTAGTGATAGGAGGGGTGGGTGTAGATGAAGTAGAGATTGTGGAGGGACTGTAGTTACTATGTTGGCAAGTTCTAGGACAGGGTATTGACTGAGGGAGTGAGTGGCCATGGTAGGCTCTAGTGTGAGGTTGTTGCATGGGAGGAGATCAAGGAAATGAGAGGGCCAAATAACACAGCAGTCATCTGGGTGAGAATTTAAATCATTTGCAGTTATGACAGGCCAGTGAGATGGGAACTAAAATCTCGGAGGTTTAAGAAGAAGTGGCTCAGGCATATCCAGATGAATGCAACAGAGGGGTGGAAGGTGGTGGCATGGTCTGACAGGAGGCTTTTTTAGGAAGGAAGAAAGGGGAATAAATAATCTGGAAGCAGAGATGAGGGACAAGGTGAATACCTACCTCTTCTGCCCAGGCCCAGTAATATAAGGGGTATGAGATAGGGGGAAATACGGATAAGACTGTAGAAAGAGCAGTGGCCTCAGCAATTTGATTTTAGCTAGAGCAGGAATTGAGGAGGGATGGGAGAGGGGAGCAGTTCACAAAAGGGGATGTACCTAGCCATATGGGGATGAGAGGTTAGGGGATTTGGCATGACATAAGAGTCCTGGGATTCTTGTGGTACGTGTTATAAAGAGATTAGTAATGAGATTAGTCTTGATGTCTCAGGTAAATTGTAGTATAAGCACAGAGGGAGGGATAGAGGTGTGGGAAGAAGCTCTAGAGTAAAGGGTTCCTTCACTTCTGCCGGTGCTAGTATAGAGGCTGGGGGAGAGGCTGGGGGAGAGGCTGGGAGAGTGGCAGAAGAGCTGCAGTTCTATTACTCGCTCTCCACTCCTGGGACTAAGGTGGTCACAGTAAGAAGCTGTTAACGCAGTTAGTCAAAAGTTAGAATTTCCTGTTCTATTCCCTGTTGTTTACGTGCCCTGCCTCTATTTTCTCCCCTTTCTTACTGAAAACTTAAGAGTGGAACATCTCAATGTTTTCAGTGCTCTATTATTTAATATCCTAGATATTTTGGAAACTGGTAAATGATTCTGTTTCTAGCTTGCTGGGGGGAAATGTCGGCAAGATTATAGGAAGGAGTTGGGGAGGCTCACCAATTAGGGTTGGAAAGAGAAAGGAGGATAGAGGTTTCAGAGAGAGTTAACTTTAGATTTCTTAAATCTGGCTGAGGAAACAGGAGTTTTAAGAGGGAAAGAGTTTGACCTGGGAGGGGAGAGTAAAGTACTGCCTGGAAGGAGGGAACCTGCCCAAGGATCTCTGTTTTGATAGGTTCCTGAAAGAGCTGTTGCTGGATGGGAGACTCAGCTATTGTTTGATTCATTCATTTCAGGGGGTATTTAATAGCGCTTACTATGTGCCAGGCCCTGGGCTAGATGCTCAGGATATCTGTTGAGTGTGTAGAAAAGTTCTCACTTTATGTGGATTTACAATCTAGCAGGAAAGACAGTTAAATAAGAAATTCCATTTTAATGTGAATGCTTTGTAGTGAGGGTTCTTTGGATTCCTGTAGTAAAAGGATTAGGGGACACCTGGGGGGCTCAGTTGGTTAAGTGTCCAACTTCTGCTCAGGTCATGATCTCATGGTTCGTGAGTTCGAGCCCCACATTGGGCTCTCTGCTGTCAATATAAAACCTGCTTTGGATCTTCTGTCCCTTCTCTCTCTCCTCTCCTCTCTTTCTCTCTCTCAAAAATGAATAAACATTAAAAGAAAAAAAAAATAAAGCATCAGATTAGTCTCTCAGGGATAGGGAGGGGAAGAGTACAGGTTCTGAAGTTAGTGACATGGGAACAGAGACCTGAAAGATAATCTGCAGTTAGTTAGGCAAAGAGAAAAGAGAGGAGAGTTACGTAGCTGGATTATCTATGTCTCTCCAACTTCCAAACCTTATTTTATCCAGGGAACAGGGAACAAAATCATCTGTTCTGATCACCACATTCACCGCCAACACTCCTGTATATGGGGGGTTGGCAGACTACTGCTCATAGGTCACCTGTGGCCTGCTACCCATTTTTGAATGACTGGTGAGTTAAGAATAGTTAGCAATTCAAACTGTAAGCCAATAATGGTGGCAAAATTCAAACCCAGGTACCTTAATTCAGAATCTGTGTTCATTCCACTGATCACATTGTGTTATAATTGTTTATATTTCCATCCCTCAAGAAGAGACTTGAACTCGAATGATAGCTTGCTTTTTCTTATATCCATCATTTCCAGCACAGGATGAATCCGTAATAAATGTTCATTAAATGACTTTCATGTATATGATTT
Organism: Crocuta crocuta; assembly: GCF_008692635.1. Lineage (NCBI taxonomy): Eukaryota > Metazoa > Chordata > Mammalia > Carnivora > Hyaenidae > Crocuta > Crocuta crocuta. The sequence goes on from NW_027528345.1 coordinate 9,882,295, forward strand.
CATTTGCTCTCTTAAACAAATCCTGTGAGAATAACACATACACAAAGTTTTTGGATAATTGACATTAACACTTTTACATACCATTTCGTCATTTTTGAATTTCTTTTTATTTATTTATTTAAGTAATCTCCACAATCCTGTGTGGGGCTTAAACTCCTGACACTACTGAGATCAAGAGTGGCATGTTTTTCCAACTGAGCCAGCCAGGTGCCCCCTTTTTTTCTTTTAAGATTTTATTTTATTTTTTGTAGTTTCTATACCCAGTGTTGGGCTTGAGCCCATAATCCTGAGATCAAGAGTCACATGCTCTACTGAGCTAGCCAGGTGGCCCACCATTTCTTCCATTTATAATAGCAATATTTTAAAAATGTGTGATGTCACTGAAAAATGTATGATAACTTCAAACTACCCCATTGCCTGCTTAACATGTCTACATGGATGTCTAACATGCATTTCAAACTTAATGTTCCCCTCAGGCTTCATCCCACAGCCATCCTCATATCACGATAGAGACTATCCTTCCAGTTACTTGAGCCTCGAACCTGGGAATATGCCTCTCTCTGACATCTCACATCTGATCGTGTTTTACCTTGAGAATACATACTGAATCTGATCGCCATTTCTGCTGCTACCAAGAGTCAAATTGCCATTCTTTCTTTCTTGGCTTATTACATTTAGCTTTTTGACTGATTCCTCTGCTTCTGCTTTGTCTCTGTATAGTCTATTCTCAAGAGACTTCCAGAATGGTCTTCTAACAAGTAAGTCAGGTTAGATGGTCACTCCTTTGCTCAAAACCTTCCAGTGGCTTTCCATCTTAGAGTAAAAGACAAAGTTCTGACAGTGGCCTAAAAGATTGTAGAGTCTGTTCTCAGTTTACCTCTCTAGCTTAATTACCTATGACCTCTGCTCATGTCCCTTCAGCCCGAGTGACTTTTTCTAAGATGCCAAGTTATTCTTTCTTTAAAGCCCTTATACTTGCTGTTACCTCTCCTTGAAATGCTTTTCCTGTGTTGGTAGCATGGTTTTTCCTCTTTCTTTAGGTATAAGCCTCCTATGTCACTGTATCAGGCTCTGGCTCTCTGTATCTCTTTTACTCTGCTTTATTTTTCTCTGTAGGATTTATCAGCATGTGATAGGCTGCATATACATGTGTAAATAATTTTAATTTTAAAAAGTGTTTATTTTGAGAGAGTGTGTGCGTGTATACACACACAGGAGGGAGGGGCAGAGAGAGAGGGAGAGAGAGAATCCCAAGCAGGCTTCACATTTCAGTGAGGAGCCCAATGTGGGGCTCTATCATGCAACTGAAATCATGACCTAAGCTAAAATCAAAGAGTCAGTCACTCAACTGACTGAGCCACCCAGGCTCCCCCTAACTTTAATTTTTAAAATTTGTTTCACTGTTGTCTCCCCATAGTTGTGGAATAGGGGTTGGTAAGCCAGAAACAGCTCCCTGTTTCTGTAAATAAACTTGAATTAGAACATAGTCATGCTCATATATTAGTGTATGTTCTGTGGTTGCTTTCACACTCCAGTAGTGGAGTTGAGTGTTGTGATAGACCATATGGCCTGTAAAGCCTAAAATATTTGCTGCCTGGCCTTTTATAGAAAAAGTTCGCTGGGCGTTGGGTTAGAACAGTATCTGGCACATGGTAGTTGATTTAATGAACATAAAGTAAATGCTAATTGGCAGGGTACAAACTGTAAATTGCAAGTGAGGGTATGGGTTAATATTTCAAAAGTTGTTATTAGACTTTAATAATTAGGATACTTTGGGAATATGTCAACCATAATAATTTATATAAGCTGGAGTTCTTGAATTTATTGTAGTCATTACTACCTGATAGCAGAGATGGGCCAACTTTTTGAAGGCTACACCTAAATTGGAGATGATAGTGTTCCAAAGGCACAAGATGCTTTTAAATATTAGCTTTTAGGGGCGTCTGGGTGGCTCAGTTGGTTGGGCATCCATCTCCAGTTCAGGTCATGATCTCCTAGTTTGTGAGTTAGAGCCCTGCATGGCGCTTGCTGCTGTTGGCGCAGAGCCTGCTTTGGATCCTCTCTTCCCCTCTCTGTCTGCCCCTCCTTGGTTCATGTGCATGGTCTCTCTCTCTCTCTCAAAAATCAACAAACAATAAAAAAAATTAAATATTAGCTTTTATATAGTGTTACAGAAAGAACTCCAAATAATGAGTTGCTGGTAGTTGTTGGTTTCATTCTGTGAAAAACATGAACCTAACTAAATGTATATAGCTCTCAGTCACTTATGCTGAAGGATGGCCATATAGAATAATAATACATTTGTGTTTGACTTTGGAATACATTTTTGGATTTCAAATGGATTAACCTTATCATCCCTGGTACTTCTAATAGTGTTTTTAAGTAGCACAATAAAACTAAACTGAAAAATCCAGCTCAGAAGAATCTGGAAAATTGGATTGCTTCTGGCATCCCGTCTTTGTCTAAATCTTTTTTATTTTTATTTATTTGTTATATACACATGTATATTTTTTAATGTTTGTTTATTTTGGAGAGAGAGACTGAGTGAGAGCACCGTGGGCGGGAGTGGGTGGGCAGAGAGAGGGAGACACAGAATCCGAAGCAGGCTCCAGGCTCTGAGCTGTCAGCACAGAACCCAGTGGAGCTCGAACTCTTGGAGTGTGAGATCACAACCTGAGCCCAAGTCGAATGCTTAACTGACTGAGCCACCCAGGTGCCCCTATTTGTTTATTTATATTTTATTTAAAAAAGATTTTTTTTTAAATGTTTTTTATATTAGAGAGAGAGAGAGAGACATAGCATGAGCAGGGGAGGGGCAGAGAGAGAGGAGACACAGAATCTGAAGCAGGCTCCAGGCTGTCGGCCCAGAGCCTGATGTGGGGCTTGAACTCACAGGCCATGAGATCATGACCTGAGATGAAGTCAGATGCTTAACTGACTGAGCCACCCAGGTGCCCCTATTTTTTAATGTTTATGTATTCTTGAGTGAGAGAGAGACACACACACAGTGCAAGTGGGGGAGGGGCAGAGAGACAGGGAAACACAGAATCCAGAGCAGGCTCCAGGCTCCAGGCTGTCAGCACAGAGCCCAATGCTGGGCTTGAACTCAAAAACCACGAGATCATGACCGGAGCTGAAGTCAAATGCTTAACTGACTGAGCCACCCAGGGCCCCCAAATCTTTTTAAAAGGCTGCATCCAGGGGATAAATAATTTGAGTCATGCAGAGTACCATGTGGCAAGGTGGAGAAGATTTCAGAAGTATTCTAGTTTTAAAAGCCCTTTACTGGTAATGATTATAGAGAAGGAATCTTAAATCTGTTGGAAGATATAGTATATGCTTAAAAAACAAATCTGATTTAAGCAAATGATAAAGAATTATGGAATTAGAGCCAGAAGAAACTTCATTCAATATATATTTGAATGCACCATAGCCACTTTATATTAGACACTGGGTTACAGAGGTGAATAAGACAGAGTTGTTGGCCCTCATGAGGCTTACTGTCTAATCTTCTTCACCAGTCTCCACCTCACTTTGTTTTATATTCTATAGTATATTGGAATCTAAAGCTTGAGAGAGCAAGTACTTTCCTCAGGGTTGTGTAGCCTTGTTACTTGTAGAGTGGAATAGAATGCAAGTTTCTTATAAGGAAGATAAAAGCAAAACATTTATTCATTTATGCAGTTTTTGGTACTCACTAATGTGTTTATCCCTGTACTACGTACTGGGAGATACAATGGGAAGTAGAAGGCCACCTTTTTCTGATATAGAGCTTAAAAGGCATTTTTTTGGAAATCCAGAATTTTTTCCACTGTGTTGCGTTGTACTGTTTATAATCTTTTATCTCATGGGAGGATTAGGGGCTCTCAAATATTGTTTTTTTTTTTTTTTAATTTCTGAGAGAGAGAAAGAGAGAGAGAGAGAGACAGCGTGAGCAGGGGAGGGTCTGAGAGAGAGGGAGATACAGAATCTGAAGCAGGCTCCAGGCTCTGAGCTAGCTGTCAGCACAGAGCCTGACGCGGGGCTTGAACCCACGAACCGCGAGATCATGACCTGAGCCGAAGTCAGACACTTAGCCAACTGAGCCACCCAGGCGCCCCTCAAATATTCATTCTTAAGTGTTCAGTGAATTTAGTGTTTTTCAGTGCCTTCTGACAGCTGATGTCAGCTTTCCTGAAGGACTGGGACTTTTGCATGAGGAAGGAGGAATTAAGTAGTTATGGATTCTCTGTGGGAAGTGACCTTTATTTATGTCAAAATTTGTATAGGGCCTAAGCTTTTGCCTATGAGTAAGAAAGAAACTTTTTTCTTTCAAATGACTCTGCTATCAGGACCCACAACTCAGGCTAATCATTAAAATCAGCTGTATTATGTGGGTTAAATAGACTTTTGCATACTGACCTTCTCTTCCCTTTTAGTTACTCAAACTTTGTGTATATTCAACCCTTAATGGTCAGAGAATCACAAAAAATATGCAGGATGCATATTTTATTCATTAAAATTTCTTCTCAAACTGATTGTGATTATATTTGATTTTTTTCTTCTCAGTGCTTGCTTGCTAAAAAAAAATTAAACATTTGACAGTCTAGGGAAGAGTGAAAAAAGGTTAATTAAACTGCTGCTAAATAATTTAGGATGTTTAGTTATTTGGTAGCTATAGACAGTTAAGGCTTTTTTCCTTAAAATGTCTCTTTGGGAATGCTTATACAATGGAGAATTTTAAGAGTAAGTCATCTTCACCTCAGGCCTCCTTGCTTTTCCTGTTCCAGAGTAGCTTCTTCCGTTCTGCTGCAGCCAATTAGTTCTTGGCTCAGTTGTTTTAGTTTCTTTGTGAAAAATGAGCTTAACCATGTTTATAATCTGTGAACATCAAATTCCATTTTTTCTTCTAAGAGCTAGAACATTAAATTCCCTGCCAGTGATCTAAGACACTGAATTGTATATATTCAAATGCAGATGATTTATTTTCTCTGAACTTAACATCATAGCATTTAAAAATAAAGAGACCTTAGAAATAGTGGTTATTATATATTAGTGATAATTATTCTAGTTCTTTTGTGGGTAGAATCACTTTTTAAGACACTACAAATTCGTGTTATGTTGCAGAGGAGGTAGTATGACTACTAGTCTCAAATTGTTTGGTCATTTCAAAAATATTTATAAAATAATTAAAGTAATATGCTAGTAAGAAGCATGGACTATGTGTGTAAAAATAGGTGGTTTCAGGTAACACTTAAAGTTAGATTGGCATACAATTTGAAACATAATAATTATCACATTGTATTATGTGTATTGAATCAACCATAAAATATTTTTTTACCAGGGTCAAATCAAATATTTCAGTGGGTCTGGGGGAGGGGGAAGAAGGAGGAGGGGCTGGAGGAGCTAAAGATGTTGTCTGAGGTCATTTGGTTGTTATATATAGAAAGGCAGGCTAAGTTTGACCTTCCAACATGGTCAGGCTGGGGTCTCCAGGCATGCTGTTGCAGTTATCTGTTGCTGAGGAACAAAATGACTACAAACATGGCATAAAACTCTCAAGGTTCTGGGTGTTGACTAGGCTGATCTAAGTGATTCTTGTACAAGTTCTTTCGTGCATTTGTAGTCTGATGGGTCTTGCAATATCTCAGAGGCTTCCTTCTAGACTCACATGTCTGGCACTTGGGCAGGAACGTCCAAATAGCTAGGAGCTGGAATAGCTCCTCAAACATCTGTCTCTATTTCTGTGTAGTCTCATCATAGGGGCTTCATAGTAGCCAGACTTCTAACATAGAGGCTTAGGGCTCTGAAAGCACGCATTCAGAATAAGAGCGCCAGAAGGGAGCTGTACTGTTTTTTATGACCTAAATTCAGAATCAGTGTCCTTTCTACTCCCATTTAGTCATTAGAAGTGAGTCACTAAGGCCAACCCATATTCAGAGGGAAGGGAATTAGACCCCACCTCTTTCTGGGAAGAGTGTCAAGAATATGCAGATGTATTTCAAAGTACCTCAGTCCTTCTGACCACAAATTACTTACATTCCTCCTAAGTGCAAAACACACTTACCCCTTCTCGAGGGGGTCTTCTCTGGTACAGCATCAGTCTCAGGCTCGAGGTCTAGGATTCTGTCATCTAAATCAGATCCAGGTTCAGATAAGGCTATTTGGATATTGCTCCTTGGGTATGGTTACCTGAGTACCATTGTTTTCATTTTGAAGACCTGCAAACTAAAGAGGTATGGTATCTCTCCCCATATCTAGCCCACCTAATAAGCAACAGTAGACAGGCATAAGATAACCACTGTGGACACTTCTGTTCAAAAATAAAGAAAAACGTAAGGAACACAGTAGTTGCTTGTCCACAGCAATTCTGAAATCCAGGTAGGCCCATATTATCATTTCTGTGATTAGGGCCCACCTTTATTGGGTAGGAACCATCCTCTATAGCTCTTGTTTTTGTCTTCTGAATTACCCTTCCTTTTCCAAAAATGTATCCTTTGCTTGCAGTTGAGTCATTTCCTAAGCCATAGAGGTTTGAGCATGAAGCGGGTGTGCGTCCCAAAAACCGCTTTTCATTTTGTACTTTTTAATTTTTTAATGTTTATTTTTGAGGGAGGGAGAGAGGGAGGGAGAGAGAGAGAGCGCGCGCATGAGAGTGAGCAGGGGAGGGGCAGAGAGAGAGGGAGACTCAGAATTTGAAACAGGTTCCAGGCTCCAAGCTGTCAGCACAGAGCCCAATGCGGGGTTCAAACTCATGGACGGTGAGATCATGACCCTGAGCTGAAGTTGGACACTTTTTTTTAAAAATATTTTTTATTTATTTCTAGGAGAGAAAGAGAGAGACAGCGTGAGCAGGGGAGGGTCAGAGAGAGAGGGAGATACAGACTCTGAAATAGGCTCCAGGCTCTGAGCTGGCAGTCAGCACAGAGCCCGACACGGGGCTCGAACCCACGAACTGCGAGATCATGACCTAGGCGAAAGTCGGACGCTTAACTGACTAAGCCACCCAGGCGCCCCTGAAGTTGGACACTTAACCGACTGAGCCACCCAGGTGCCCCTGTCTTTTTTAGTCCAAATGACATAGTGTCTGATTTCTAAATTCTCTGTGAATCTTTTGAGGCATTCACTCTGTTAGCCAAAAGCCACACTTACACATTGATATCAGCTTTTCTCTATCTTAGGCTCTGTAGAAGAGGAAAAAGTTTTCCTTGACCCTTCTAAGACCTGGCTGGGTCTGAAAATTAAACTGTCAAAGACAGATTAGAAGGAGAAAAGCATATACACTTAAGTTGTATGTGACATGGAAGCCTCTATAATGAAATGAAGAAGACCTGAAGAAATGTTTACTTTTTAAGTTTTTATTTAAATTCCAGTTAAGATGCAGTGTAATATTAGTTTCAGGTGTACGTTTTAGTGATTCAGTACTTCCATACAACACCTGGTCCTCATTGCAAAAAATACCCTTCTTAATCCCCATCATCTATTTATCCACCCCCCCCACCTATGGTAACTATCAGTTTGTTCTCTTTAAAGTCTGTTTCTTACTTTGCCTCCCTCTCCCTTTTCCCCCCATGCTTATTTGTTTTGTTTCTTAAATTCCACATATGATTGAAATCATATGATATTTCTCTTCCTCTCATGACTTCTGACTTATTTTACTTAATACTCTCTAGCTCCATCCACTTTGTTGCAAATGGCAAGATTTCATTTTCTTTTTTTATGGCTGAGTAATGTTCCATTGTGTGTGTGTGTATGTGTGTGTGTGTGTTTGTGTGTGTATGTGCATATATATGTATGTGTATACACACACTGTATCTTCTGTCTTCTTTATCTGTTTATCAGTTGATGGACACAGGCTAGTTTCATAGTTTGGCTATAAACATTGGGATGCATGTATCCCTTTGAATTAGTATTTTTGTATTCTTTGGATAAGTACCTAGTAGTGTAATTGCTGGATTGTAGGGTAGTTCTATTTTTAACCTGAAGAAATGTTTAAACCGGAGTATTTTTTATGCCAGGTTTGATGAAGAATGGGCAATTGCAGAGAAATATAATAGAACAAAAAGTATGAGGTAAGTGTAGTTAACTGGGGGAAATTTAGCAAGGCTTGTTTGTTAGGATTTTTTTCTATGTCCCTTTGTCTTTGGAGATAAGAGTGCTCTCTTCTTCCACGTATAAGGAGGCTACTTCTCATATGAGCATTTTATGAGTGGTTCAAGGGGAGAACAACAGAGGAAAGGTCAGGGTGACTTTCCTATTTCTGCCATTTGTTCCAACTTCTTTAGCTTAAAATATTCAATATGCGGAGGCACCTTATTTTGAGGTAGTATGTCCTGAACCATCTCAGCTCCATTTAAGGTTTTTGTGGGACAAAACTTTTAAGATTCTTAGAAGGCCTTTTGTTAGAAAGGAATTATAAGGCACCACTTTAAATCTCTTTGGAGTCCATACTCTTGGTAAACTCTTGCCAGTGAGCTAAGATTTGTTTTTACCTTTTTAAAAAAATTTTTTAAAATGTTTTATTTATTTATGAGAGATAGAGACAANTGTGTGGCCTTCAAAGCCTAAAATATTTATCTTTCCCTTTACAGAAAAAAGTTTGTCAACCCTTGGTCCAAACAAAAGTTTAATTTTTAGGCTGTGCTTCCCTGACACTGCCTTGGTTTTGATCTTTGTCTAGAGGGCATTTCTTAATTGGAGAAATGTTTGCTATATGGAAGTAAGAAACAAGTTTTATTTCTGGGGTGCCTCAGTGGCTCAAATGGTTAAGTGTCCGACTTTGGCCTAGGTCATGATCTCATGGTTGATGAGTTCAAGCCCAGCATTGAGCTCTCGGCTGTTAGCATAGAGCCCATATTGGATCCTCTGTCTACCTCACTCTCTGCCCCTCCCCCACTCACACTTGCTGGTTCTTTCTCTCTTAAAAATAAATAAACATTCAAAAAGTAGAAACAGTTTTATTTTTGGATCTAGCAAGTCCTGACTCCTTTATATTTCCTCTATATTCTTTTTGAAAATTATATAATTTCTTCTTTTTTTCACCTCTCTTTACCTGTACTTTATGACACTTCTAATATTCTAGTTGACACTTTTGATATTCTTCCAGGAAATCTCCTTATCCATATTTATCAATTCATTGGTTATATTTTCTATTTTCTTTCTTTTTTTAAAAAATTTTTTATAGTTTGCTTATTTTTGAGACAGAGAGAGAGCATGAGCGGGAGAGGGAGACACAGAATCTGAAACAGGGTCCAGGCTCCGAGCTGCCAGCACAGAACCTGATGCGGGGCTTGAGCCCACGAACCGTGAGATCCTGACCTGAGCCGAAGTCGGACGCTTAACCGACTGAGCCACCCAAGCGCCCCATTTTTCTTTCTCCTTCCTCCCTTCCTCCCTCCCTGTAGCATACAGTGCAGTAACGATTTCAGGAGTAGAATCCAGTGATTCTTTCCCTGCATATAACACCCAGTACTCATCCCAGCAAGTGCCCTCCTTAATGTCCGTTGCCCATTTAGCCCATCCCCCTACTCACAACCCTTCCAGCAACCCTCAGTTTGTTCTTTATATTTAAGCCTATGTTTTGTCTCCCTCCTTGTTATATTATTTTTGCTTCCTTTCCCTTATGCTCATCTGTTTTGTATCTTAAATTCCACATGAGTGAAGTCATATGATATTTGTCTTTCTAATTTTGCTTAGCATAATATGCTCCACTTCCATCCACACAGTTACTAATGGCAAGATTTCATTATTTTTGGTTGCTGAGTAATATTCCATTGTGTGTGTGTGTGTGTGTGTGTGTGTGTGTGTGTGTACCATATCTTCTTTATCCATTCATCCATCAATGGACATTTGGTCTCTTTCCATACTTTGGCTATTGTTGGTAGCACTGCTGTCAACATTGGGGTGCATGTGTCCCTTCAAAACAGCATAACTGTATCCTTTGGATAAATGCCTAGTAGTGGAATTGCTGGCTTGTTGGGTAGTTCTCTTTTTAATTTTTTGAGGAACCTCCATACTGTTTTCCAGAGTGGATGCACTAGTTTGCATTCCCACCAGCAGTACAAAACAGTTCCTCTTTCTCTACATCCTTGCCAACATCTGTTGTTGCCTGAGTTGTTAATGTTAGCCATTCTGACAGGTGTGAGATGGTATCTCATTGTGGTTTTGATTTGTATTTCCCTGATGATGAGTGATATTGAACATTTTGTCATGTGTCTGTTAGCCATCTGGGACACTTTTTGGGAAAAGTGTCTATTCATGTCTTTTGCCCATTTCTTCACTGGATTATTTGGGTTTTTTTAGGTTTTGAGTTTGATAAATTCTTTATAGATTTTGGACACCAGCCCTTTATCTGATATGCCATTTGCAGATATCTTCTCCCATTCTGTTGGTTGCCTTTTAGTTTTGCTGATTGTTTCCTTTGCTGTGCAGAAGCTTTTTATCTTGATGAGGTCCCAAAGTTCATTTTTGCTTTTGTTTTCCTTGCCTGTGGAGATGTGTTGAGTAAGAATTTGCTGCAGCCGAGGTCCAAGAGGTTTTTGCCTGCTTTCTCTTCTAGGAGTTTGATGGTTTCCTGTCTTAGGTTTAGATCTTTCATCCATTTTGAGTTTATTTTTGTGTATGGTATAAGAAAGTGGTCCAGGTTTGTTCTGCATGTTGCTGTCCAGTTTTCCCAGCATCACTTGCTGAAGAGACTCTCTTTATTCCATTGGATATTCTTTCCTCCTTTGTCAAAGATTAGTTGGCCATATGTTTGCAGGTCCATTTCTGGGTTCTGTATTCTGTTCCATTGATCTAAGTAAGTGTCTGTTTTTGTGCCAGTACCATACTTTCTTAATGATTACAGCTTTGTAATACATCTTGAAGTCCGGGATTGTGATGCCTCCAACTTTGGTTTTCTTTTTCAGGATTGCTTTGGCTATTTGGGGTCTTTTCTAGTTCCATACACATTTTATAATTGTTTGTTCAAGGCCTATGAAGAATGCTGGTATTATCTAGATAGGGATCGCATTGAATATGTAGGTTGCTTTGGTAGTATTGACATTTTAACAATATTTGTTCTTCCAAACCCTGAGCATGGAATGTTTTTCCGTGTGTGTGTGTGTGTGTGTGTGTGTGTGTGTGTGTGTGTGTNACACATTTTATAATTGTTTGTTCAAGGCCTATGAAGAATGCTGGTATTATCTAGATAGGGATCGCATTGAATATGTAGGTTGCTTTGGTAGTATTGACATTTTAACAATATTTGTTCTTCCAAACTCTGAGCATGGAATGTTTTTCCATTTGTGTGTGTGTGTGTGTGTGTGTCTTCTTCAGTTTCTTTCATAAGCTTCTAGTTTTCAGTGTATAGTTTTTCTACCTCTTTGGTTAGGTTTATTCCTATGGTTTTTGGTGTACTTGTAAATGGGATCAATTCCTTGATTTCTCTTTCTGCTACTTCATTATTGGTATATAGAAATTCAATCGATTTCTGTGCATTGATTTTATATCCCGCAACTTTGCTGAATCAGTTCTAGAAGTTTTTTGGTGGAATCCTTTGGATTTTCCATGTAGAATATCATGTCTTTTGTGAAGAGTGAAAGTTTAACCTCCTCCAAGTGATTTGGATACCTTTTATTTCTTTGTGTTGTTCGATTGCTGAGGCTAGGACTCCATATATTTTCTATTTTCAACGTTATTTCAGATGACAGCTTTGCTAAACTTTCCATCATCATCTAATAAGATTTTCCTTTCCTTCACTTTCCAGTAACATTTTTCTCACTTTCTTTTAAGCCAGGGTTCAGCAACTTTTTTCTGTCGAGGGTCAGACAATACATATTTTTGGCTTTGGGGGCCATGTGATCAGTGCACACCCTACTCAACTTTGTTGTTGTAGTGAGAAAGCAACTATAAGACAATATGTAAATGAATGGGTGTGGCTGTGTTTCAGTAAAATTGTATTTACAAAAGCAGGTAGCAGGTTGAATTTTACTATTAGATTATAGTTTGCTGACCCTGTTTTAAGTATTTATTGACCACTTCCTTAAGGCTTTTCTGAACAGTGTCTTTGAGACCCTTCAGGCTTTCACTAAGACTTTCAGGGCCTTTCTTGCTTTTTCCTGCCATCTAATCCTAAAGCCAAACATTTATGATTTTTGGAAGGAACCCTATACAAAAATCTCTCTTGGTTTTCTACTACGGCCTAATACAGCATATCAACCTTAGTGGTCTGAAACAGCAATCCTTTTTAAAAAATCTTTTATGGTTGTGATGTTTGGGCTTGGCTAGGCAGTTCCTTCTTAGGGTTTCTCATGGGATGCAATCAGATGGTAGCTGAAGCTAGAATCATTTGAAAGGCTTCTTCTCTTATGTAGTTGGAGGCAGATGGTAGCTGGCCTGGAGTCATCTCCAAGGATTCCTGATTCATGTCTGGTGGCTGGGCTGCGAAGATTAAGCCAGCTCGCACTTGTCAGATGTCTCAATAATCCTCTGACACCTTGTCCCATACTCTCTCCAGAATGAGGGCTTTAGGGTAGCTGGACATATTACGTTGTGATTCAGGAGTCCCAAGTTGCCTGTCTTCCAAGAGTGCCAGGCAGAAGTTCTATCACCTTTTGTGACCTAACTTCTGAGGTTACTAGTGTCACTTCTGCTTCATGGGGAGGGGAATTAGACTGCGTCTTGATGAGAGTAAGGTTGAAGAATGTGCGAGCATGTTTTTTTAAAAAATTTTTTTAAATTTTTAAATGTTTTATTTATTTCTGAGAGAGAGACAGCGTGAACAGGAGAGGGTCAGAGAGAGAGGGAGACACAGAATCCGAAACAGGCTCCAGGCTCTGAGATAGCTGTCAGCACAGAGCCTGATGCGGGGCTCGAACCCACAAACTGTGAGATCATGACCTGAACCGAAGTTGGACGCTTAACCGACTGAGCCACCCAGGCGTCCCGTGAACATGTTTTAAAAATTCAAAATACCCCACACATAAACCTATCGAAAATTTTTGGAAGCTAGAATATAGAAGGTCATACTTTGTTAGAATAGGCTTTCTTTCCGTGTTCATGAGGGGTAGGAGATCACCTCCCTTCATTTAATGTTCAAGAATGGAGGTGTGGAAGAGCTGTGGAAGGAGACTTCACAGCAGCAAACACCTTTTTTCTTTAGAGAAACAAGAAGCTCTTTTCTTCTTCTAGAGTTAGGACCTGGAAGCATTGCACTTGGCATTCTTTTTCCTTTTGTGTGAGAGTAAGCATAGTAGTGCTTCCATCCCCAAAGAGAAAACAAAAGAAACAAAGAAAGAAGAAAAATTCTCAAAATGTGGAAAATTCTACTATTTATAGATTTATTTGAGTCTCTGAGTAACATTATTGCAAAGGTTAAGAGTATGTGTGCCTGTTTGTCATTTCCAATTTCAGTTGAATTAGTTTAGCTACTTTCTTAATGTTGGCAGGGATACTCCTAAAGGAAACTTGAAAAGTGGGTAGGTGATAGAAATAATTTTTAAATTTGAGGACTCCAGAGCAAATGGTAAAAGCAGGTTATAAAAGACTTTTTTTAAAAAAGAAGTTTGTTTATTTTTGGGGGGTGGTGGTGGAAGGGGCAGGGAGAGAGGGAGACACAGAATCTGAAGCAGGCTCCAGGCTCTAAGCTGTCAGTACAGAGCCTGACACAGGGCTTGAACCCATGGAATGTGAGATCATGACCTGAGCCAAAGTTGGACGTTTAACTGACTGAACCACCCAGCACCCCCCCCCCCCCCCCCCCCT
>NW_027528345.1:9896172-9935694 GCF_008692635.1 Crocuta crocuta
ATTATAAAAGACTTTGAATCATTTTAAGGAAGGGTTTCTAGAACCGTTCTACTGCCTGGCCCCATCTGAAAAGATTTTGCTCACATTGCATAGTGCTTTCAGTCTGGAGGTTACACAGAAAAGTTGAGATATTTTATGATATGTATTATTGTCTTATTTTTTCCCCCTTTTTCATTAGATGAAAGGAGCATAGCAGTGAATATGATTTGTTGTATTTATTTATGGTTGAACAGGCATCATGAATATTGCATTTTTGTATTCTTTCCATTTTGTTTCCTTTTTTTTCCCCTTTTTACTTCTTTCTTTACCTTTCTCTTTGGATTTGTACATTATGAGAGATTCACCCAAATTTTCTGATGATCTGAAAGAAAGAAAATAGCTTAGTGAATAGGAAGTTACTATAAATTAGCTGTCTGCCATATTACTCTTCCCACTTCTGGAGAAGAAATGCTTGTACTTAATCATTTATTGGCTTTATATTTCTTGGTTTTCAAATTTGTATACATTGTTGAATTGGGGGTAGGGGAGAAAACGCTTTTATTTTAAATGATTCAGTTATGTTTTTACTTGGTATTTGAAAGATACTTTTACAAACCTTTAATAGAATCCTGTAAACACATGCTAATTGGTGGTGGTAGAAGAACCTTCAGAAGAGTCAGAAAAAAAAAGTTTTGGAATGAGTTACATTCCCAAGAAGGAGGACAATACATATCTATCTTTTTTTTTTTTTTTTAATGTTTTATTTATTTCTAGGAGAGAGAGACAGCGTGAGCAGGGGAGGGTCAGAGAGAGAGGGAGTCACAGACTGAAACAGGCTCCAGGCTCTGAGCTGGCAGTCAGCACAGAGCCCGACGCGGGGCTCGAACCCACGAACCGCGAGATCATGACCTAAGCGAAAGTCGGACGCTTAACCGACTAAGCCACCCAGGTGCCCCCATATCTATCTTTTTTTTAAGTTTATTTATTTTGAGAGAGAGAGCGTGTGAGTGGGGCTGAGGGGCAGAGAGAGACAGAGGGAGAATCCCAAGAGAGCCCAGACAGAGACAGAGAGAGAGACAGAGAGAGAATGAGAGGGAGGGAGGGAGAATCCCAAGAGAGCCCGGACACATGGAGCCAGTCCCAAGAACGGTGAGATCATGACCTGGGCCGAAACCAAGTGTTGGATGCTCAACTGCCTGAGCCACCCAGGTGCCCCAATACCCACCTATCTTGAACTGAAAATGGTGAAGACTTCCCAGTATAGCCCTTTAAGTTCAGTTGCAACTTGGAAGAGGCAATACCTCCTTTTGAGATTAGCCTCCTATAACTCTTTCACTTCTTTTATTTGTCTGCATTCTCTTTTTTTCCCAGTTGATACACTGAAAGGTTCCTGTTGGTTTGGGGGGGAGTAGAAGTGAGGAGAAGAAAGAGTTAACTTTTCATGCTTTTAAATCGGATAGTATTACCTAACTAATTTCAACTAGATTAAAACTTATCTTTTAAAATATTTAATGCATGATATGCTGCATGCATTATGCATTAATTTTAAGAATTATAATACAGTAGTATGGATTTATGAATGACATGGACAGCAAATTATTTCCAACCTAAATTGCCCTGTTCATTTTTGGACAAAATAATTACTTGCTAGAGCAATATTTTTCTGGCATGTTATAAGCTAAGAGAGAAGTTTGGAAGGATCTGAATGAATGCTGAGTATAAAGATTTTAGTGCAAGTTGATTTTATTCTTTCTTTCCTCAGAGTGTCAGCAATTAGTTTGATCCTGAGTCAGGAAAAAAGCTGCTTTGTGAAATCAGTAATTCCATAGATGCTAGTAGGGTTAGAGATATTTTTAATTTGGGTCTTAGAAGGCCAGAAGATTTGAGCATTGATAGGCCTTTTCCTAATGTATGAGTTTAATGAGTTTAAAACATGTTGTAGATTTAACATTTAGTTTGGATATTAATTTCTGGTTTTGTCTTTTTAAGCTGTATGTATACATTTGAATTAAATTAGTTTTTATTTAATCATTCTTTCCTTTAATGCTACACACCAATAGAAGACAACACAGATGTTGTTAATATTCTTATGATTGTACAGATGTTGACTGGCAAAAAATCTTTTGGATTAGGAAAAGCATTTGTCAAATGTAGATTATTAGTTCGGTATGAAAATGCACCATCTATTTTATTGGTGACTATAATTAACAAAAGTAGCTCAGACAAAAGATGTTAAGCATTTCTGAAATGATGAAGCTTCTGTTCTTGAGACAGTGCCTGTGCATCAGGGGGAAAAGGCAGTTGAGAATACCGTTCAAATAATTTTTTTTGTCAGTTAGGGGCTTTCTCAAGAATGGCCAACTTTAACAATGACTATAGTTCTTAGAGTCTTAAAATTTCAGAACTGAAAAGAGACAAGGCATGTTTTATCTAGCCTTCCTTAAATATATATATACAGGAGTAGAAAAGGATGTTTCCCTTCCTTAAGCTATGGTAGTAAAATTTTCATTTTCCAATTTATCTACTACATATTATACGAAATTCATTATTAAAGGATTAAAAATTAGGCAAATCATGATTTTCACACAAGTATGAAATGCACATATATAAAAGTTGTTATTTAACTTAGAGAACCTATAAGATGTTAAAAGTGGTTCAAAGAAGAATTCAGGTACCACACATATATATAGGATCAAGAATGAGGAAATGGGGGTACTGGGTGACTCAGTCGGTTAAGTGTCTGATTCTTGATTTTGGCTCGAGTCAGGATCTCAGAGTTCGTGAGTTTGAGCCCTTCATTGTGCTCTGCACTGACAGTGTGAAGCCTGCTTGGGATTCTCTCTCTCTCCCTGTTCCTCCCCCACTTGTGCTCTCTCTCTCTCTCAAAATAAAAAGAAGAAAAAGAATTAAAAAAAAAAAGAATGCTGAAACGAATTTACGGATTGATGTAAAACTGGTTTTTTTAATAGGGACATTAGGGAAATCATTCTTCCTTCCACTGGACAGAATTTTTTTGCGTGTATAATAGACAAGAATCCTTTGCATTGCTATCAGTTATCTACAACTTACGGTTATAAAATAACTCAAAGATCATGAAAGATGCAAATCCTATAGAATCAGATCTTTAGGAAAGGTGCACATTACACAATGCCTAGTTTTCCATTGAAGATTCCTGCTGATCTTTTTGATCCATTTTAGTCTTTTGCACTTTGTCATAAAAGGACAAAAACAAATGGTGCTGTATTCTGGTTTTTGACAACAGTTCTGTCTGTTAGGGTCTTACTCTTAGTCCTTGTCAGTAAAATCAGTTTTCAAAATGAAAAGAAAGTTATTTTTAGACTGGTATTTTCTGATATGTTGATCAGCAAGAGAATACTTCCTTAGGTTAGTGTTGAATTTTGGATTTTTTAAAAACTTGAGATATAATTAACATATAACATTATATTAGTTTCAAGTGTACAACATAATGATACAGATATTTATGTACACCACAAAATGGTCACCACAATAAGTCTAGTTCCCCACTATCACCATACAAAATTAAAAAAGATGTTTTTCCTGTTATGAGAACTTTTGAGATTTACTGTCTTAGCAAATGTCAAATATGTGCTGCAATATTTTGACTCTAATGATACTAGCAAATATCATACATAAACTGTAGCTTCAAGTGGTTAGGTGTCAAGTCCTATAAGACTACTTAAGGTCTAATATTTCATAGATAATAAATAAAGAACAATAATAATTTGAAGGAAGGTAGACTCACCTGCCTTATTTTAGTTCTTAAAAAGTACATATTAGGGCACCTGGCTGGCCCAGTCAGTAGAGCTTGCAACTCTTAATCCTGGGGTTGTAAGTTTGAACTCTGCTCAAACCTGGGTGTAGAGATTACTTAAAATAATGGAAGAAAAATCTTTGGGAAAAAAGTGCATAGTAATTTATTACAACTATAGCAACTTCCCATTCTAAATACTCTTTTACTTGGATAGTTGAACCCACGAAGGGGAGGGCATAGAGTTGGCATTATTCATGCTAATTATAGCTGAACCTTTGCAGCCTCATGATCCTTTTATTCCCTTTCACATTCCTAATTTTGAAGCCGCATTGTGGTATAGTGGAAAGAAATAGCATTTGTAGACCTGGGTTTGATCACCACCCCATCACTTACCAGCTATTAGATCTTGAGAAACTCTCACAATCTCAAATTCTTCAATTAAATGAATACTAAATACTAAATAGGATTATATGGAATTTATATATAAAGGATGTAACAGTGCCTGGCACATGGTAGACAGTAAATATTAGTGTCTGTTCTATTCCCACCAAGCCCTTCTGCTTTCTTTTCTCTTGTTTCCATTACTGAAATTATTGGAGTCATTTGGCATGACCTCTTTCATCTTCCTTGTATCTCTGTATTTCTTTTTGTCCTTTTTTGTTTGTTTCAGAAGTTTTTTTCTTTTATCTTACCGTTGTTTTGAGGATTAAAGAAGATAACGTGTATGAAATTGCTTAGTGCATTTCCTAGCACATATTAGGCATTAAATAGATTAATTGCATCTGAATGTAAGGTTGATTTTACTTCTGGTATTTTTACTTGTACAAGTATTACCCTTCTCCCTAGTATGTGTGATCGTCTCATCTTTCAAAAAGTATTTCCTATTTTGGAGGGAAAAACCTCTTTTGCCTGGCCTTGCTAGAACTCTGGCTAATACCCTATTTCTTTCATTTCTTTATTTGTCAAACTTCACATTTGAATAGATACAGGGTTTGGCCTCTACTTTTTCACCACCTGCTCTCATTAAACTTCTGCATTCTGAATTCCATAATTTTCTCCTGCGTCTGTAACAGCACCCTCCCACTCAAGCTCCCACAAGGCTTAAAGTAGGAGGCCATCAATGAATATTAGTTGAATAATGAATGAAATGAGAAGCTTTAGAGTACTATCACTGAGAGCTCTCTAATACTTTAAATCAGTGGCTTTTTAAGGAAATCTGGTAAGAAACTGTTGTACTTAAATTCATTCTAACTGGATGCCTATGCATAATATGCATTTTGTTGTTGTTCTGAGAAAAACCCATGGTTTGTATCAGATTTGGAAAGAAATTCGAAATACTATGTTGTAGAGAAAGTTTAACCCTGTCAAAAGTTCATAAAAAAACCCCTGTAAACTCAGTAGTAATTAGTAAAAATTTACTGTGCGCACCCCAAAAAAGAGAGTTTGCAAACTCATAGCAAAGCATGGAATTGAGGCTCAGAGATCTGTTGTTAGACAGCAGCTCATATAGTATGAAGGCAATGAATATTTGTTATAGTGATTACTTACAATATTAGAACTTATTCCAAATGAAAGGGAATTGGTTAGTGGTTACTTCAGA
The DNA here is from genome assembly GCF_008692635.1 of Crocuta crocuta. NCBI lineage: Eukaryota > Metazoa > Chordata > Mammalia > Carnivora > Hyaenidae > Crocuta > Crocuta crocuta. The sequence goes on from NW_027528345.1 coordinate 9,901,524, forward strand.
TCAATTTGGGGGGACTATTTAAGTTTTGCTTTTGATTTGTGGAGACATCACCAAGAAGTGGCCCAGGTCAAGTTAACCTTGCTTGTCTTGCAAAATAAGCTAAATTAAGCTTTGCTTGTATGACTGACTGGTTTTGTCTGCTCAGGAAATTTTCAAATCTGGTCTCCATTTGTGTTTGATTTTGACAGTTCCACCCTCTTTGGTTACTCTCTCAGCAGATTGAGAGCATGACCAACCAGTAGTATTACTGTCAGTTACCAGTGATGATGTGGTCAGGCCAAAGAGTCACATATTCACTGTTTCCATTAAATGAGTTGTCAGGCTGGAGGGCCATGTAGTCACCATCTTCATCATTTATATTGTTATTGTTGATTTCAGTTGCTTGATCCTTTTGGATACTATTTGGTGGCTGCTGACAAGCATTTGAACTGGAGAGCATGCAACATACCAGGGAGGTTAATATGATGACTGTAAGGAGAAAAATAGCCAAGGATTGAAAAATTCCCAGGAGCCAAAGTTTTTTTGTTTTTTGTTTTTCAGAGAGTGTGTGGGCGCGCGAGCTAGTGTGCATGAGTCGTGGAGAGGGGCAGAGGGAGAGAGAGAAAATCTTAAGCAGTCTCCATGCTCAGCTCAGTGCCTGACGTGGGGCTCGTGGGTTCGAGCCCCACATCGGGCTTTGTGCTGACAGCTAGCTCAGAGCTTGGAGCCTGCTTCAAATTATGTGTCTCCCTCTCTCTCTGCCCCTCTCCTGCTCATGCTCTGTCTCTCTCTGTCTCAAAAATAAGTAAACTATAAAAAATAAAAATAAAGAAAATAGAAAATATAACCAATGAATTGATAAATATGGATAAGGAGATTTCCTGGCAGAATATCGAAAGTGTCAACTAGAACTGTGAGATCATGACCTGAGCTGAAGTCGGATCCCATTTCAGTGTGTAGTTTAACTACTGTGTGAGACATTTCCATTGAGGTTCAGTTGCTATTTTTCATTGATGTCTCTTTCAAAATACCCATTCTCCAAGTTCCAAAGTATGGAGTACAGAGTCCTCTCAGGGGGAGGGTGTTTAAGAGCCTCCTTGACCTGTTGAAAATAAGCTTTTTTAAAAAAATATTTTTAAATGTTTATTTAGTTTTGAGAGACAGACATGAGCGGGGGAGGGGCAGAGAGGGAGGGTGACAGAATCTGAAGCAGGCTCCAGGCTCTGTGTTGTCAGCACAGAGCCCCACATGGGGCTTGAACTCATGAGCCGTGAGATCATGACCTGAGCCAAAGTCAGACACTTAACTGACTGAGCCACCCAGGCACCCTGAAAATAAGCTTTTGAATATTGTATTAGTGCTTTACAGTTTTGGTTCATATTAGAATTTATGTGGGCAGGATGTGTATGGGTTCCTGTCATCAGAGCATGGGTCATCCAGTGATGGTTTTATAAAGTATCAATTTGTGTTCCCCAAAAGGTGTTGACTTTATTTATTTTTTAATTTTTAATGTTTTATTTATTTCTGAGAGAGAGAGAGAAACAGCGTGAGCAGGGGAGGGTCGGAGAGAGGAGACACAGAATCTGAAGCAGGCTCCAGGCTCTGAGCTAGCTGTCAGCATAGAGCCTGACGCGGGGCTCGAACCCACGAACCGTGAGATCATGACCTGAGCTGAAGTCGGATGCTTAACTGACTGAGCCACCCAGGCGCCCCAAAGGTGTTGACTTTAAAGTCATAAGGGTTAAGAGTAACACTTTAGGCCATGGTAATCCAATGGTTTCAGTAATTTTGCCAGTTTGCGTTTCAGAACACCATATTCAACTTTCCCTGAAAACTGAGGATGATAGAGACCAATAGTGCCATAATGCCTGAATAACCTTGTTTAACTGTTTTGTAATCTGTCCAGTGAAGTGAGTGCCTCGATCACTTGAAATTTTACTTGGAATTTCCCATAGTGGAAAACATTTTCTAATGATTTCTATACTCCAGTAGTGGCATCAGCTTTCCAACAGGGGAAAAGCTTTGACCCATCTAGAAAGCAGACATATCATGACAGGTACATATTGATAACCCATAGAAGGAGCAATTGAGTGAAGTCCAACTGTAAATGTTCTAATGGCCTGGATGGTGGGGGAGCAATCCCCAAAGCTATTTTAATAGTTTAATTGGGTTATATGACTAACAGGTTAAACACTGATTATAAACCTGTTGTGCCAATTTAGAACAATTACCCCAATAGTTTTCATGATTTGGGTCATTTTGTCAGTTCCATGGTGGGTAGTCATATGCAGTCCTCATAAGAGTGGCAGTTTGAGAGATTCAGGAAGCACCCAACAACTATTTGGGCCTTCCCAGGGTTCTTTTTTTTTTCATGTAACTTGCATCCTTTGTGGTGCCACTTTTGCTTTCTATTATCTGGCACAACTTTTTGTTTGTTACACAAATTGTCATAAGTAATGTGATTTGGATCTTTTTAGAATGTTTATTTATATTACAGAGTTTTGGTGCATTAGGAATTTCTTGAATTAACAGCCTTAGCATGAAAGTTAGCCATAACATATATCCCTGATATTCAGGGTGTGATTGGTGGGTACAAGCCTCAGTTTTGATAATGCAATTTGTGAGGGTAATAACAGTGCCAAGAGGAGAAATCAGCAACCTGAGATTCATTTTTTATAGGTGTGTCATTTGATGTTAAAAATCCTCTGTTTTCAGAGCATGCTAAAGTCATGGACTACTCCAAAAGTATACCTCCTGTCACTGTAAATATTTGCAGTGTTTCATTTTGCTAGTTCACATGCTCACTTGATGGCAAATAATTCTGCAGGGAATTATTAAATCTGTTGTGCTGCGTTAAATTGAGGAAGGATTCCTCTTTTTTTTTTCTTCTTTTTAAGTAGGCTTCACACCCAGTGTGGAGCCCAATCCAGGGCTTAAATTCATGACCCTGAGATCAAGAGTTGGACACTTAACTCACTGAGCCATCCAGGCACCCCAAGGACTCCTCTTTCTAATAATTCGTATTGAGTTGCAATATATCCAGCTTCATATTTACCATCAGAATTTTTGGCTTAAGAGCCATCAACATTAAGAGTACTATTAAATATGAATTGGTTAATGGCGTTTCTTGTAAATTTAATCTAGGAGTCAGATTTTGAGAGACCAGTTTCGTGCAATTATGAGTTTTCTTCTTTATTGGGTAAGAGCAGAAGGGTAGCAGGATTTAAGGAGTTACAATGAAGAAAGCACAGATTTGAAGGAGACAGGAATAGAATCTCATGTTAGTCTACTAGCTAAGAAATGCTGAGTTTGCTCAGTTAAATTTTGTATATTAGGAGGAACTTGCAGACTTAAAATACTTCTTTGAACATGTTTTGAAGTGGATTCTACAATTTTAGCAGCTGCAGCAACTGCTTGTGAAGAATTTGAATGTGCCCTGGCTACTGGCTCCAATTGTAAACTATAATCTGCAGGTCTGTTTTTTTCTTCCATGTTCTTGTGTAAGGACTCCCAGTGTCAACGTTCATGAACAGTGAGTGTAAAAGGTTTGGTATAGTCAGGGAACCCAGTGCAGAAGGGTTTTGTAAGGCTTGTTTGATTTTAGTAAAAGCTTCCTCATATTTTATTTCCTAAGGCAGTGGTTCCTGAGTGTTCCTTTTAGTCAGTTCATAGAGTGGAGAGGCCAATAAGGAAAAATTAGGGACCCAAGATTGGCAACATCCTGAAAGTCCAAGGAGACCTCTAAGTTGTCTCTTTGTTTTAGGTCTGAAGAGATTTTGGATGGTACTTACTTTTTGTATACAGAAAGATTCCTTTGCTGAGAAATTGGGACCAAGATAATGTACTTTTTCTTATGACAACTGAAGTTTATCTCAAGAGGCCTTATGGCCTTTTAAGCTAGCTGTTGCAGTAGATATTTTGTGCCAATTTCAGTTTTGTCTGGGTGAGGAGCAAAGAAGTAAATCATCTACAAATTGAACCAGGGTAGAATTTCGTGGAAACGGTGGTGTACTTAAATCCTGATGTAGAACTTTTGAAAAATGTGAGGGGTCCTCTGTGGTTCCTTGAGGCATAACTGTCTTAAGTATATTGTTGATTTTTCCAAACAAATACTGACTTTCCTTATCTACTGGGATGCTAAAGAAGGCAGAACATAGATCTGCAACCGTAAACCATTCAAAATTGGTTGGAATGTCTGACAGTAGAGTGTTTGGTTGGGTACTACAGGAAGCCTTAGAATAACAGTTTTATTTATAGCTATAAGATCTTGTACACATCTCCATCTGGGGCTTTTTTTTTTTGTGGTTAGGATAGGAGTGTCGATAGGACTGGTGCAGGGAATAAATAGTCCTTGATTTATTAAATCTTCTGTTATGGGGGTGAGTCCTTGTATGGCTTAGGGTTTTAAGGGATATTGGGGGCAATTTTAGAATTTTTCCCAGATCTGTAGACGAAGAGGCCCATAGATATTAAAAGCTTCAGAGAGGTCTGTAATATTTGCTTCATCATGGAGTTTGGCTTCTTCAGGACAATTAATTTGGGCTTATAGAACACGTAATGTTTTGGGGTCTGTTGAGTCTGGAAATTCCAAAGTTATTTCTCTGGAAACAAAATATTTTGGTCTCCTAATTTAGAAAATAGATCTCTTCCCAGGAGATTTAGAGGAGCACTGTCACATAAGAGAGGCACCATGCTCAGAGAAGGGGCCAAGAGTAAAGTTGTGGGCTCTGATAAAGGAACCCTTTGAACTTAGATACTGTCATCACCAAAACATTTTTATTACTTTGAGGAAGTTCTTGATGTATCATGGTGGAGGTTTAAACTTGAAGGAGTCTGTTGGCACAGTACATTTTTCTCCATTTATTTTAGGTTTTCATTTCTCTTTATTGATTTATAGGAATTACTAGGAGTAGCTTACTGGGCAGTACCTTAAAGCCTCATCAGTGTTTATTATTATCGTAAGATCTAAAGGTTGAGCGTTCTCTCTTCTTGGATAATTGTCCTTTCTGTTTATAGTATTGACAAGTATGCTTGTCAACAGGGGCAAAGTTAATTCTTGAGTTAGTTGTATAGTTGTTGTAATCCTAGGGCCATAAGTTTATTTGCTTGTTAACCCTTCTTGTGTTCTAAAATTCTTTCAAATTCACATCTCAGCAAGACGTTGGAGCTCAGGAAGGAGAGTGATCTTCATTCTAATTTATGTTTCCTTAATAAGTCTTTAAGCTCACGGTGAAGCCCATTAACAAAATGAGCAGACAAGGTAAGGTTAGCGTCAGGGTCTCTAAGACCAGGATGCTGTCTAAATATTTCTTCTAAGAGGGGCGCCTGGGTGGCTTAGTCAGTTAAGCGTCCGACTTTCGCCTAGGTCATGGTCTCGTGGTTCGTGGGTTCGAGCCCCGCATCGGGCTCTGTGCTGACTGCCAGCTCAGAGCCTGGAGCCTGTTTCAGAGTCTGTGACTCCCTTTCTCTCTGACCCTCCCCTGCTCACGCTGTCTCTCTCTCTCTCTCTCCGAGAAATAAATTAAAAAAAAAAAAAATTAAAAAATTAAAAAATATTTCTTCTAAGAGAATTCCAATGTCTGCAGCTAATTTATTCTTTTTCTAATGACAGGATTGTATTAAGGCTCAATCAGTTCTCACAGGAAAAACCCTGGGTATACCTTCAAGAAGCAATTGACCTACTTTTCTCTCTCTCTTTTTATTCCATCTTTTGTGGCATACATGGTGGGATCCTCAAAGTTTTTAGAAAGGTCTTTCCAGACTGCTGCATGGAGCCACCTTTGAGTGTCTCCTGGACTTAGCACCATGTGAATGAATTGGTACAAATCCACAAGCCAGGCCATAAGCTCCAAGAATTATCTTAAAATTTCCTATAAATTTAGTTGATTTTTCTTTGGGTCTGGAAAATTATTTAGGATGGCTTACAGCTCAGGTTCAAATCAGGGCTTAAATTCTGCTATGGATCAGGCCACTGGTTCATGGTAAGATTTTACACTCAAGACCATTAGGAGCCTAGGAGGTTTAAGGGAAAGGGTAAAAGATCAAATAGATTGTGAGAATCAAGATAAGCACAGATGGGTTAATTGGGGGGTCATTCAAATCTTTAGACTTAGGGCTTTTGTCATTTAAGTTTTTCATTGACTTGTTGTAATGAATCTTATAGGCTATTTTAGAATCGTTCTGTCTTCTGGAGGCTTCTGTAAACCAAAGAATACATTTCCTTGTTTTTGAGAGATTTGGGATGCTCTCTTTTATTTATTTTTAAAAGTTTAGTTTTTGAAAGGGAGAGAGAGAGCAGGGGAGGGGCAGAGAAAGATGTAGAGAGAGAATCCCAAGCAGGCTCTGTGCTGTTATCATGGAGCCCGAAGTAGGGTGAGATCCTACGAACAGTGAGATCATGACCTGAGGTGAAATCAAGAGTCAGGCACTTAACCAACTGAACCACACAGGCATCCCTAGGATCCCCTCTTTTAAAGGGTACCCTTAAGAGGGATCATCTTTTAAAAAAATAGCTGCCCTAAGTGGCCATTGCAATTAGAAATTATCCTTTGTAAAGTCCAACCTTTTTCCAGAAGGGCACAAGATTCTGTTCTATTGTGGGTATACATTTAAGAGGGAAGAGTTTTTAAGCAAGAAGGGAAAGAAGATTTAGACAAATTGGAACCCATCTCTGCCTTTAGAGTATCTGAAACACTGTACAGAGACTGCTAGGTTTATCATTGTCTAAAATCCAAGGAATCATGCATTTTTTCCTCCTTAAAGGGTAGCTTACTAAGAAGCTTCAACAGAGACAGGAAGCAAGTGTGCACAATAAACTTGGAGAGCTCAGAATGCAGAGAGTGGAGCTCAGATCCTAGAGAAACTTGCCCAAGAGCTCTGTAGTCTGCAAGAAGGCAGTGAGTGCACAGGGCTCTGTGGGAACTGGCATGTGGTTTGCTCACCAGCCTCAGGGTCACAGGGGGTTGTTGGCTAAAGAACCCACTTCTGACACCATTAACTGTCAAAAGTTCATAAAAAACAAGTAAAAGCAACAATCATTCAAGTAATAATTAGTAAAAGTTTATTGTGCACATATGAAAAAGACAACCTGTAAACTGGGAGCACTAAGAGCAAAACATGGAATGAGGTTCAGAGGCATATTGTTACAAAGCAGCTTATATAGTGTGATGGCAGTAAATGTTTGTTATTTACAGTGATTGGTTGCAATATTAGAATTTTTTCAAAGGGGGTTGGTTAGTGGCTACTTTATATCAATTTTGGGGAACAGTTTAACTTTTCTTAAGATTTTCAGAGACATGGGGTGCCTGGGTGGCTTAGTCGGTTAAGCGTCCGACTTTCGCTTAGGTCATGATCTCGCGGTTCGTGGGTTCGGGCCCCGCGTCGGGCTCTGTGCTGACAGCCAGCTCAGAGCCTGGAGCCTGTTTCAGTCTGTGACCCCCTCTCTCTCTGACCCTCCCCTGCTCACGCTGTCTCTCTCTCTCTCTCTCTCTCTCTCCTAGAAATAAATAAAACTCTTTGTGTTGAAAAAAAAAAGATTTTCAGAGACATAACCAAGAAGTGATCCAGGTTAAGTTAACCTTGCTTGTCTTATCTCTCCCTCTCCCCCCCCACTAAAAAAAAGGTCTGCTTATATGACTGACTGTTTTTGTCTGCTCAGGGAATTTTCAAGTCTGATTTTGGTTTGTTTTATTTTAACAACTCTCAAGGCAAATTTTGACAAAAGCATATTTTTTATTTCTCCTATCAAGAGAACTCAGAGCATTGTTTTTCCAGTTCAGTAATACTCAGACCTTGATTCTTGGGCCCCTTGGTGGTCCTTTCAGCCGCCATCTTCTTTTAAGACTTCCATTATATGAACCATGCTGCCCTTTTGGTTAGTGATAATAGTTAATATAGCACCAGAGGCATATTTTAAAAATAGTAGTCCCAGCTTTGGTCAGTTAGATTTTTCTTTTTGCCATTTTAATAAGTAGACTTGTTGATAGTATTTTTGCTTTGTGTAATAGGTAGTAATAGTTTGCCCAAAGTTATCTGTGCACTTTTTTTTTATTGCAGAAATTCTCTTATATCTGTCACTATCTGATCTTCTATAGTTTCTGTTTATTGAAAAAGTTGGCTAAAGCAAGAAATAAAAATGATACATACATATCATAAGCATTTGATTTAGCTTAAAACAAATAAATGTACATTTATTCACCATCCTTTTGATGTGTTGAGTATCAGCCTGCTGATAAGAGTTCTTCATCTTTTTGACATTAATGACACTTGTGATACATTGCTTGCAGCTTCCACTTACAGTTTTTCTGTGTAAAGTGAGAATTCTTAGAGACTTGAAGCAATGAGTATAGGCTTCTCCTTGATTTTTAATTTTTCCCCAAGCTTATTTATGTGTCTCATCTACACTTAATTTGACAGTTTTTCAGCTTGTATCAGTCTTCCAGGACCTTTGATTTAGTTTTCACAGAAATAGCAACTTTTTCAATATTCATAGTTCATTAATGTATTTAATATTTCATTATAATTATGTAATTGTAATTATGGCAAAACTGACAATTAGGTAGGTTTGAAAACAAATACATCAGATTTAGTATAGTATAGTGGGAGCAGAGATACCTCAGTGTTCAGCCAGGGGTATTGGTTAGTACATTGTGAAGCAAATGGAGAGTATCAGTTAACTTGTCACGTTAAGAGGTAAAAGGATGCCTTTTTTTCTTTTCTTTTGGTTAAACTTCTATGTGTAATATAAAGCAAAATGCAGAGTCTTTAAGGACAAAACTTGAATTTTTACACAGTGAACACACCTATATTACTGTTACTCGGATCATGATGATAAAACAGTACCACTTTCTTTCCCACCACTATTTCTTTCCTACCACTCTTCTGAGCTCTGTCACTATATTAGAAATTTTGCTCATTTATGAACTTCATATAAATTGAATCATAGAGCTTGTACTCTTTTGTATATGACTTTTTTTGCTTAGCATGGATTTTGAAATTGATCCATGTTTTATCAGTAGCTTGTTCTTTTTCATTGCACTATGTAGTGTTCTACTTCATGACTACATTACAATTTATTCATTCTCTCATTGATATATATCACTGATAATATGTTTAGGTTTGTTTCTGGCTTGGGTCTGTTACAAATAATGCTGCTGTAAACATTTTTGTACATTTCTTTGGTGCATTTATACATGCGTTTTTTTGTTGAGTATATACATTTATGAGTGGGACATCTGGTCATAGGGTATGCTTGTGTTTAGCCTTGGTAGATTTTACTAAACAGATTTTTACATTTAACTAACAATATGTGAGAATCAGTTGCTTCATTTCCCCAGTGGCCTTTTAAATTAAGAAACTTTATTAGTATTTATTTGTATCATTTTGCTTATGTGTGTATTTGGTTATTGAAAATATTTTAGGGCCCCCTGGGTGGCTCGGTCAGTTGAGCGTCTAACTCTTGACTTTGACTCAGGTCATGATCTCATGGTTCATGGGTTTGAGTCCCCCTTCTGGCTCCGTGCTGTTAGTGTGGGCCTGCTTGGGATCCTCTCTCTCCCTCCCTTTCTCTGTCCCTCCCCCCCACCCCAAGTAAATAAATAAACTTTAAAAATTTANGTGCCCCAACTTTGAATATTGATAATATTGTACGTGTTCTTCTTTCTAATGTCCTCTTGCTTTTCAAGGTAAATACAATTCTAAATTTTTTTTTTACTCTTTGTGTTGCCTTTGCAATAGTTTTATCAGATATATGTATGTCTTAATAATATATTGTCTAGTGTTGATTATATTTGAATTTTTAAAAAAGATATGCTGTATATACTTTGGGAATTTATTGTCTTTTTATGATTTTTATTTTTTTCTTTAAAAAATTTTAATGTCCATATTGTTGCATAGAGTTTTATTGGACTTGCTTCGTTTAGCAAATACATAAAAATTTATTCACTCTTCTCTTGATGACATGTGGGCTGTTTCTGTTTCTTACTGTTATGTTTTTTTTTTNCGCCCCAACAAAAATCTTTTAAAAGAAATTTGTTACCTGAATTTTCAAATGTGTTGACATGAGATTGTCTGTATTTTTTCTTCCATTTTTAATGTCTGTGAGATTTATACTGATTCTTTTTTAAAATTCCTAATATTGATATTTATGCTTTAGTTTTTTTCCTTGACCAGTATTTCTAGAGGTTTTTGCCTGGGTCAAGAAATCAATTTTTTCTCTGATATTTTTTCTTATTGTGCTAAAATTTTTAAAAATTATGGTAAAAGACATATAACATAAAATTGACCATTTAAAACTGTATGTCTCAGTAGCATGAAGCACATTCACACTGTTGTGCAACCATCACCAGCATCCAGCTCCAGAACATTTTTATCATCCCCACTGAAACTGTCCCCATTATGCACTAACTCCCCATTATTTACTCACTCCACAACTGTCATTCTACTTTCTGCGAACTTGACTGGTCTAAGTATTTTCTATTATATAAGTAGAATCATACGATATTTGTTTTTTTGTGACTGACTTATTTCACTTACTGTAATGCCCCAAGGCTTATGCATGTTGTAGCATGTGTCAAATCTTCTTCTTTTTGAAGGCTGAATAATAGTCCATGTTTCACAATTTTTAATCTCAAGTATGGATACATAGTAATTCATGTTAAATACTTATTAATTGATCAGTTAATATATTTTTTAAGTTAGCAGGGGTATTAGAAATCCCTTTTCCTATATGCATGGAATCTCCTTTTATGGATTAGAATCAGTGAGTAAAGTTGCTCTTAATTGCCTTGTTTTGTTTTTGCCTAATAGTTGCCTCCAATCCCATGAGCTGCTTGCACATCTGTGCTTTGGGGAGAAGGGAGGAATGGAGTTCCCGTGTGTCGGGGGGTGGGGATGAAATGATCAGTATTGTTTAAAACCATTATTGAAGAATTTACACAGCTGAGGATAATTTGGCTTGATTGGGTTTGGGTTGCAACCACCTGCATGAGGAGGAGGGTACAGACAACTCTAACCACCCAGCCAGCAGTGAAATGGGAAGAGAGAAACACATATGTATTCCTACTCTGCTCCTTTTGAGTCCTGTCTACTCCCACACTTACAGCTGCCACTGATGACTAATGTTAAGCAATTTGGAGGGTCCTGTGTCTTTTAACAGTAGTAAAGAAAAGTTGTGGTATCACATGGTTTCAGATTTTCCCCTTAGAATGTATTTTAAATTTCCAGAGATTGGGAGTGCCCGGCTGGCTCAGTTGGAAGAGCATGCGACTCTTGATCTGGGAGTTGTGAGTTCAAGCCCCACATTGGGTATAGACATTACTTAAATAAATAAACTTAAATTTCCAGAAATTCTGTTTTGTTTCAATATCCAATCCAATATCAAAATCAAGGCTTTCAGTATCCAAATCAAGGCTTCTATTTATTTATTTTTTAAAGAATTTACTGATTTTAGGTGCCTGGGTGGCTCAATCAGTTAAGCATCCGACTTCAGCTCAGGTCATGGTCTCGTAGTTCCTGAGTTCAAGCCCTGTGTCAGGCCCTGTGCTGACAGCAGAGAGCCAGCTTTGGATTCTGTGTCTCCCTCTCTCTCTCTCTGTCCCTCCGCTTCTCGTGCTCTGTGTCTCACTCTCTCAAAAATAAACATTAAAAAAAATTTTAAGGAATTTACTGTTTTTTCTAAATGAAAATTTCATTTTCCAAAAGAAAATTTATGGTGATCAGGCCTTGTAATAATGGGAAAGTTTTAATTAGACTGGCATATTAATTAGAAAGTGCCAATGAATAAAGACATTTGTTAAGAAAACAGACTTAAACTCAACATTCACTTTTTTGACATCATTAAGTACATCATCTTTTTTGTTCCTAATTGTATTTTAGAATATATCAGTGCATTAATATAGGTCTCTCTCCTTTTTCATATTCGTTTATAAACCTAATGAGAATGGTATTTATTGGCAAACTGATGATACTATGGAATAAAAACTCTTGGTTACACTCTTGCAACCCTTTAAAAATCAGAAAAAATAAGTTTTTGTTTGGAACTTTCCATTTTCTTGTTTTTGGTTATTATTCTGCAGGTCTAGACAATTAGTGTCTGTAGGTTCTTATTGATACATTTCTTGAACCTGTTGATTGGGTTACTGAGTTATAATAAATATTGTTAGATTCAATTGAGGGTTTTCAGCTTTTTTTTTAAATTTTTAATGTTTTATTTATTGAGGTTTTTCAGCTTTGATTTAATTTACTGGAAAGGAGCCTTTTTAAAAAAATGTATTAAAATTTTCAAAAAATTTTCAAACAGATAAGATGTTTATATAATTACGTTGTCAAAATATTAAAAGGTAGATTGAAAAGTCTTTCTTATCCTAATTTCCTATCCTTTCCTTTTTAGAGAGAGAGAGAGAGGAAGAAAATCCCAAGCAGACTTCATTCCCAGTGTGGAACCTGACTTGGGGCTCAATCCCACAACCCTGGGATCATGACCTGAGCTGAAATGAAGTTTTGGAAGCTCAACTGACTGAGCCACCCACCCAGCATCCTCTGTTGTCTATTTCAGTTTCCATTACTCAATGGATTGTCACCATTGCAAGTTTCTTGTTTATCCTTCCAGATACACAGTATTTATGTATAGTATAAATATCTTCTTCATCACATTCATTTAACGATATATTTTACTATGTCAATATATTTTCTTCAGAAACATTTGCATAGAATCTCATTGTATGGATGAACTGTAATTTATTAAACTACTGTCCTATTTTCGGACAATTAGACTGTCTCCAGTATTTTGCTATTATAAATAATGTTTCATTGGATAACTTTGATTATCACATCAGTTCACACATTTGCAAATATGATTGTAGGATAAATTCCTAGAAATTGTCTTGCTGGGTCAAATTGTGTATGCATTTTTAATTTTGGTAATTACTGTCTTGTTTTCTGTAGATATTGTGCAGATTTACATTCTGAGACATGAAGGGGCCTATTTAATAGCCTTACTACCAGTATATATTAATCATTTTGGGTATTTGCTGGTGTAAGGGTAAAAAATGGTGTTTCAGTAGTTTTAATTTGTGTAAAATAGATTGGGGGGAGAAAAAAATAGGTTAAAGTTTTTTTTTTAATCTAAATATATACACACACGGTATTAAAAAGTCAAATGGTATCATAAAGTTTATCATAATAATTTTTAAAAAACAGTCTCTACCTCTTTCTCCAGCCCATTCCCAATTCTAGCTTTCTATGGGTATTCATTAGTATTTCTTCTGGTATTAACCTCCATATTTCTGAATAATGTGGTTATACTAACTTTTGAATCCTTTGGGGGCGATACTATTATGGAAGATGGGGATTTAGTTTTTTTATATTTTCTTCCCTCCTTACTTATCCTCCCTTTTCCCCTGGTTTTGTTGGTGGATAGATTTTGTAACAATTCGTATTTTAAATTTAAACTAACTATATAAATACCTTCACGTATTACAGCCCAGTTAATCCTTTGCTAGTCCTTATGATGCTTGCCAGTGTGAAAAGTTATGTGCCCTAAGACTTGAAAATCATACGCACTCAATCTTGAGAGTGCTTCGGATCATTCCAGTTGCCTAATTGCACATCATCCAAATTTAATGGAGTTACCATTCTGAGGCTCTGGCTGTACCTGTAATTATGACCTGGTGCTAGTAACCCATGATATTAGTTCCCAATCGCTTGTTAAGTAACTTGTATAAGCCATGATTCTTGGAACCTTTTAGTTTTAGGGGACACATCTTTCATTGCAGTGAAAATCTGCCAATGTTTATTGAGTGGTTTTCAGTTAAGTATTAGCCATTGTTCTAGTGCTACATCTATGTGAACTCATTTACACCATATAACAGCCCTGTGAGGAAGGTGGTAGCATTATTTGCATCTTCCAGATGAAGAAAGTGAGACATGGAGAAAGTAAGTAGCTTACTTGAAGTCATTCAGCTAGGAAGTAGTGGAGCTAGGTTGGAAACTCCAGCAGTCTGGCTTTAGAGACTTCACTTACCCACTGCCACACTGCTGTATTAATGATATACTCCATCTCATTAGTAGAGCATGTACTTTGGTTTGGGTTTCCACTAGTGGTGATGGATTATGCTAATCCACCATGTTTAACATTTCTCATCTCTTTTTTTTTTCCAAATCACTATATTTCTGAAAAATTTGAAGAGTAATTTTATTTTTAATTATAAAAATAATGTAAAATTTACCATCTTTTTTTAAGTTTATTTATTTGAGAGAGAAAGAGAACACATACACACAAGGTGGGGAGGGGCAGAAAGGGAGAGAGAGAATCCCAAGCATGCTCTGTGCTGTCAGTGCGGAACCCGGCATGGGGCTTGATCCCATCAACCATGAGATCATGACCTGAACCAAGATCAAGAGTTGGAGGCTCAACTGACTGAGCCAACCAGGCACCCCTAAAATTTACCATCTTAACCATTTTTATTTATTACTTTTAATGTTTATTTTAGAGAGAGAGAGATAGAGACAGAGACAGAGTGCCAGTGGAGGAGAGACAGAGAGAGGGAGACACAGAATTCGAAGCAGGCTCCAGGCTATGAGCCATCAGCACAGAGCTGGACGTGGGGCTCGAACTCAGGAACTACAAGATCATGGCCTAAGTTGAATTTGGACACTTAACCAACTGAGCCACATGGGTCCCCCCATATTAACCATTTTTACAATTTTATTTATTTTTAAGTTAAATTTTTTTTTTAAATTTTGTAACATTTACTTATTTTTGAGAGTAAGAGACAGAGTGCAAGCAGGGGAGGGGCAGAGAGAGACACACACAGAATCCAAAGCAGTCTCCAGGCTCTGAGCTATCAGCATAGAGCCTGATGTGGAACTTGAACCCACAAACCATGAGATCATGACCTGAGCCAAAGTCCGACACTTAACTGACTAAACCACCCAGGTGCCCCTTACCCATTTTTAAATATACAGATTGGTACTGTTAAGTGTATTTTCATAGCTGTGCAATAGATCTCCATAAATTTTTCATCTTTCAAAACTGAAACTATACCTACTAAACAGCAGTATCCCATTTCTCTTTTTTTCTTTCCCTTGGCAACCACCATTCTGTTTTCTGTTTCTATGAATCTGACTACTTTAGATACCTTGTATAAGTGGAATCATGTAATATTTGTCTTTTTTATTTTTTGTAACTGACATTTAGCATAATGTCCTCATTCATTCAATTCATGTGGCATATGACAGATTTCCTTCTCTTTAAAGGGTGAGTAATATTGCATTGTGTGCATATGCCACATTTTGTTTATTCATCCGTTGATGGACATTTGGATTACTTCCACCTCTTGGCTGTTCTCAATAGTGCTTTAATGAACATGGGTGTGCAAATATCTCTTTGATACCCTGCTTTCAGTCCTTTTGGATGTATACCCAGAGGTGAGATTGCTGGATGATAATGACAGTCTGTTTTTTTTTTTTTAATTTTTTAAATGTTTATTCATTTTTGAGAGAGAGACAGAGCACGAGCAGAGGTGGGGCAGAGAGATGGAGAAACAGAAGCAGAAGCAGACTCCAGGCTCCGACCCGTCAGCATAGACCCTGACATGGAGCTCAAACCCATGAACTGTGAGATCATGACCTGAGCCAAAGTTGAACACTTAACTGACTGAGCCACACAGGCGCCCCTGTTTTTAATTTTTGAGGAACCTCCATACTGTTTCTATAGTGGCTGCACCATTTTACATTCACACTAGTAGTGAACAAGTGTTCTAGTTTCTCCACATCTTTGCCAACACTGATTTTCTGGTTTGTTTTGTTTTGATTTGTTTTGTTAACAGCTATTCTAATGGGTGTCAGATGATACTGTGGTTTTGATTTGTATTTCTCTTATGATGAGTGATGTAAAGTATCTTTTCAGACCCTTGTTGGCTGTTTGTGTTTGGAGAAATGTCTGTTCAAGTCCTTTGCACATTTTTAAATTAGGTTGTTTCTTTGTTGTTGTGGTAGGAGTTTTTAAAATACATCTTGTGGTTGCCTGGGTGGCGTAGGTGGTTGAACATTTGACTCTATTTTGACACTATTTCAGCTCAGGTCATGATCCCATCATCATGGCATCAAGCCCCATGTTGGGCTCTGTGCTGAGCATGGAGCCTCCTTAAGAGTCTCTCTCCCTCTGCCCCTCGCCTCCACTGGTGTGTGCATGTGCTTTCTCTCTCTGAAACTAAAATAAATCTTTAAAAAAATATTCTGGATATTAGCTGCTTATCAAATACACGATTTGCAAATATTTTCTCCCATTCCTTAGGTTGCCTTTTAACTCTGTTGATTTTGCTTTGACATACAGTTCTTAAGTTTGATGTAGTTCCATTTGTCTGTTTCTGCTGAGTTTTTTTTTTTTAATTGTGATTTGGATGTCATATACAGAAAATCATTGCCAAATCCAATATTGTGACATTTTTCCTCTGTGCTTTTTCTTCCAGGAGTTGAGGTCTTATGTTAGCTCTTTAATTCATCTGAGTTAATTTTTGCTAATATGGTGTATAGTTAAGGGCTCAATTTCACTCTTTTATGTAGATATCCAGTTTTCCAATCACTATTTGTTGAAGAGAGTGTTCTTTCCCCATTGAGTGATCTTGGTATCTTGTTAAAGACCATTTGACCACACATAAGGGAGTTTATTTCTGGGCTTTCTGTTCTTTTCCTTTGCTCTAAATGTCTTTATGCCAACGCTACTTTTTTAAAAAATGTTTTATTTATTTATTTTGAGGGGTGGGGGGAAGAGAGATCCCAAGCAGGTTCCACGCTGCCAGTGCAGAGCCTGACTTGAGGCTCAAACTCACAAACCATGGGATCATGACCTCATGACCAAAATCAAGAGACAGATGCTTAACTGACTAAGCCACTCAGGAACCCCCCCACCCCATACTACTGTTTTGAATACCATAGCTTTGTAATATGTTTTCAAGTCAGGAAGTGATTGTTTTTCCTTTTTCAAGATTGTTTTGGCTGTTTAAAGTCTATTTCTAAAATTAAAAATATTTTAACCACTCATAAGTGTGCAAATTAGTGGCATTAAATACATTTACAGTGTTGTGTAAGTGTCAGCACTATCCCCAGATTTTTTCATTATCCTCTAAAAAACTTTGTACCCATTAAACAATAACTCATCCTTTTCTTCTTCCCCTTAGTTTTTTGTAACCTCTGTTCTTTCTTTTTCTGTTTCTCATCTCTACTTAACCCATGTTCTCATTCTGATAAATATGAAAAATTTATACCCTCTTTTGTTGTGATTTGAAATGAAAAATAAAACATTTAATAATAAATTTAAAGTAATAGGCTCTAAAACTGTACACGTCCATCCTCTTCCTTTGTCTCCACCTCAGGAGTCACTGAACTGTACAGAATGCCTACAAACCAGTAGTGTGTGTTTGTATAGCTGTTACTAGGGGTGTGGTCTGTGACAATGCACTTTAGATCAAAGCTAACTGAAAATGAAATCTAGTTCATTGCTTTTCTTAGCTTTAAGCTATAGCTCATAAAGGTAACTAATCCAAGACTGACCATTTTGAATTTGCTTTACTGTCTAATAAACAGCAACAAATTAATATAAACATTCAGATTTAATATTTAAAAATTTTATTTGATTACTAGTCCCACATTTCAAACTTTAATTAATATAATATGGTATTCCAGGGTGCCTGGGTGGCTCAGTCAGTTTTTTCTTCTAGTTTTTATAGAAGAAAAATTTTACATTCTTGAGTTTTGTGTACAGTAAAATACACAAATCTTAAGAGTAAGCCCAATGAATTTTTAAATATGTATGCACCCATGTGAGGACAACATGGATCAAGATCTAGAACTTTTGCCTCCTCAGAAATTTCCCTCATGTTTGTTCTCAAAGGGACACCCTCCCTCCAGAAATAACCATTATTCTGATTGCTATCACCAGATATTATTGTTGCCTGTTCTTGTGCTCATATAAATGGAGTCCAACAGTATATATTCTTTGAGATGGGCTTCTTTGCTTAATTTAATTCTTCTGAAATCTGTCTATGTTGTATGTAGTAGTGGTTTATTTTTTTTCCATTACTGTTGAGTAGTATTCTGTTTTATTATATAGTAAAATGTATCTATTCTCTTGTTTCCAAATTAGGGATATTATGAATAAAGCTGCTGTTGATCTTCTTGTTTATAGACATATTATATCTTTTGGGCATATGCCTAGAAATGAAGTTGCTGAGTCATAGGGTAGGTATGTATTTAAATTTGTTAGCAACTTTTCGACAGTTTTCCATAGTGTTTACCATTTTGTATTCCTGTCAGCATTATGTGAGAGTTCTAGTTGGTCCATATCCTTACCAAACTAGGTATTGTCTGTTTTTAAATTTTAGTCATTCCACTGTAATTTTTTATTTTACATTTCTCTGATGAGTAATAACATTAAATCTGTTTTTAAAGAAAGCGAGAAAATGCACACATTCATTGTAGGTGTACAGCTTAATGAATTGTATGTTACAAAGTGAACTTGCCCATGTAACTGTCATGGTCAGGGGTATTCTTCATTCAGTCAGCCAACAAATTTATTACATATCTGCTATTTTCCAGGTACAGTTCTAGGCCCAGAGATACAAGAATGATGAAGATAGTAAAAATTGATGTCCTCAAGAAGTTTACATTCTATTGGGGAGGACGGTAAACAAATACATAATTTATATGCTAGGTGGTAATAAGTTGTAGAGCAAAATAGGACAGGGTAAAGGAATGGGAGTGTTAGAAACTGTTGTTTTACTTAGGGTGATCAGGGAAGGCTTCTCTGAAGAGATAACTTTTTTCTTCAGGTTCCATTCAGGCTATTGACAGAATTCAGTTCCATGTGGTTGTAGGACTGAGGTTCTTGTTTCCCTGCTGGCTATTGGTGTCATTCTGAGTTCTAAGGGCCACCTGCATTTCCTGCTTAATGTCTCCTTTCAAAGCCAGTAATGAAAAGTCAGATTCCCCTCACGCTTTTGATCCAATTTTTCCTTTTGTCACATTTCTCAAATGTATCTTTCTGAACTCCAACCAAAGAAATTTTTCCCCTTCTAAGGGCTCATACAATTAGATTGGGCCCACCGGGGTAATCCAGGCTCATTTTCTTGTGGAGCCCCAGTGGACTCAAACTCATGAGTGGTGAGATCATGACCTCACCTGAAACCCAAGAGTCAGACACAGGCTCAACAGACTGAGCCACCCAGGCACCCCTTTTTCCCCCCACCTTCACTTTTATTTTTTTATGTTATAAAAAATATTTATTTATTTTTGAGAGAGAGTGCATGTGTGCACACAAGTTGGGGAGGGGCAGAGAGTGAAGGGAGACAGAGAATCTGACGCATACTCCAGGCTATGAGCTGTCAGTGCAGAGGCCTTCTCAGGGCTCAAACCCACAAACTGTGAGATCATGACCTGAGCTAAAGTCAGGTCCTTAACCGACTGAGCAACCCAGGCACCCCTTCCCACCTTCCCTTTATTTTTTTTCATTTTTAATTTAAATCCAGGTTAGTTAGCATATAGTATAATGATGACTTCAGGAATAGAATTTAGTGATTCATCACTTACATATACCATCCATTGCTCATCCCAACAAGTGTCATCCTTAATGCCCATTTCCCATTTAGCCCATTCCCCCACCCAACACTACACCAGCAACCCTCAGTTTGTTCTCTGTATTTAAGAGTCTCTTATGGTTTGTCTCCTCCCTGTTTTTTATCTTATTTTTTCTTCCCTTCCCTTATATTTATTTATTTTGTTTCTTAAATTCCCTATATGAGTGAAATCATATATTTGCCTTTCTCTATTTCACTTAGCATAATAAGTACACTCTAGTTCCATTCACGTGGTTATAAATGGCAAGATTTCATCCTTTTTGATTGCCCACCTTTTAAAAGATGATTTTGCTAGATATAGAATTCTTGCTTGACAGTTTTTTCTTTCAGCATTTTGAATATGTCATTTCACTCACTGCCTTCTGATTTTCCTTGTTTCTGATGAGAAATCAACAACTAGTTACATTGTTGTTTCCTGGTAAATGATGAGTTGGTTTTTTCTTGCTTCTTTCAAGATTTTCTGTTTTGGGCTTTCATCAGTTTTACTATATATCTAGGTATGGATCTCTGTGTTTATTGTAGTTATAGTTCATTGAGCCACTGTAGATTAATCTGTAGATTAATTTTTNCCTTTCTCTCCACTTCTGGAACTCCTAAGTTGTGTATATTATACTCGATATTGTTCATAGGTCTCTGGGGCCTTGATTTTCTTTATTCTTTTCTCTCCAAATTAGATATCAAGTTTTCTGATTTTTTTCCCCTTCTATTCCAGTGTTCAGCTCTAGAATTTCTATTTGTCTCATTTTTATTATTTCTATCTTTGCATTGTCATTTCCTATTTGTTTGGGGCATTGTCTTATTTTTCTTTAGTCCTTTAAAGTACTTTGAAGATTTTGTTTGTTTAGTTTGCATTTGGGCCTACTTAGGGACATTTTCTGCTCCATGAGGGCTTTTATTCCCTCTTCAGTTTGGGTCATAGTTTCCTGCATCTTTACATGTCTCATAAATTTTTGTTGAAACTAGACATTTTATATAATATATTATGGCAACTTTGGATTCTGGTTTGTTTTTTTCCTTTGAGAGTTTTTTTTTGGGGGGGGTTGGGAATAAATCTGTGGAATGTTTCTTCCGAGTGTGTGGCTGCTAATATCTGCTCAGTTTTTTTAATTTGTTTTTATATATTTTTTTAAGAATGTTTTCCTGGAATCACACCTGCATCTGTATGGGTTAGTCAGTTAACCACTTGTCAAAGATTGTGCTTAAACACATTAAGCTAGTAGGGGCTTCCACTCTCTGCCAGTAGACCTTTGTGTTTGTTGGGGAGCTCCTTTTAAAATCTGCTCAAACTTTTATTTTCCACTGGGCCCTCTCATGTTTCTTCTTTCATTGTTTGCAGGCTCCTAGTGGGTCCCCTCTAGTCTCTCTAGCGTGGATATGTGAGCACTTATTCTTCATAGTCTTGTTTCCAGATTTCCCTTTTAAATTCTGTCTAGTCTGCTGGCCCATTGCTTGTACCAACCAGGACAGCATCCTCTGACCCTTATCTTGCTCATTTGCCACCAAGAATACACGTTGTTACTGACAATGCTGATGAGTGTGGAATTCTGTGCTTTGCCTCAAATCAAGTCAGCCCTTCCTGTGAGTGAAGCTGCTAGTTTTTATGGCTTTCCCCACCTTGGTAGAACTACTTTCCCACTGATTGTGGGGGTAATGGGAACAGCCTTTTAGGTAATATTGCCATGGACTCTTGCTTTTCTTACCCCAAGAAAGAAAGGGTTTTCATTAATAATCACAGAGAAGGTAGCATTTGAGAAAAGACCTGAAGGAGGTGAGGAATTATTTCATGTAGATATCAAGGGATGAACATTCCTGACAGAGCATCTCAAGGACCTGAAGGTGAGAACATATCTAGGATATAAAAGGGGCAATAAAGAGGCCAGTATAGCTAGAATGGAATACTAGAGGGAGAGAATAGTAGGAAATTATGTCAGAGAGATAAAGAGAGGATTGGGACTGTAAGGACTCTAGTTTTTACTTTGAATGAAATAGGGAGCAGCTGGAGAGCTTTGAGCAGCAGATTTGAGACACAGTTTGTCTTATAATTTTATTTATTTATTTTTTAAATATTTTTATTTTATTTCTAGGGGAGAGAGAGAGAGAGAGAGAGAGACAGCGTGAGCAAGGGAGGGTCAGAGAGAGAGGGAGACACAGACTCTGAAATNTCTTATAATTTTAAAAGCAGCTGTAGTGAAATGGAAGATGGAGGGTGGCATGATAGAAGACTTGGGATGCCAGTTAGAAGACAGTTACAGTCCTGGTGATAGCAATGTAGGGGAGAAATGGTTGTGGCATAGATGAGGCTAATAGCAGGAGAGGTAATGAGAAATGGTTCGACTCTGGAGTATTTTATTTTTAAATTTAACTATTTATTTTGAGAGCTAAAGAGCATGAGCAGGGGAGAGGCAGAAAGAAAGGAAGAGAGAGAGAATCCCAAGCAGGCTCCATGCTGTCAGCACAGAGCCCAGTGTGGGGCTTGGACTCACAAACCATGAAATTATGACTTGAGCCAAAGTCAAGAGTTGGGTGCTTTGACTGAGCCACACAGGTGCTCCAATTGTGATGTGTTTTAAAGATAGAAAAGATGAAATTTCTTCTGGTAGATTGGAGGTGGAGAGTGAACAGATTCAGATCCCTTATTTCAAGGGAATTTTCCTGCATGTTATCTGTAAATGCTTTTTTTCCATTTATTGAGGTCTTTATTTTCTGAGTCCCTATATTGATCCTGATTATCCTTAGATTGGGTCATTTTAGTTCTCTAATGTTATAGTCCCTCAAAATTTTTTTTAATGTTTTTTATTTATTTTTGAGAGAGAGCTAGAGCATGAGTGGGAAAGGGGCAGAGAGGGAGGGAGACACAGAATCTGAAGCAGGCTTTGATGCAGGGCTCGGACTCATGAACCGTGAGATCATGACCTGAGCCGAAGTCGGATGCTTAACTAACTGAGTCACCCAGGCACCCCTCTAATATTATTTTCTAATTGCAACTCTTTCTTTCTTCTGGAAAGTTTTCCTCCATTCCATTTTTTTCTATTTTCATCTGTATTTTTTTATTTAAGGAATTTTATTTAAGGAATCTCTACAGCCAATTTGGGGCTCAAAGTCATGACCCTGAGAGCAGGAGTCCCATGCTCTTGTGACTAAACCAGTCAGGTGCCCCAATTTTCATCTGTACTATTCTGTTTCTTCCTGTTTCTGACTTCTTATTGGATGTATAATGGTGGTGTTTTGATTTCCAGTTTTTCTTTAGTTTTGCAATCTACTTTCTTTTCATTCTGTTTTTATCATTTATTTTCTAGCTCTCATTTTATTGAATCCCAATTCTTGAAGGATTCAACTTAATATTCAAGGGAGAATCACTTTTGGTTTTGGGGGGTTATATTGTTTCCCTGATTTGTTTTCTTCCTCTGCTACATGGTAATTTCCTCTCTTGTTACCTCTTTTGTTACAGATTTTGTAGTTACTGTGTCATTTTTATCTTCTTTACGTTTTATGTGGACAGCTGTGTTCACAATTTTTGTTTGTAATTACAGAGTATAGATAAAAATATCTTTGATATGTTTCCCACCTTATTTGGGACCTATCCCCACCCAACCCTGCTCATCAGCTATGGTTAGTTGTTGACTTTTGCTTTCATCCTCTTTCTTTAGGCTGAGGCCAGGAGGGTAAAGAAGAGCTTGCCATTAAAGAGTTTAACCCTTTGGGGTAGATGTAAATTCTGTTCTTTCTTTTTTTAAAAACTTTTTAATGTTTTTATTTTTGAGAGAAAGAGAGAGACAGCGTGAGCAGGGGAGGGTCAGAGAGAGAGGGAGATACAGAATCCCAAGACAGGCTCCAGACTGTGAGCTAGCTGTCAGCATAGAGCCCGATGCGGGGCTCGAACCCGCGATCCGTGAGATCATGACCTGAGCCGAAGTCGGATGCCCAACCAACTGAGCCACCCAGGTGCCCCTGTTCTTTCTTTTAAAATTTCATAAAATGTTTTGTCTCAGGCCCACTCTAGCCAGTGGTAAATTCTATGTACTTCCATAGGCTTTGACTGATTTTCCCAGTTTGACTCAATTCTCTGAAAGATGGTAAGCCCCAGAGGTTCACCCTATCTTTCTTTAAGTCCTGTAGTGCTTTGTAGACAGTCTTACTCTTAGGATATAATTGACATGACATATTAGTTTTAGGTGTACAATCTAAGAATGCAGTATTTATATATATTGTAAATTGGTCATCACAATTAGTCCAGTTAATATCTGTCACTGTACAAAAATTTTCTTCTTGTGATAAGAACTTTCAAGATCCACTCTCCTAGCTACTTTCAAATATGGAATATGGTATGAACTAATTGCCTTGCTGTATGTTACTTCCCTGTCACATATTCATCCTCTAACTAGAAATTTGTACCTTTTGACCCTCCTTCACCCATTTTTCCCACCCCCTCTGTCACAGGTAACCCATAATCTGTTCTCTGTATCCTCAGAGGCTCTTACTTTTTGTGGATTTTTAAAACTTTACCACAGCCATCTACTTGTTCCTTTCTTCTCCTCCTTCCACATTGGAGAGTATTTCACATAATGTTGCTCTCATTTCCTTCTTGGGTTGCATTATGTAAAATGTTTTTCCTATCAGATATCTAGGTATGAGTTCTTTGATCCTCATCATGCTTTCTTTACCCAGAAGTCTTAGGCATATATTTTTTAAAGTTTAGTAATCTAGAAAAAAATAGCATTTTGCATCTTTACAACTTAGAGAAGATTCCTGCACTATTGACTAATCCAAATTTTGATGTTTCAGTTTTTCTTATTAAAATTGCTTTGTGCTCTCCCCATTCACCCACCCTCTTCCCCAGTTTTCTTGCAGCTATATTTGAGCTGGGACACCTGAAGAGAAGTTAGATAGAGGAAATCCCAGAGGCAGAAAATCACCCTTGATTTGCACAGGAAGAGCAGGTGGTAAGAAAGATCTTAGAGGATGATAAGAGATAATATTTTAGTTTGTGAAGCAGAGATGGGGATAAGATTTTTGAAATACAAAAGATACAAAAGATAAGAGTAAGACAACTTTTTCCCTGAAACAAGGAAGGTGGTCTGATTCTAAGATTAAAGTTTCTTTTTTCCTTTAATTCCAGTATAGTTAACATACACTGTATATTAGTTTCAGTTTTTATATTAAATCACAATATAGTGATTTAATAATTCCATACATCACCTAGTGCTCATGACAAGTGCACTCCTTAATCCCCATCCCTTATTTCACCACCCTCCCCACCTCCCTTCTCGTAACCATCAGTTTGTTTTCTGTAGTTAAGAGTCTGTTTCTTGGTTTGTCTCTTTCTCTAAGATTAAAGTTTCTTACAGAGTAAAAATACAGCCTTTTGTGGCCACATACTTTCTAGAGTAGTGTTTTTTTTTAAATGTTTATTTTTGAGGGAATGAGTAGAGAATGAACAGGGGAGGAACAAAGCTAGAGGGAGACAGAATCCCAAGGAGGCTCCACATGTCAGCACAGAGCCTGAAGCAGGGCTTGAATTTACGTACTGTCAGATCATGACCTGAGCTAAAACAAAGAGTTGGATGCTTTAGCAATTAAACCACCCAGACTCCCCTAGAGTACTGTCCTTTTAATAGCCAGTTTTGTTTAGAAGAAATACAAAATAAATCCTGTGGCTGTTAGAAATTTTGTATGGATAGCTGTTACTGTAACAGTGAATGTGTTTGTGTGTTTTCCTTTCAGAATCTCCCTGGAAAAAGAGACATGAATGTCAGCAATGATATTTCCTGACAATAAGTTGATACAACAGAAGGAAAGGAGATCAACAGCTAGTGAGCAGAATTCCAGATAACCAAGATTTAGTATTTACCACCTCCAACTACAGACTTCCATTGCCTGCTTTTAAATCAGAGATAACTACAGTCAGAACCCAGACAAGGCAAAAGGATACTTTTCATCTGTATTTTTTGAGATCAAAGAAGCCACAATGTCTAGGAAACAAAACCAGAAGGGTAAGATTATATTTGGGCATAAATTGTTAAAAGCATAGTTATGGAATATTATATTATATATATATATATTTTTAAAAGGTTCTCTTAATGTGTTTTGAATGGTCATATTTTCCCTCACCCAGTGCAGTACTACTACTGATAGGTATAACTTATCTCTTTGTCTTGACTGCAATTAATTTTAAGAGTATACAACATTCACAACTTTATCTGTTGTCTCTTTAAGTATTTGTAGATTATAGTTTTGTGTGTTACTAGATTGGGAATTAACTCATATAACAATTACTTTTCTACTTTTATAAACCTATTAAGTTGGAATATATTTGCTGGAAAGCCAACTGCTTCTAGAAAATGTGCTTTCTAGAGGGTGAACATATGTTAGGGGGCATGGTGGGAGATAACTTACTGCAGATATTCTGAATCCGATGAATTGATCCTTTCATTGGAGACAGAATGAAACAGGAGTAAATGCTTCCAGTTTTAGATTCCTTCTTTAGCTTCCCTTCCAGGATTATTACTCTGACTTCTTATCTAAAGTAAAATATAAGATCCAAAGAATCAAGAAATACCAAGAATAGTTATGAGAAGGGGAAAGACAATAAAGATTCCATAAAGTCATCTTTTCAACTTTTTTAGAATAGCTGGAAAAATGCAAAGGGACAAATTTAACAATAGCACTAGAACTATTATACATAACTGGAATATATTTGCGAAAAGAATGACCATAGCTCTCCTGATTTTTTCCCCTTATTATTTAATTTTAAATTTAAAGTTAATGTTTTTTTAATTCAAAACAAAGCTATAGATCCAAGTGTTATGTGTTAAATATGAAGGAAATGCTTTTTTAAAATTTTATTTAATTTTTTTAATGTGTATTTTTGAGACAGAGAGACAGAGCAGGATCAGGGGAGGGGCGGAGAGAGAGGGAGACACAGAATCCAAAGCAGGCTCCAGGCTCTGATCTCTCAGCACAGAGCCCAATGTGGGGCTTGAACCCACGAACTGTGAGATTATGACCTGAGCCAAAGTCCGACGCTTAACCAACTGAACCACCTAGGCACCCCTGTGAAGGAAATGCTTTTAAACTTAATTTTGACTAGGTAGTTCAAAAACCCAATTTTAAGAAAATAATGTACCAGAGCTGCTTGTGTTTGTGAAAGCTGTAGTTTCATTGTATAGTAAACCTATGTAAAGGAAATTTGAGTTCTAAGGAATGGTTAGATTACTGAAGAAACTGAAATGTTTTATGCAGTTCTCGAGATTATTAACTGAAAAGTTTTTATAACCAGCTTGTTTCTTCTTAATCACCATGATTCAGTTTGCTTTCTTCGTAGTTATGCTTGAACCATTGAGTACCTGTTTTCCTCCTACAGCTGAAAAATACTATAGTAAAAAATGGGACTCTAGACTTTAAAATAAAACAATTTCATCTAAAAAGTTTAGCACTTAATTTTTCCTTAAAAAGTTAACTTCAGCAGATTGCTTTGACCTTGTTAAACTTAGAGTCTTTGTTTAATTCATGTCTGTGTTTTTCCAGAACTGTAAAAAAAAGTTCTTTGCTTTTGTAATTACTATCTAATTACTATAAAATAAATCGAGATTTTTGACCCTATCGTAGGCATTAAGTGCTAACAAATTTTTATTGAACGTAGCCTGGATTAAAACTTAGTTGGAAACAAAAGAAAGCTTCTTTGTTGTTAGGATTTTCTCTGAAATAAATCTGTATGTCTAATCTATTTGAATGAAAAAAGTACAAAGTATTTATAAAATTCTATTTTATGTATTCATTTATATATTTAAAATTTCATTGTTGTGGGCTTTATTAATTTAAATAATTATATTGACTCTATAAACTTAGTTTTTAAAACATCAAAAAGAAAGGTAATATGGTAGTTTTGTTTTCTAGTGACACTCATTTACAAGAGTTATTTATTATTTTTTTAAGTTTATTTATTTTTGATGGGGGGAAGGGCAGAGAGAGAGGAAGAGAGAGAATCCCGAGCAATCTCTGCACTGTCAGTACAGAGCCTGACACGGGCTTGAACTCATGAACCATGAGATCATGACCTGAGCTGAAATCAAGAGTCAGACACCTAACCGATTGAGCCTCCCAGGTGCTCCACAGAGTGTCATTTTATAATGAGTTATGGAAACATGGTCTATTGTGGAATGAAAACATTTTCCTTTTGTCAGTAATACATGTAAATTTCTTATTTAATAAAATATTTAGTGGAGTTAAACTTAGAATGGCTTAAATTAAATTAAGGTCAATTTTAGTTACGACTATTGATTGTTCCTTTTAGCCATCCTAGCAGAAATCAGTTACATCAGTGCTTCTCAGAGGGTGGACTGATGTCTCTCTGTGCACTGGAGAAATATTTAGAAATGGAGAGTGTCTAGAAACTTACAGTGATTTGACCATCTGCAACATCTAAGCCCTTATCAAAACAGTTTTATTGAGGTATAATTTAAATACTATAAAACTGACCGTTTATAAAATTTGATTATTCTTCAGTAAATTTATGCAGTTTTTGCAGCCATCACTACAGACCTGTTTTAAAACATTTTTTCTAACCCCAGAAAGTTCTTTATTACCTGTTTACAATCAGTTCTTGCTCTGAACCCCAGCTCCAGGCAAACACTGATGTACTTTGTCTCTTGAGTTTTACTTTTTCTGTAGATTTCATATAAACAAATTAATATAATATAGTTTTCTGTCTGCCTTCTTTTACCTAGTGTAGTGTTTTTGAGTTTCATCAGTTGTTGAATATATCAGTAGTTTGTTCCTTTTTAGTACTAAGTGGTATTAAAGTTATGAAAAGGAAAAGCTTTTTCTTTTACACTCTGCTACTCATAACACTTTTGTAACCAGATGATGGGTGTTTTTCCCACACTGACCAATTCTCTGATACCAGCAGATATCCTACAATTCAATTCAGTCTGGTACTATCTACTGGGAGTTAGTGTCTGATCCCACAGGTTAAGACCTCAGTCCCACAAGACTCTCTTACTTCAGATGTCAGTTACAAGAAGGTTCCCATGTGACTTACACTTTGGTCCCACCTGAGTGCAAATGAGCAATTTCCACAACCCCCTTCTCAGGTTCAGTAGCTCATAGAATCCAGGAAACACTTATATTTATTGGTTTATTAGACGTCAGAGGCTACGATAAAAGATACAGATGACAGCCAGATGAAAAGCCAGATGAAGAGCTATGTAGGGTGGGGTCTGAAAAGGTCCCAAACACAGGTGCTTTTCTGTTTCCGTGAAGTTGGGGAGTGCCCCCCTCCTAGCACATGGATGTGTTCCCCAACCCAGAAGCTCCCTGAACATCATACTTTAGGGATTTTAATGGAGGCTTTATCACCTGTGCATGATTGGGTATTAACTCTATTTCTAGCTCTTCTTCCCTGGAGGAAAGTGTGTGAGGTTAAAAGTTCTAAGCTTCTAATCATGGTTTTTTGTGTTTTTTTTTTAANGAGATCATGACCTAAGCGAAAGTCGGACGCTTAACAGACTAAGCCACCCAGGCGCCCCCTTCTAATCATGGTTTGATCGTTCTGGTGACCAGTCCCATACCGAAGCTATTCAGGAGCCCATCAAAGTTGCTTCACTAGAATAAAAGACATTCCTGGGGCGCCTGGATGGCTCAGTCAGTTGAGTGTCCAACTCTTGGTTTTGGACTCAGACCATGATCCCAGGGTTTTGGGATTGGGCCCTGCACTGGGCTCCAAGCCAAGTGTGGAGCCTGCTTGGGAATCTCTCTCTCTCTCTCTCTATCTCTCTCTCTCTCTCATTCTCCCTCTGCNAATATTCAAAAAAAATAATAAAAATAAAAACAGTTGAAAACATTAAAAACCCAGAACAATTCTCTTTAAAAAAAAAAAAGGAGTAAAAGATACTCCTATCACCCAGGAAATTCCAGGGGGTTTAGGAGCTTTGTGTCAGGAAACAGGGTCAAAGACCAAATATTAGAACAAAAGATGGTCCCAGCACCTTTATTGCCTAGGAAATTACAAAGGTTTCAGGAGCTCTAGCCAAAAGCTGGAGATGAAGGTCAAAATATTTATTTCTTATTATATTACAGTATCACAGGTTATATCCCATTTTGTTTATCCATTCAGCAGTCGATTATTCATTTGGATTTATTTCCAGTTTGGGCTATTATAAATAATTATAAACTTGAACATTTTGCTCACAAGTCATATGTTTACATTTCTCATGGAGAAGTACCTAAGAGTGTAAATGTATAATTTTCAAAGAAACTACCCAAACTGGTTTTCCAGAGTAGCTCGTACCATTTATAGTCTCACTAGAAATATATATGGATTTCATATGTGCCATATCCTTGCCAACACTTGGTATGGTCAATCTTTTTTATTATAGCTATTTTACTAGGTGTGCAACAGTATCTCATTATGGTATTGATTTGGATTTCCTTAGTGATTAGTGATGTTGACTATCATTTTATGTGATTATTAGCTATTTGTGTTATCTTTCTGGTGAAATGTCTATCAAATTCCTTACTTTTTCGTTAAGTTGTTGGTCTTATTATTATTGTGTTATAAGAATTCTTTATATATTATAGATACAAGTTCTTTATTAGGTACATGATTTTTGAATATATTCTCCCAGCCTGTGGCCTTGTCTTCTTGTCTTTTTGTTTTCTTTAAGTTTATTCCTGAGAGAGAGGGAGAGAGAATGAGAATGAATGAATGTGGGAGAGGAGCAGAGAGAGGGGGACAGATGATCTGAAGCAGGCTCCATGCTGACAACAGAGCCTGATGTAGGGCTTGAACTCATGAAGTGTGAGATTATGACCTTAGCCGAAGTTAGACACTTAACCAACTAAGCCACCCAGGAGCCCCAACAGTAAAAGTTTTTAATTTTGATGAAGCCAAATTTGTCCTTTTTTTTTTTTTTTAAAGTATAATAGGTAAGTTTGGGGAAGTCCTCCAACTTCCCCCAACCCCCCCAAAAAAAACTTTATTGGNTAATAGGTAAGTTAGGGTAAGTCCTCCAACTTCCCCCAACCCCCCCAAAAAAAACTTTATTGGCTCTCCTGGTACCTTTACATTTCCAAATAAAATTTAGAATCAGCTTATCAATTCACACACAAATTTCTGCTTGGAATAATAGGGATTGCATTGAATCATTAGATCAGTTTTGGAGAATTATCATCTTTAACAATATTAAATCTTCCATCCACGAACTTAATATATCTCTACTTTTATTAGATCATATGCCCAGCAATGTTTTATAGATTTAAGTGCACAGGTCTTGAAATTCCTTTTTTAAGTTTATTCCTAAGTAACTTATTATTTTTGATGCTCTTGTGAGTAGGACATAAAACCTTTGCTGATTTCAAACTCACTAGTTCAAGTAGTTTTTTTTTTTTTTGTAGATAACTTAGGCTTTTAATATATAGGATCATGGTCCTTTATGAATAAAGTTGGTTTTCCTCCTCTTTTATTTATTTATTTATTTATTTTTTGATGGGGGGAGGAACCATAGCCAGGGGAGGAACAGACAGAGAGGGAGAGAGAGAACCCAAAGCAGGTTCCACACTGTCAGGGCAGAGCCCAAAATGGGGCTCGATCTCATGAACAATGAGATTATGACCTGAGCTGAAATCAAAAGTCAGACGCTTAACTGAATGAGCCATCCAGTCGCCCCTTCCTCCTGTTTTCTATTCTGGATGACTGTAGCTTCTTTTTTCTTGCCTTTTGTATTGCCTTGAACCTCCGTTACATTGTCCCAAAGAAATTTGAGAGCAGATTCTATGCCTTGCTGTCAAGCTAGGAGAGAAGCATTTACTCTCTCACTGTTAAGTATGATGTTAGTTGTAGGTTTTTCCTAGATACCCTTTATCAGTTTGAGGGAGTTCCTTTCTATTCCTATTTTGCTGAGTTTTTATATGAATGAGTGTTGGGATTTTGTCAAAAAATTTTTTTAATTTATTTAAATTTACATCCAACTTAGCATATAGTGTAACAATGATTTCAGGAGTACATTTCTTTCTTTTTTTATATATATATTTTTATTTCTAGGAGAGAGAGAGAGAGACAGCATGAGCAGGGGAGGGTCAGAGAGAGAGGGAGTCACAGACTCTGAGACAGGGTCCAGGCTCTGAGCTGGCAGTCAGCACAGAGCCCGACGCGGGGCTCGAACCCACGAACCGCGAGATCATGACCTAAGCGAAAGTTGGACGCTTAACCGACTAAGCCACCCAGGCGCCCCCAGGAGTAGATTTCTTAATGCCCCTTACCCGTTTAGCCCACTCCCCCTCTCATAAGCTCTCTAGTAACCCTCTGTTTGTTCTCCATATTTAAAAGTCCCTTATGTTTTTGCCCCTCTCCCTGGTTTTATATTATTTTTGCTTCCCTTCCCTTATGCTCATCTGTTTTGTATCTTAAAGTCCTCATATGAATGAAGTCATATGATATTTGTCTTTATCTGACTGACTAATTTCACTTAGCATAATACCCTCTAGTTCCACCCATGTAGTTATCAAATGGCAAGATTTTATTCTTTTTGATTGCCAGGTAATACTCCATTGTATATATATACATCACATCTTCTTTATCCATTCATCCATTGATGGACAGTTGGGCTCTTTCCATACTTTGGCTATTGCCAATAGTGCTGCTATAAACATTGAGGTGCATGTGCTCCTTTGAAACATCATACCTGTATCCTTTGGATAAATACCTATTAGTACAATTGCTGGGTTGTAGGGTAGTTCTATTTTTAATTTTTTGAGGAACCTCCATACTGTTTTTCAGAGTGGCTCCACCAGTTTGCATTCCCACCAGCAGTGCAAAAAAGATTCTTTCTCTGCATCCTTGGCAACATCTGTTGTTGCCTGAGTTGTTCATGTTAGCCATTCTGACAGGTGTGAGATGGTATCTCATTGTGGTTTTGATTTATATTTCCCTGATGATGAGTGATGTTGAGCATTTTTTCATGTGTAGGTTGGCCATCTGGATGTCATCTTTGGAGAGTGTCTATTCATGTCTTTTGCCCATTTCCTCACTGGATTATTTGTTTATTGGGTGTGGAGTTTGTAAGTTCTTTATAGATTTTGGATACTGTTTATCTGATATGCCATTTGCAGATATCTTCTCCCATTCTGTTGGTTGCCTTTTAGTTTTGCTGATTGTTTCCTTTGCTGTGTAGAAGCTTTTTATTTTGATGAGGTCCCAATAGTTCATTTTTGCTTTTGCTTCCTTTGCCTCTGGAGATATGTTGAGTAAGAAGTTCCTGTGGCCAAGGTCGAAGAGGTTTCTGCCTGCTTTCTCCTCAAGGATTTTGATGGCTTCCTGTCTTAGATTTAGGTCTTTCATCCATTTTGAGTTTATTTTTGTGTCAAAAATGTTTTTTCTCATTAATTTCAGTCCTCCTCAAACAGGAATGATTTTGCCCCTTCAGGGACATTTGCTAATGTCGGGAGACATTTTGGAAGTCACAACTTGGGGGAGCAATGTGCTACTGGCATCTAGTGGGTATAGTTCCAGAATGCTGTAAACATCCTACAGTGCACAAGACAGCCCTCCACAACAAAGAATTTTCTGGTCCAGAATGTCAGTATTGCTGAGGAAACCCTGATCTATTACTATAATCATGTGGTATTTTCCTTTATTAATAGAGAATATTAATTTTCAGATGATTAATTCTGCATTCCTGGTATAAATCCCATTTGGTCGTGATGTATGATCCCTTTTTATATGTTACTGGTTTCTGTTTGCTAATATTTTGTTACAGGTTTTTAAAACCTATATTCATAAGGGATATCAGTCAGTAGTTTTCTTTTCTTGTGATGTGTTTGTCAGGTACATGATTTATCCTGGAGAATGTGCCATGTATGCTTGAAAATAATGGGTATTGATCATTTGTTGGGTGGAGTGTTTTAAATATATGTTAGGTCAAGTTGGGTGATCATGATGTAAGTCATCTATATCCTAATATTCTGTTTAGTTGTTCTGTCATTTACTAAGGGAAAAATATGAATCTTCAGCTATAATTGTTAAATTGTGTATTTTTCCTTTCTATTCTGTCAGCTTTTAATTTACATATTTTGGGACTATTATTAAGTGTATATACACTTATAATTGTTTTATCTTATTATAGATTTTATTACAAAATATTCTTTGTCTCTAGGAATATTTCTTTAAAGTTTTTATTTTTCTGATAGTAATATAGTAATTCCAACTCTCTTATAATTATTGTTTTCAGGGATTATCTTTTTCATCCTTTTATTTTTTGGGGGGGGATGGTTGTGCTAAAACCCTCATCCTTTAACTTTCAATCTATTTATGTTTTGAATCTAAGAGTTGCCTCTTGTAGACACCATGTAGTTGGATCTTGCTTTTTTATCCAGTCTAACAACTCTGTGTTCTATTTAGTCCATTCACATTTTGTATTTATCTGCATGATTGGGTTTATGCCTGCTATTTGCTGTTTTCTATGTTTTATTTTTTTGTTCCTCTGCAACTACTTTATTGTCTTCTTTTATATATACATATTTCATATTTTTTATTTTATATTATTTTATATATTTTTAGTGTACTGTTT
>NW_027528345.1:9935744-10012724 GCF_008692635.1 Crocuta crocuta
TGTACTGTTTTAATTTTTCTGATTTTTTTTTTTTTTTAAAACTGTTGGGGTGCCTGGGTAGCTCAGTTGGTTAAATGTCTGACTTTGGCTCAGGTCACGATCTTATGGTTTGTAAGCGCACATCGGGCTCTCTGCTGCCTGTGCAGAGCCCACTTCAGATCCTCTGTCTCCCCCTCTCTCTGCCCTTCCCCTGCGCTCTCTCAAAAAATAAACATTAAAAAAATTTTTTAAAGCTGTTTGTTAAAATAGTTACTTTACGGGTGGTTACTGTAGGATCGCAGTTTGCATCTTTAACTTGTCACATGCTGCTTCAGGTTAATACTGACTTCAATTCTGGTAAAATATGGTAACTTGGTTCCATATAGTCTTGTTTCCTCTCCCCTGCTTTTGTACTATTATTTCACATATATCACATTTATATAAAACCCCAACAATATGTCATTATACTTATTGCTTTAAACAATCTTGTGCTCAAGGTTCAGATGCTTAACAGACTGAGCCAACCAGGTGCCCCTAAAAATATTTTTAGGTCAGTGCTAAAAGACCTACCTTGGCCAATCATTGTCAGTTTATGCTGTTTGTGTAAATATAATTTGGTTGGAGTTAAAACAACACAATCTTATGCTTTTTGAAGAAATTTGGAAAAAAGAGAAAAATATATATGTAGTCTTTATATTTATCCAAATATTTACCATTTTGAGTACTCTTAATTCCTTCCTCTGGATTTGAGTTACTGTATGGTTTAATAAAATCTTTTCAGCCTTAAGGGTTTAGTTTTTCTTTCTTTTTTTTTTTAATGTTTTATCTATTTCTGAGAGAGAGAGAGAGAGAGCGCGCGCGCGCGCGAGTGCATGGGGTAAGGGTCAGAGAGAGAGAGAGACACAGAATCTGAAGCAGCTCCAGGCTCTGAGCTAGCTGTCAGCACAGAGCCCAAAGCAGGGTTCAAACCCATGAACCGTGAGATCATGACCTGAGCCGAAGTTGGACGCTTAACTGACTGAGCCACAAGGGCGCTTCGGATTTAGTTTTTCTTGTAGACAAGTCTGACAGGAATGGATTCTTTTAGGCTTTTAAAAAAATCTTGAGCATCTTTATTTGACCTTTGTTTTTGAAGGATAATTTTTCCAGCTATAGAATTCAGCACTTAGAATATGCTTTTCCACTGGGGTGCCTGGGTGGTGACTTTGGCTCAGGTCATGATCTCAAAGTTCATGGGTTCAAGCCCGGCATCGGTCTCTGTGCTGACAGCTCAGAGCCTGGAGCCTGCTTCAGATTCTGTGTCTCTCTCGCTCTCTGCCCCTCCCCTGCTTGCACTCTGTNTTTTCTACTGATTATGTCATCCTGTGGTTCCTCTGTTTGCAATGAGTCATTTTTTTCTTGTTGTTGTCAAGATTTTGTCTTTAGCAGTTTGACTGTGATGCAGTTTGGTATGGATTTCTTGGGAATTTCATCAAATGTTGGCCATTATTTCATCAAAAAATTTTTTCCTGCTCCTTTCTCTCTATGGGTATATTAGTAAGCTTAGTGTTTTCCCACAGGTGACTGAGGATCATTTTTCTTTTTCCTTTTAATTTTTCATATTTTTTTCCTTTATTCTTCAGATGGTTTGACCTCCTTTCAGGGTCATTGATTTTTTTCTTCTGCTGTCTCAAATTTGCTATTAAGTCTGGTGAATTTTTCATTTGGGTATTGTATTTTCAATTAGAATTTCTTTTTAGTTTTATAGTTTCTCTTTCTCTATTGAGATTCTCTAT
The DNA here is from genome assembly GCF_008692635.1 of Crocuta crocuta. NCBI lineage: Eukaryota > Metazoa > Chordata > Mammalia > Carnivora > Hyaenidae > Crocuta > Crocuta crocuta. Next base: position 9,937,499 of record NW_027528345.1, read on the forward strand.
TTGTTGAGTCATTAAGACTATATTTTCCTTTAATTCACTGAATATATTCTTATTTGCTGTTTCGAAGTTTTTGTCAGTGAAGTCCACCCAACATGGTGGGTGCTTTCAGAGTCAGTTTCTGTTCATTGGTGTTTTTCCTATGTATGAGTCTTTCTTGACTTCTTCTTTTAACATTTTTTTCTTTTAAAATGTTTATTTTTTTGAGAGAGAGCAAGGGCAGGGGAGGGGCAGAGAGAGAAAGGGAGATGGAGAATCTCGCAGGCTCTGCACTGGCAGTACAGAGCTGGTAGCAGGGCTCAGACCCATGATCTGTGAGATCATGACCTGAGGCAGAGTCGGTCACTTAACAAATGGAGTCAACCCACGTGCCCCTCTTTTAGTTAGTTTTTTTTTTTAATGTTTATTTACTTTTTCTTGAGTGAGAGAGACAGAGCCTGAGCAGGGGAGGGGCAGAGAGTGAGGGAGACACAGAATGCAAAGCAGGCTCCAGGCTCTGAGGTGTCAGTACAGAGCCTAATGCGGGGCTCAAATTCACAAACTGTGAGATCATGACCTGACCCGAAGTCGGACGCTCACCCCACTGAGCCACCCAGACGCCCCTTAGCTTTTTTCTTTTAAATGGATATTTAAGGTAATGTATTAACTCTGGATTCTTACTTTATTTTCTTGAGGGTATTTTAAAAATAATTGATTGGGGGTCACCTGGGTGGCTCAGGAAGGCATCCGACTTCATTCAGCTCAGGTCCTGATCTCACTGCTTGTGAGTTCAATCTCCGCGTCAGGCTTTGTGCTAACAGCTCAGAGCCTAGCATCTGGTTCGGATTCTGTGTCTCCCGCTCTCTCTGCCCTCCCTGGCTCACACTCTGTCTCTCTCTCTCTCAAAAATAAACATTAAAATTTTTAAAAAAATAATAATTAGCTTGGACATAAATTGAAGCATCTACTTCTCTGCCTGTCCCATGTGTACAGTCACACATGTATCTGCACATTTTTTTAAATTCTAATTTTTATTTTTTACATTTGCTCTTTAAGGGTTGTCCCTGTGTCTGTAGTGTTTATTGTTCAGCCAGTGATTTGGACTGAGGATTTGCTAACCATCTCAAATGCATAAGCTCTAATCCTCTGCTGACTGAAGCATATGGGTTGAGGAAGATGCTCAGAGCACAGGCAGTTCTTAAATTTGTTTTCACTTTTACTTTCCACTGCCCTCCTGGGTTTCCCTGTGCATGTGCATAGTTTCTCACTTAGCTAGGGGTGTGTACAGAACTAATCTCGCTTTCCTATGGTTCTTTCCGAATTCCCTGTTAAATTTCCTACTTATTTACCAGTCAATCAACCAAGACTCCAGCTGCAGGCTACCAAAGCAATAATTTTTTTTATTCATTTCCAACTGAGTTCTCTACTTTAGCTGACAGAGCTGTGGAGTTTTGCCTTCCTCTCTAGTTAGCCTTCTTTGGCAATAAACTGCAGACTTTTATGGCCAGCCCTGCCCTGGTAAAGCTGTTGTTCTGCAGAAAGCTGGAGATAGGTGAATGGAAGCATTCCTAGGCAAGAGGGATACAGACTTCATTGTTCTTACTGAAGGCTTTAGTAGTTTCTCAATTTCTTACGTTCCTTTGGTTGAATTCCAGAGCCCTGAAGTGGTTGTTTTTGACAGTTTTGTTCAGTTTAATACTTGTGTTTTAAGGAGAAGATTTGCCAATTTCTTCACACCACCCTCAAGCCCAGTTTTATTGTTATAAAAGAATTGGTCCTTAAAAATTAGAAATTAAAAAAATAAAAACAGCTAGTTCTTTATCTCTGATGGTTTGAATAGCTCTGAATTAAATAGTGGCAACAGTGGGCAGGTCTTTAGGTCTTAAGTGCCTACTAGCTCATGTGGCTTATTGGTTAATTAGGTGAAAAATGTTTCTGCCAAAAATCTCTTGAGGGCCTTGCCCTTGGATTACGTGAACTCTTTACTGGGCACCAAAATGTTGAAAATCATGAGATAAATAAAAGAACTTTTGAGTAGAACCCATAGCAAATATTTGAGAACCTGTTAGTTTCATAATATGAATTTATGGTGAAATAGATAAGCATAATTTTTTGCTTAACATCTCACTAATGTCTGAATCCAGCACTAGATAAAGCCAACTCTGGGGTAATCCAGGGTTGGGAATAGGTTTAGTTTTGAATCCTACAGATTATTTATGATCCTAATTTTCTCTCTAAATAGCCTTTAGACACTAGAGAAGGATAAGATGGAATGATTATAACTTGAGTCTATCTCAGAATCATCCTGGAAATTAAAAACAATTTTTTTTGAATCACTCCCTGGGGATGGTACATTAGAGTCTTTTAAACAATCACATTTGCTAATATTTTTCTAGGCCTAAAAACCATGTCTGCCTGTCAGTGTGTAACTGTTTTATCAAGTTACAATGATAAGAGCAGATTGTTAAGTATTGTACTTTTTTTGTTGACTTCATTTTACACTTAACTTTAGTTCTCTCTCTTCCTCTTTTCCCACTTATAAAACTATTCAGGTACAAAACACCATCACATTTGATAGTTAAACCTCTGAGACATTAAAATAGCTGACTTGAATTTCATAGCTGATCTTGCATGAACAATTAGTTTCTCTATCCCAGTACTATACTATCGCTTCGTTGCTTCACTACTTTAAAAAATACATATTTTTTAAATGAAACAGTCATTTTATGGCTCTGGAATTTAACCAAAGGAACATAACAAATTGAGAAACTGTTAGGGCCTTAAGTAAGAACAATGAAGTTTGTATCCTTCTTGCCTATTTATTTAAAATTTTTTTAAACATTTATTTATTTTTGAGAGACAGAGCACGAGCAGGGAAGGGGCAGAGAGAGAGGGAGACACAGGATCCAAAGCAAGCTCCAGGCTCCGAGCTATTAGCACAGAGCCCTATGTGGGACTGGAACCCACAGACTGTGAGATCATGACCTGAGCTGAAGTTGGAGGCTTAACCGACTGGGCCATCCAGGAGTCCCACCTGTTTATTTTTGAGAGAGAGAGAGAGAGCCCACACACACACACACACACACACACACACACACATGAGCACAGAAGGGGCAAGAGAGAGACGGAGACACTGACTCCATAGCAGGCTCCAGGCTCTGAGCTGTCAGGACAGAGCTCGATGCAGGGCTTGAACCCACGAACATGAGATCATGACCTGAGCCAAAGTCAGACGCTTAACTGACTGAGCCAATTAGGTGCTCCGCTTCACTTCTTTTTGTTTTATATAGAGCTGCCTAAATGTATGTATCTCTTTTCCTTTGCTCTCCCATTTCACAAAACTGAAACCCTGTATCCATTAAACAGTAACTCTCTACTCTCCTTATCCTAGTCCATGGAAACCACCATCCTACTTTCTTCCTTCCGTCTATGAATTAGACTACTCTTTATAACTCAGTGGAATCCTATCGTATTTGCCTTTTTATGACTGGCTTATTTCACTAAGGATAATAATGTCAGAGTTAATCCATGTTGTAACATGTAAGAATTTCCTTCCTTTTTAAAGCTGAATAATATTCCATTGTATGTATGTATTACTTTTTTCTTTCGCTTATCTGTAGATGGGCACTGGAGTTGTTTCCATTTTTTGACTCTTGTAAATAACGCTGCTGTGAACTTGGGTGTATAAATATCTTTTGAAATCTCTGATCTCACTTCTTTTGGATATATAGCCAGAAAGGAATTGCTGGATTTACAGTAATTTTGTTTAATTTTGTGAGGAACTACCATTTTGTTTTCTGTAGCAGATGTACCAGTTTAACATTCTCATCAGTACACAAGGGTTCTGGTTTGTCTACATCTTCTCCAATACATGTTCTGTTCTGTTTGTTTGCTTTTTAAATAGCTACCCTAATAGATGTTAGGACTTCTTTTAAAGAGAAGATCTACAGGGGCACCTGGGTGGCTCAGTTAAGCAAGTGACTCTTGGTTTCAGCTCAGGTCATGATCTCACAGTTTTGGGGTTTAAGCCTCACATGGGGCTCTGCGCTGTCACAGTGTGGAACCTGCTTGAGATTCTTTCCCTCTCTCTCTGCCCTCCTACACACACTCTCTCTCTCTCAAAATCAATAAACATAAAAAAAGAGAAGAGATACAAACTGCTTTTATTTTTTATTTTTAAATTTTTATTATTTTTTAAACATTTTTTATGGAATGCTTCATGAATTTGCATGTCATACTTGTGTGGAGGCCACACTAATCTTCTCTGTAACATTCCAATTTTAGTATATGTGCTGCCAGTGTGAGTACTACAAACTATAAAGTCCTAGAATTTTTATTTTAATTTTTTTATAATTAAAATAATGTTTATTTTTGAGAGAAAGAGTGGGACACAGGATTCTAAGCGGACTCTGTGCTGATAGCAGGTAGCCTGATGCAGGCCTTGAACTCATGAATTGTGAGATGAGGACCTGAGCCAAAATCCAACACTCAACTGAGCCACCCAGGTGCCCCTAAAGTCATAGAATTTTTAAATTTAAAGAAACCTGAATAACTATTGGAATTGTCTTCTTTATTCTTTGTTCCTCTCATTTCATCTGCTATACATATAAACATTCACCGTATGCCTGTCTTCTTCTATTAGACTCTGAGTCTCTTGGGATAATAACTCATGGTGAATAATTCTTTTAATGTTGAATTTGATTTGCTAGTATCTTGTTGAGAATTTTTACATCCAGGTTCATCAGGTAATATTGACCTGTAATTCTCCTTTTTAGTGGGGTCTTTGTCTGGTTTTGAAATCAAGGTAATGCTGGCCTCATAGAATGAGTTTGGAAGTTTTCCTTCCATTTCTATTTTTTTGGAACAGTTTGAGAAGAATAGGTATTAACTCTTCTTTAAATGTTTGGTAAAATTCCCCTGGGAAGCCATCCAGCCCAGGACTCTTGTTTATTGGGAGATTTTTAATTACTGGTTCAATTTCTTTGCTGGTTTTAGGTCTGTTCAAATTTTCTCTTTCTTCTTGTTTCAGTTTTGGTAGTGTGTGAGTTTCTAGGAATTTGTCCATTTTTTAAATGCTTATTTATTTTAGAGAGAGAGGGAGACATAATATCCTAAGCAGGCTCCAGGCTCCTACCTGTCAGTACAGAGCCCAATGCAGGGCTGGAACCCATGAACTGTGAGATCATGACCTCAACTGAATTTGGAGGCTCAACTGACTGAGATACTCAGGTGCCCCAAGCACTGGGTATTGTATGTAAGTGATGAATCACTGAATTCTACTCCTGAAACCAATATTGCACTGTATGTTAACTAACTAAAATTGGAAAGAAAAAAAAAAAAAAGACAATATGGTATTACCAATAAGATAGAAATATAGACAAATGAGGGGCGCCTGGGTGGCTCAGTCAGTTAAGCATCTGACTTTGACTTCGGCTCAGATCGTGATCTCATGGTTTGTGGGTTCAAGCCCCGCGTCGGGCTCTGTGCAGGTAGCTAGCTCAGAGCCTGGGGCCTGCTTCAGATTCTGTGTCTCCCTCTCTCTCTGATCCTCCCCTGCTCACGCTGTCTCTCTCTCAGAAATAAATTAAAAAAAAAAAATAAAAAAAATATAGACAGATGAAACAGAGAGCACAGAAACAGAGGAAACAGAGAGCCCAGAAACAGCTATTCATATATGGAGATTTTATTTATTTGAGTAGTACTGCAGAGCATTGAGGAAAGGATGATCTCGTTTCAGTTAGATCTGAGACATTTGGAAATCCATATGGAAAAAATATAACTCTCTACCTTACTTTACTTCATACCTGTAAATCAATTCCAGGGTTTAGATTATAGAGCTGATTGTGAAAGGTAAAACAGTAAAGCTTATAAATGTAATTTAGAAGAGTATCTTCAAGAGCTCAGAAAAGGAAGGACTCTTTCTTTCTTAAGCTTTTTTCCTCAGTAGCATTTTTTAAATGGTTTAATAGATTATGTGTTTTTAGAGGTTTAGGTTTACAGCAAAGTTGAGTGGAAGGTACAGATTTCCCCTATACCTCCCACCCCCACACATACCCTCCCTCATTATCTGTATCCTCCACCATAGTGACACATTTGTTAACAACTGGTAAGCCTACATTGACACATCTTTGTCACCTAAAGTCTATAGTTTACACTAGGATTCTCTCTTGGTGTAGTATAGTCTTTGGATTTGAACAAATGTATAATCACATCTATCCACTATTATAAGACCATATAGAGTAGTTTCACTGCTTTAAAAATCCTCTGTGCTCCACTTTTTAATCTTTCATTCCACTTAACTCCTGACAACTACTGATCCTTTTACTGTCACTATAGTTTTTGCCTTCTCCGAAGTTATATAGCTTTAATCATACTGGATGTAGCCTTTTCACATTGACTTATTTCACTTAGTAATAATGCATTTAAGGTTGTTTCATGTCTTTTCATGACTTGTTAGCTAATTTCTTTTTAGCACTGAATAACATTCTCTTGCCTGAAACTATCATAGTTTATCCATTCACCTACTGAAGGACCCCTTGGAATTTTGGGCAATTTTGAATAGAGTTGCTATAAACATCCATATGCAGGTTTTTATGTGGGCATAAGTTTTCAGCTTCTTTGAGTAAATACCAAAAAGATTGATTGCTGGATTACATGGTATGTTTTTAAGAAACTGCCAAACTGTTTTCCAGAGTGCCTGTACCATTTTTGCATTTTTACCAGCAGTGAATGGGAGTTCCTTTTGCTCCACATCCTTGCCAGCATTTGGAGTTGTCGGTGTTCTGGATTTAGGCCATTCTAAGAGATGTGTAATGTCATCTTTTTTTTTTTTTTTTTNGGCGCCCCTAATGTCATCTTCTTTTAATCTGTATTTCCTTCATGACCTGTGATGAGGAGCATCTTTGCTGTCTGGCTTGTTTGCCATCTGTATATCTTCTTTGGTAAAGTGTCTCTTAAGGTCTTAGGCCCATTTTTAAATTGTATTGTTTTTTATTGTTGAGTTTTAAGAGTTCTTTGTGTATTTTGGGTAATAGTACTTTATCAGATGTCCTTTGCAAGTATTTTCTCCTGGTCTGTGGCTTGTCTTTTCATTCTCTCGATAGTGTCATCTGCAGAGCAGAAAGTTTTTATTTTAATGAAGTCCAGCTTATCAGTTCTTCCTTTCATGGATTGTGTCTTCGGTGTTGCATCTGAAAAGTCCTTGGAAAACCTAAGGTTTTCTAGAGTTTCACCTATGTTATCTTCTAGGATTCTGTAGTATTACAGTTTACACTTAGATCTATGATCCAGTTGGTGAACAATCAATTTTTGTGAAGAATGTAAAGTCTGTGTCTAGATTTATTTTATTTTATTTTATTTTGCATGTGGACGTCTGGTTGTTCTAGCATCATGTTGAAAAGACTTTCTTAGGTCCATTATATTGCGTTTGCTCCCTTGTCACATTATCAGTTGCCTTATATCTGTGTTGGTCTATTTCTGGCTCTCTGTATTCTGTTCCATTGATTTTTTTTTTTGGTCTTTTTTTTTTTCACCAATACTATACTGATTTGATTACTGTAGCTTTATTTTTTAATGTTTATTTTTGAGAGAGAACACGAGTGGGGGAGTGGCAGAAAGAAAGGGGGACAGAAGATCCCAAACAGGCTCTGTACTGACAGCGAGAGCCCGATGTGGGGCTCGAACTCATGAACCATGAGATCATGACCTGAGCCAAAGTCAGACGCTTAACTGACTGAACCACCCAGGCTCCCTGATTACTGTAGCTTTATAATATGTTTTGAATTTATGTAGTGTCATTTCTTCAGCATTGTTCTCCTTATTATTGTGTTGGCTATTCTGTGTCTTTTGCATCTCCATATAACCTTTAGAATCACTTTGTCGATATCCACAAAATAGTTGCTGGCATTTTGATTGGGATTGTATATATTGTATAATCTATAGACCAAGTTGGGAGGAACTGACATCGATGTTGAGTCTTCCTACTTACAAACATAGAATAGCTCTTCTTTTATTTAATTCTTTCATTTTTTTTTCCTCAGAATTTTATAGTTTTCCTCATATATATCTTAAGCATATTTTGTTAGTTTTATATGTAAGTATTTCACTTTGGGAGGTGATAATGTAAATGGTATTGTGTTTTTAATTTCAAATTCAAAAAACTTCTTTATTGCTTTCTTTTTTTAAATTTATTTTTATTTATTTTATTTTTTTTTTACAAATAGTTTATTGTCAAGTTGGTTTCCATATAACACCCAGTGCTCATCCCCANGGAAAGAGTTTTTAAATAGACATAAAAAGTACTAATCATTACTTCCCCAAAACAGACGTATAAATCAATGAAACAGAATAGAGACCCAGAAATGAACCCACAAATGTATGGCCAACTAGTCTTTGACAGAGCAGGAAAAAAAATCCAGTGGAAAAAAAGACAGTCCTCTCAGCAAATGGTGTTGGGAAAACTGGATGGCAACATGCTGACGAATGAACCTGGACCACATTCTTACAACATACATAAAAATAAACTCAAAATGAAGGAAAGACTTAAGTGTAAGACAGGAAACCATCAAAATCTGACAGGAGAAAAGAGGCAACAACATCTTTGACCTTGGCTGCAAAAACTTCTTACTAGACTTAGGAAACAAAAGCAAACATGAAGTATTGGGACCTCACCATGATAAAAATCTTCTGCACAGCAAAGGAAATAGTCAACCAAACTAAAAGGCAACTGATGGAATGGGAGAAGATATTTGCAAATGACATATCAGATAAAGAGTTAGTGTACAAAATCTGTAAAGAACTTCTCAAACTCAACACCCAAAAAACAAATAATCCAGTGAAGAAATGGGTAAAAATCATGAACAGACATTTTTCCAAAGAAGACATCCAGATGTCTAAAGTACATGAGGGGCGCCTGGGTGGCTCAGTCAGTTAAGCGTCCGACTTCAGCTCAGGTCATGATTTTACGGTTCTTGGGTTCAAGCCCCCTGTCAGGCTCTGTGCTGACAGCTAGCTCAGAACCCAGAGCCTGTCTTTGGATTCTGTGTCTCCCTTTCTCTCTGACCTTCCCCTGCTCATGCTGTCTCTATCTCTCTCTCAAAAATAAATAAAAACATTTTTTAAAAAAGTACATGAAAAACTGTTCAACATCACTCATCATCAGGGAAATACAAATCAAAACCACAGTGAATGAGATGCCACCTCACACTTTCAGAGTGGCTAATATGAACAACCCTGGAAACAACAGATGTTGACAATGAGGATGCAGAGAAAGGGGAACCCTTTTGCCCTGGAATGCAAACTGGTGCAGCCACTCTGGAAAATAGTATGGAGGTTCCTCAGAAAATTAAAAATAAAGTACCCTGTGATCCAGCAATTGCACCACTAGGTATTTACTCAAAGGATACAAAAATACAGATTTGAAGGGGCACATGTACCCCAGTGTTTATAGCAGCACTTTCAACAGTAGCCAAATTATGGAAAGAGTCCAGATGTCCATCGACTAATGAACAGATAAAGGAGATGATATATATGTATACACACAATGGAATATTACTCAGTGATCAGAGAGAATGAAATCTTGCCATTTGGAACAATGTAGATGGAGCTAGAGCTTATTATGCTAAGTGAAATAAATCAGTAAGAGAAAGATATCATATGATTTCAGTCATATGTGGAAGTTCAGAAACAAAACAGATGAGGTTAAGCATCCGACTTTGGCTCAGGTGATGATCTCATCATTCATGAGTTCAAGCCCCATGTAAGGCTCCATTGGACCTCCTAGAGCCTCTTCAGATTCTGTGTGCCCCTCTCACTTTGCCCCTCCCCCTCTTGCATCCTGTGTGTCCTTCTTGCTCCCAAAAATAAATAAACATTAAAAGGAAAGAAACAAAACAGAAGAACATAGGAGAAGGAAAAGAAAAATAAGATAAAAAGAGACAGGGAGGTAAACCATAAGAGACTCTTAAATACAGAGAACAAACTGAGGGTTGCTGGAAGGGTGTTGGGTGAAGGGTTTGGCTAAATGGGCACTAAGGAGGGCACTTGTTGGAATGAGCACTAGGTGTTCTATATAAGTGATGAATCACTAAATTCTCCTGAAATAAAAAAAATAAAAGTAAATAAAACAAAATCATAAAGGAAAAGAATTAATGTCAATGCATTATTACATTAAAATTAAGAACTCCTGTTCATTGAAAGGGGCATTTAGGAGAGCTAACAGGCAAGTCACAGAATGGGAGATGTTTAAAAATCATTTAAACATGATATAAAGAAAAAGACAATTCTTCCTTCAAACACGGAGCATGAGTAGGCATTGTCGGGAAAGAGAATGACAACGTGGCTAATAACATATGTGAAGGCATTCATTCTCTTTAGAAATAAGTGAGGGGCACCTGGGTGGCTCAGTTAGTTAAGCATCGGACTTCGGCTCAGGTCATAATCTCATGGTTTGTGGGTTTGAGCACTGCATCAGGCTCTCTGCTGTCAGCACAGAGCCTGCCTTGGATCCCCTGCCCCCTCTTTTCCCTTCCTCCGCTAGCACAATCTCCCTCCATCCCACTCTCTCTCTCCCTTCAAAAATAAATAAACATTACAAAGAAAAGATGGGGCACCTGGGTGGGGTGGTTGTTGGTTAAACGTCTGACTTCGGCTCAGGCCATGATCTCTCAGTTCGTGGGTTCCAGCCCCGCATCAGGCTCTGTGCCTGGTTCAGATTCTGTGTCTCCTCCTCTCTCTGCCCCTCCCCCACTCTCACTTTGTCTCTCTTTCAAAAATAAATAAATATTTTTTAAAAAATTAAAATAAAAAATAAGTGAAATGAAAATTGAAATAATGAGATGTTCTCTTTGTATTGGAATGGCTAAAATTTAAAAAGATTAACAATACCAAGTATGTGAGTATATGGAATAAGAGAAACTTTCAAAAACTGCTAGTAGAAGTTTAAATCGGTACAGCTACTTTGAGAAGCTATTTTACATATGTACTAGAATTGAAAATATGCACAGCTTAAGTCTTAGGTCTGTTTTTGAGTATTCAACAGAAGTGCATTCCCAGGTCACCAGGAGGTTTGTACAAGAGTATTCAAACCAGCATTGTTTGTATTGGCCAAAAACTAGCAGCAAGTCAATTGTCGATCATTTGTCTAGCAAACAGCCCAGCTATTCACCATTTGTCCCTCAGTTGTTTAGCAAAATAGATAAATAAACAATGGTATAATCATACAATGAAATATTCAAGGAAAACGAACAAACTACATTTATTTGCAAAAGCATGCCTGAATCTTACAAACACAGTGTTGAGCGAAACATCCATGGCACCAAAAAATAAAATACACACAGAATTTTTTCTTTTATAAATAAAACTATACAATAATATTTAGGTATGTCTTCACTGGTATCAGCTATGACGAAAAGAAGTTTGGAGAATCATGCCTTTGGTGAATGGTGAGCGATAATAATGGAGGGATACATGAGGAAAACTTCTGGGGTACTTGCAGTTTTATTTCTCTAACCTGGGTGATAGTATTGAGTGTTTGTGATAAATTATCAAGCTGTGATACTTCAGGTGTTTATGCACTGTAACTGTTATATTTCACAGTAAAAAAAATTTTTAAAGATGTTTTATTAGGACAGAATGGGCCTAAACAAGTATGTTATTTAGGTAACGTGTGTCTTACCTTCACAAGTATAGCACTTAAAAGCTAGTGTCAACTTTGTGGTAATTACAACAATTACGTGGATATAGAAATATTTATAAACAAAGTAAAGAATTGGTTCATAGTTTTTTAGGTTAAGAAAGAAGAAACAGGGTGCCTGGGTGGCCCAGTTGGTTAAGCATCTGACTTTGGCTCACGTCATGATCTCACAGTTTGTGGGTTTGAGTCCCGCGTCAGGCTTTGTGCTGACTTTCAGCTCAGAGCCTGGAGCCTGCTTTGGATTCTGTGTCTCCCTCTCTCTCTGACCCTCCCCTGCTCACGCTGTCTGTCTGTCTGTCTCTCTCTCAGAAAGAAATAAAAAAAAAAGGAAAAAAAAGAAGAAACATTTAATTCTTATTTACATGAAGGTTAATGAGCAAAGAGTGACAGATTTGCAGTGCTGTGGTTTTATGAGAAAGGACATTGTTTTGTTAGAGACAGAGCATAGAATTAGGATTACTTGTTCATTTCTGTACCATGAAGCACAGGGGATAGGATGGGTTGGAAAGGAAAGATATTCATTGTTTTATAGTGCTTGAAGGATCATCCAAAGCAAAGTCTTTTACAATGACAAAAGATTATCTCTCAGATCTAAACTGAAATTAGAGGGGCACCTGGATGGCTTAGTTGGTAAAGCATCTGACTTCAACTCAGGTCATGATTTCATGGTTTGTGGGTTCAGGCCCTGCATCGGGGTCTGTGCTCATAGCTCAGAGCCTGGAGACTGCTTCAGATTCTGTGACTCCATCTCTCTGCCCCTCCTCTTCCAGTGTGCTCGCGCTCTCTCTCTCTCTCTCTCTCTCTCTCTCTCTCTCAAGAATAAATAAATTAAAAAAAAATTTTTTTTAACTGAAATTAGGGGTGCCTGATTGATCAGTTGGTTAATTGGCCCTTGATTTTGGCTCATGTCATGATCTCACAGTTTGTGACATTGAGCCCCACATTGGGCTCTGCCTGACAGCATGGAGGCTGCTTGGGATTCTCTCTTTCCCTCTCTCTGCCCCTCCCCATCTTGTGCTTATGTGCACTCTCTCAAAATAAATAAAAAATAAACTCTAAATTGAAATTAGTTCTACTACATATGAAATGAAACACACAGTTTTAAAAAAATGATTTCTTTCTCACTCTCCTTCAGATTCTCAGCAATTCTACCAATTGAAGATTTCTTTGACTTTTAAATACCATAGTTCTTAAATGTTTTAATTTCATTGACTTATTAGAATTGAGTTTCTTTCCTGAGATAGCTGGTAGGATTCTTGAGAATCTTAAGGACAGTAAGGAGTAGGAACTAATTTTTTAAAAAAATAGTGCATTCAAGGGCATCCCGGGTGGCTCAGTCAGTTAAGCATCCAAGTCTTGATTTCAGCTCAGGTCATGATCTTGAGGTTGGTGGTATCAGGCTGTGCGTTGGGCTTTGCGCTAACAGTATGGAGCCTGCTTGGGATTCTCTTTCCTTCTCTTTGTGTCCCTCCCACACCCCTCAAAAAAAAGAGTGCACTGGGTGTCTCAGTCAGTTAAGTGTCTGTCTCTTGATTTCAGGTCAGGTCATGATCTCGCGGTTTGTGAGTTTGAGCCCCGCATCCAGCTCTCTGCTGACAATTCAAAGCCTGCTTGGGATTCTCTCTCTGCCCCTCTCCTGTCAAAAATAAATAAACTTAAAAAAAATAGTGCATTCAGTTTACCCAATTCACCTTAAGCCGAGAACTATGGCATGTATTGTATAACATCTAGGAATTAACAATCTCATTAAATAGAGAAATTTTACTGAAATCTATAAATGAAGTTTTGACTCGTAAGAGAGACTGAAAATAGGCCTTTACTAGCTAAAACTATGTTTTTCTTCTGATTTAAGTGAACAACTCACACAGAGGCATTTTTATAAGACTTGATTCATTTGCAGACTGATTTTCTAGTTTTTAGATTACCCAGATGCCTTGATTTCTCTTTTTTCCCCTATTTTTACTGGCTTTCCATCTTTTAGCCACATCACAATTTATTTTTCCCTTTTCCCAAAGGCAAGGAGAGATTAGCCAATAGAAACATAAAACTCATGACAGTTTTTCTCACTACCTAGAAGTAAAGATTTAACTGAATATTTGTTATTCTATTTTAGTGCCCCATTCCATTGAAAAGTTTGAAAGTGGGCTGTAAGATGTCATAATTGTCATCATGTGGCTTCATAATTTTCTAAGTAACTGTTTGAATTCATGTAAACCTTGGAACTACATAGAAGATTTTGTGAATAAGACATTAGCTCAGAGATTATCTAGAATCAGCAAAGAATGTGTAGTTGATCTTAGTAATTGAAGATTTGTGTCTTTTATTTTTTATTTATTTATTTTAGAGAGAGTGAGTGGAGGAGGGGGGCAGAAGAAGAGAGAGAGAATCCCAAGCAGGCTCCACACTCAGCCCAATGTGAGGCTTGATCTCACAACCCTGGGATCATGACTGAGCCAAAATCAAGAGTCAGACACTTAACCAACTGAACCACTCAGAAGCCCGTTTGCGTTCTTTAAAAAAAAAAATCACAGTTCTCTCTTTTTTTTTTTAATTTATAAAATTGAGGGTTTTTTTTTTTTTCCCTAGAAAAGCTGATAGAATTCCTGAGAATCTGTAGGGCAGTAATAAGTAGGATAGAATTTTTTTTTAAAGCTGTGCATTTCATTTCATATGTGGGTGAACTAATTCCAAACTAATGAAAGATGGCATTGAGACAGAAGAGGTGGGGCATTAAAATAAATATCATTGCCTCCTGGCTATTTTCTAGGGTACATTAGTAAGAATGTAAGAATTACATTCAGGTCATCAGATCATCAGGTCATGATCTCATGGTTTGTGAGTTCGAGCCCTGTGTTGGGCTTTGCGCTGACAGCAGGGAGCCTGCTTGGTATTCTCTCTCTCCCTTTCTGTCTGCCCCTCCCCACTGGCATGTGGCATGTGCATGTGTGTGCACAAACGTGCTTGCTCTTTCTCTCAAATTAAAAAACAAAAACAAAAAACTTGTTCTGTTGTGCTTGATGAAAACCTAGGAAAATCTAGTGGTAAGAGTAAGGTGGGATTTAATTGCTCATTTGTGTCTTTAATAAAAACCCTGATTTTCTAAAATAAAAAATTCTAGAAGTTTGGAAATTTCCCAGTGTGATTTCTTTGTCTTGTAAGAAGAGGCACAACATCTTTCAAAATGTAGTTGAAGAAGCACTCAAAGGAACAAAGTAAAACAGTTTAGGACTATATGATAGGGAGAAATAGGGAAATACAAGGCTGCTTTCTTCCATTGAAGACCTGCTTAGCAGATTGATTGGTAGTTGAAGTGTGGATTTTTCTGAACCTGTGAACTATAGCAGTTGTCATCTGAGATGCCTGGGAAGGCCAGTTGATGAGACTGTAAGCCTATATCCTTGCAACCTAATGAGAAGATTTTTGTATTTGGCCACTGGCAACCAAGATGGAATTTTCTTAAATAACTTTTAAAGAACTAAATATAAAAAAGTGTTAGCATTCCAGAAGGCTATAACAGTACTCTATAGTAGAATTACTTAAAGCAGACTAGACATCTTAAAAAATGGCATTTTGACATAGTTGTTTTTCTAACTTTCCCATTTAGGATTTGCTTCCCTTCCAAGTTTGATTTTTCATTACTTACACATTCTCTTTATCCTTTATATATACCTTTTTTCTTACCAGAACATTCATAATTCTTCCAAGCGTAGGTGGTAAATTGGCAGAAGAGAAAATTGACCTTGGAAATTGAAGTTGATGGCTTCTTCAGTTTTGAGGTTGTGAATACACCCTAGGCTTTAGCTAGTCATGTCTGTGACAGTAACTTTCTTTTCTTTGCAGTCACATTTATATACTATAACTCCTGTCCCCATATTTGTCATTAGTGTACAAGAAGAACCTGAACTCTATTTGCCATTTTATTGGTGATTTATACATGAACTGTTCTCAAAAGTGGCATGAGAAAAAACAATTTCAAGACACTGGTTGTTTTCTTTTAGGTGATTGAGTATAGGTTGTGTTCAGGCCAGAGGAGAACTTTAGGTTACTTAATTGTTTATGAGATATACTTCTGTAAGAATTGGCACTTAATGACTGCCAGCTTGGAGCCTGGAGCCTGTTTCAGTCTGTGACTCCCTCTCTCTCTGACCCTCCCCTGCTCACGCTGTCTCTCTCTCTCTC
Organism: Crocuta crocuta; assembly: GCF_008692635.1. Classification (NCBI taxonomy): domain Eukaryota; kingdom Metazoa; phylum Chordata; class Mammalia; order Carnivora; family Hyaenidae; genus Crocuta; species Crocuta crocuta. The sequence goes on from NW_027528345.1 coordinate 9,953,346, forward strand.
TCTCTCTCTCTCTCTCTCTCTCCTAGAAATAAATAAAACATTTAAAAAAAAAGAATTGGCACTTAAATTCTTGAGTCTATTAATTTTTTAAATTTTTTATTTTTTATTAATTATTTTGTTTTTTTAGAGTTTTTATTTTTTAGGTTTTTTAAAAAATGTTTTATTTATTTCTGTGTGAGAGAGAGACAGCGTGAGCAGGGGAAGGTCAGAGACAGAAGGAGACACAGAATCTGAAACAGGCTCCCGGCTCTGAGCTAGTAGTCAGCACAGAGCCCAATGCGAGGCTCAAACCCATGAACCGTGAGATCATGACCTGAGCCGAAGTTGGACACTTAACTGACTGAGCCACCCAGGCACCCCTTAATTTTTTTATTTAAGAGAGTGTGTGTGCATGTATGTAAGTAGGAGAAGGGACAGAGGTGGGAGGGAGAGAGCAAGAGAGTGAGAGAGCGAGAGAATCTCAAGCAGGCTGTATGCTCAGTGTAGAGCCTGATGCAGGGCTTGATCCCATGACCCTGGGATCATGCATGACCTGAGCCGGAATCAAGAGTCAGATAACCAACTGAGCCACCCAGGTACCCCTACCTTTTAATTTTTAAGAGGAAGCTGATCTAGTTTGAGAAAATATGACCAGTGATCATCACCCTTATTAGGTTATCTGTATATCTAGGCTTTCTTCCTGTAGGCTTACCTGCATTTAATTGGAAGATCTTAACCTCTATGGCTTCTCTTTGACCATGGTGAAATATGAATAATTTTGTTATCCAACTTGTTTTATGCATGTGTATGGATTATTAGTGAGTAATAACAAGAATCTGAGATCCTTAGAAGAAAGGTGATATACCAAGGTACTGTTAAAATAATGGCAACTTGAGGACTAGTGTGTGGTGAGTTACAGCACTAATGTCGTATAGCTTTCAGCTTGGAGTCTGTCCTTGATTCTGCTCTAGGTTTCTCATTGTGTGATTTTGGGTGAAAAATGGTACCATGACTGATTTTCTTATCAATGTAAAAGTATTCTGGGAGGGATTATAATTCCCTCCTAGATGTTCCTCTTCACTTGTCCGAAGGGATGATAGAGTAATTTACCATCATCTATGTTAATGGAAAAACATAATCTAAAATCATAAGTTTTTAGTTGAATTCGAAGATACAAATTTGGTAGCTCCTATAAGAATCCTTACACTTATTCCATACCTGAGTTTGAGCCCCTTCTATGCTTCTCTCTCCTCTAAGCAACCTGGAATTTGGGCAACAGTTTTTTTTCTCTGAAGCAGACAGTCTGTTCATAATGATTGAATTTAACTTCAGTACTTTAAAAAAGCCTTATTGTGTGTTCATAATATTAGCTCTGCTAAACCTTTTCCAGATCCTAAGTGGTAGAGCTTTTAATAATCTCCACCACATAATAGTGTTATTATGGCGGGCCAGTATATGTATTTAGTACTGTTCAATTTAATAAATTAATATATAGTTACTATTATATTGAGATATTTATTTTTTACTGGTTTCTTGCATTAGACTATAATACTCTAAGAGAGCAGGAACCATAGATATCTTATTTACCACGGTATCCTCAGTGGCTAACTTGATTCATGGTCGGTGTTTGCCAAATATTTATTTCAGGAATTAATTTGGAATCTCAGTAAGGGATCCTTATGTTTTAAAATTTACACTAGGAAAAAAATGTATTTTCTTAACATCTTTTATGATTGGAAAATTTTTTTAAATTTATTTCTGGGCCACCTGGATGGCTCAGTCAGTTAAGCATCAGACTCTTGATTTCGGCTCAAGTCATGATCTCACGGTTTGTGGGTTCAAGCCGTGCATCTGGCTCCGTGCTGACATTGTAGAGCTTACTTGGGATTCTTTTCTCCCTCCTCTCTCTGCCCCTCCCACATGCTCCCTTTCTCCCTCAAAATAAATAAAGTTTTAAAAAAAAACTGTAAAAAAATATACATTTATTTATGGTAAAATTTATGTAAAATTTACTGTTTTAACTGTTTCTAAGTGTACAGTTCAGTGGTTTTAAGTATATTCACGTTCTGTGTAACCATCACCGCTATTTATCTCTACAACTTTTTCATCTTTCCAAACTGAAACTCTGTACAGTCCCTTGCTGTTTCCTCTTTCCCCCGAGCCCCTAGCAACCACCACCCTACTTCTATTCTGTATTAATTTGATTATTCTAGGTATCTCATATGAATGGAATCATAGAGTATTTGTCATTTTGTGACTGGCTTATTTTACTTAGCATAATGTTGTCAGAGTTCATCCATATTGTAGCACATGTCAGAATTTCCTTCCCTTTTAATGCTGAATAATATTGGTGTGTGTGTGTGTGTGTGTGTACACACATGACATTTTCTTTATTCATCATCGATGTGGACACTTGAGTTATTGCTGTATGTTGGCTATTGTAAATAATGCTCCTATGAACACGGGTATATAAATATTTGCTCAGGTTGCTGCTTTCAGTTCTTTTGTGTATATACTCAGAAGTGGAATTGCTTGGTCTTATGATAATTCTGTGTTTAATTATTTAAGGAACCACCATATAGCTTTTTACGTTAATTTTGCCATTTGACATCCCCGCTAGCAATGTGTGAGGCTTCCAGTTTCTCCATCTGCTTGTCGTCACTTGTCCTCCTTCCTTCCTTCCTTTCTCCCCTCCTTCTTTCCTTCCTTCCTTCCTTCCTTCCTTCCTTCCTTCCTTCCTTCCTTCCTTCTGTTGATGGTCACTCTGATAGGTACGAATATAATCAGAACTTTTAACCAAATGAATTATAAAACATTCAATACAATATGGTCTTCAGGTTAAGTTATAAATTAACAACAGAATTGTGTTTCAAAGTTTAAGGTACATATTCAACTTCAAAGAAGACTTACAGATAGCCAACAAATACATGAAAAGGTGCTCAACATCACTGATCATCAAGAAAATGCAAATCAAAACCACAAACGAGATACCATCTCACACCTGTTAGAATGGGTATTATTAAAAAGATGAGAAGTAACAAATGTTGGCTAGGATGCGGAGAGAAGGAAACCCTTGTTCACTTTTGGTGAACATGTAAATAGTATAGCAGCTATGGAAAACAGTACGGAAGTTTCTAAAAAAATTAAAAGTAGAACTACCATGTGATCCAGCAATTCCACTTTGGGTATTTATCCAACAAAAAACCACTAACTTGAGAAGATACATGCACCCACATGTTTATTGCAGTATTATTTACAATGGCTAAGATATTAAAACAACTGTTAAGTGTCCATGGATGGATAAAGAAAATGTGTGTATACACACACGAGGAATATTATTCAGCATTGAGAATGAAGGAAGGTGTCTAGGTGACTCAGTTGGTTAAGCATCCAGCTTCAGCTCAGGTCATGATCTCGGGATTCATGAGATTGAGCCCCACATAGAACTCTGTGCTGACAGTGCAAAGCCTGCTTGGGATTCTCTCTGCTCCTCCTCTACTTGCACTTTCTCTCTCTCTCAAAATAAATCCATTTAAAAAAAAAAAAAAGAAATTCTGACACACGGAATATCACTTAACCATAAAAAGAAGGAAGTCTTGCCATTTGTGACAATGTGGTTAGATCTTGAAGGAATTATGCCAAGTGAATAAGTCAGAGAAAGACAAATATCATATCTCACTTATATGTGATATCTTAAAAAACAAAACAAAAAGCATGCTTATAGATAAAGAGAACAGATTGATGGTTACAGGGGAAGGGAGTGAAATGGGTAAAGGAGGTCAAAAAGTACAGACTTCCTATTATTAAAAAAAAAAAAATCCTGGGGATATAATATGCAGCATGGTGACTCTAATCTGTATTGTCTATTTGTAGGTTGCTATGAGAGTTGGTCTTAAGAGTTCTTGTCAAAAAAATTTCGTAGCTATGTATGGTGACAGATGTTAACTAGACTTATCGTGGTGATCATTTTACAATATATATAAATAGCGAACCATTACATTGTACACTTGCAGCTAATATAGTGTTTTATATATATATATGTCAATTATACCTCAATTAAAAATGTTCAAGTTTGGTTTGACACATGGTATAATCAGACTCAACTATTTCTGTGTAATCCTCAGTGCTTAAAACAACTTTTGCCTGAGTTTTGAAGTCAGCAAAAACAATAATAGTAAAGCCTGCAGCATTTACAAATATGTCAGTGACACTGTAAATAACATACTTTATCTAAAATGTTCCTAAATGTATGCTATTTGAAATAATTCTAAGAAACTTCTGAGGTGGTTCCTGATAGAGTAAAATAAATGATAAGAAAGTTTAATCTCAGGAATTCCTCATATCCTTTAATCTCAAGAATTCCTCATGTCCTCATATGTAAGAGTAGTATTTAACTGCATTTTCTTTAAAAATTTAGTCTTGGCAGAGTATATATATGCTCTTTGCTATCATAGGATAGATAGCAAAGGATGAGATATTGCCTGATTTTCTACCAGTGGAATTAAGTAAATCTTTCTTTCTTTCCATGAAAAAATAAGAGAATTGTTAAATCACTAAATATTGTTGATGGAAACTAAAAATGACTTTATCTGTAATGCTGAGAGGCACTTAAGCTCTAGATCATTGAAGCAAGGGTTTGACTGTACTTGAGTTGTTTGGTTAAGTTAAAAGAGGCAATATTAGCTGATGAGTAGGCAAGTTAAGATGTTAAAATATTGCTTTTTTAGTTTTGGCGAACTTATGATTTAGAATATAAATATGAACTTGGCATTTGTACCCTGGGAGGCTGACGTGTATGGTGGACTACCTCAATGGCTTCCTTGCCCTTGGGCTTCTAGTTGGGCTTGGCCATTAGGCAACACAGGCAGGAAATCAGAGGCAGGGAGATGAGTGAGGTAGTGGTATTTGTTTCCCAGTCTTCCCCTGAGGGAGATCACTGTGGGCTTATCTTGTATTTTGACCAGAGGTTGTGGCTACAGTCCTTCGGCCCTCTCCATACCAGATGAAACAAAGATGAAAGAGCGAATAACAGTCCCTTTATTAAACTCTCCTCAGATTCCCCACTTTGAGTGTCCCATTTGTTTCTACTGGGATCCTGGCTGCTTTATGTATTTTTAATCATTATCCTGACTGGTATTATGACAGATAAACCCTAATAATACTTATGCTAATTGGGGGAGACAATAATAGCTGAAGGTGTTTCTAGAACTAATCTTTATTTTCCTTGTACTTTGTCTCATCTAATGTGTTGTTAAAGGAAAAAAATGAGGGTGCCTGGGTGGCTCAGTCGGTTAAGCATCTGACTCTTGACATCAGCTCAGATCATGATCTTGATCAAGCCCTGCATCAAGCTTCACTCTGAGCGTGGAGACTGCTTGGAATTCTCTCCCTCTCTCTCTGCCCTTCCCTCACACACAAGTGTGCACTCTCTCAGAATAAATAAGTAATCATTTTAAAAAAAGGAAAAAATAAAGTGTTAGATGATGTATAAGAAGCTAGTAATACTAATAGTTCATTTAAATACATACCCCAAAATGCTGTTTTTCTTTCACTATCCCCTCATTTCCTTAAAAGAGGTTGATGGTTTGATTTTTTTAATAAGATTATCGATGTCCTTTGTATCATCTCGTTGCTCATTGATATTTTGGAGGAGAGTATTTATAACCTCCAAGTTAAATCATTTGACAAACCTATACCAGTTGAGTAAGTTGCTGGGATAGTATTTTGACTGCATAGGATTTTCATCTTTGTATACTGTGTTTCTTTTCAGTTATTAAAGATAATTGAGAATTAACCATATTATGTAGTCATCTAGAAAACTCAGGCTTAAATACGAAGTTTGTGGTAAATGCAACCTAATTTTTAACTTAAGTAACAGTCTCAAAACTGCCAGTATTACAGAAGTTAAATCTGAATGAATTCATGGTCTTATTGGTAATTGGCAAGCATAGTTTTCCTTGCAATGACATTGACTCTATTCATATCCTCTTTTCCACTTTTAGTACCAAAATGCTGTTATCTTTCTGACTTATAAATTACCAGTCTTCCATAGGAATTAGGACGTATTTGAAAACCAGTATTAAGCTGTAAGAGTTTATTTATTCATTTTTTAACTGAAGTACAGCTGACACACAATGTTACTTTAGTTTCAGGTGTACAACATAGTGATTTGACAAGTCTATACATGATGTTGTACTCACCACATGTGTAGCTACCATCTGTCATCATGCAGTGCTATTATAGTAGCACTGACTACATGCTTTACCTTTTATCTTGGAAAACAGGCTTTAATTAAAACATCTATAATCATAGCAAAAGAATTTGGAAAGTATACTAAAATATTACTGTATTTTTAATACCCCTGTCTTATTCTGTTTGGGCTGCTCTAATAGACTGGGTAGTTTATAAGCAAGAGAAATTTATTTCTCACGGTTTGGAAGCTGGAAGTGTGAGATTAGAGTGCCAGCCTGGTTGAGTGAGGGCCCTTTTCTGCTTCTCATTGTGTCCTCCCATGGAGCAGAGGCTGGAGAGCTCTGTGGGGTCTAATCCCATCATGAGATTCCACTCTTGTGACCCGTTCACCTCTCAAAGGCCCTACCTGCTAACACCATAACACACGTTATATAACACTAACACTTGAGGAAATCAGTATGAATTTAGTGCTGTGTGCCGTGGGGGGCGGTGGGAGTAGCAGCAGGGGAGGGGCATACAAACATTTAGACCATAGCAGCCTCTTTTCTCAAAATTTCTCCATTTACTTGCTTTGTTGGAATGCTAACCCCCAGGCTACTCCCAAGTATGGTGCATAGATCAGCAATGTTGATACCACCTGAGAGTATAAATCTCAGGTCACAAGCCAAACTAGTGAATCAGAACCTGCATTTTAAAAATTGTATTTATTTTGAGACAGAGACAGAGTGTGCTCGAGTGGGGGAGAGGCAGAGAAACAGGGAGAAAGAATCCCAGTGCAGGCCTTGGTCTCACAAACCATGAGATCATGACTCAATGATGAGTTGAAATCAGGAGTCCAGTGCTTAACCAGCTGAGCCACCCAGGTGCCCTAGAACCTACATTTTAACGTAAGATTCCCCCAGGTCATAAGTTATATCCACATCAGAATTTGAGAAGCATTCTAACCATTTCTTGCCATTGCATCTCATTAGATTAAAACCAGGTTGTCAAGTGTTAAAGCTGAGGTAATTCATTGATTATGTAGTCACAGGTAAAGAAACTGACTAAATTTGTGGATCGCCTTTTCTTTATAAGCACAGGGAAGCCAAACTCTTTTCTGTAATCAATCAGTTTGCACTAAGTTTTCCCATATTGTGCTGGTAGTATAAGCTCAGGTACATTGCTTCATCAGGCACTGTGTTCCAGAAACAAACATGAATGTTTTTAGGGGTTTGTAATCTAAGAACATGATATGTGTAGTGCAGTCTAGAAGATGGAAATTAGTTTCATGTGTTGTTATTAAAAGTGGTACAGAAGCTCACATGCTCACTCACATTTTCAAATTCATTAGTGTAAAATTTTACCTTGGGGAACTATTTACTTGCCATATTTTAAAAGGGCCTTGCAAATTAAGATAGGATGGTTAAAGATATCTAGGATTACTGGATGGGCTAACATAGTTGATATATTTAGAATTTTGCTCAAACTCTTGACAGTTTTAATTAAAACCAAATTTTATAATTTTAACTCAAATGAAGTTATTAGTTAAATCTATATTTGCAAAATAGCAAAACTAACTTGTTAATTATTTATGGGAGGAGAGCAGCTGGTAAGGTTTGGGGGATGGATCACATATTAGTTTAGGATCGTGTTGAATATATTTTTTCCTTCTTATTCTTTCAGATACATCAGGATTCATTTTTGATTTGCAGTCCAATACTGTATTGGCCCAGGGAGGAGCTTTTGAGAACATGAAAGAGAAGGTATGACTACTTACTGTGGATAGTAAGCTTGAATGTCACAATAAAATTTAGGTTCTAATACAATCAGTGGCTACACAAACTCATTTAGAAAGTGAAATATGATTTTCTTTGCATAAGTAGAATCATAAATATTAGTTAATATTATAACAAATAATATTTATTTGGCTAAGTGTGTATCTCATTTAGCAGCATTCTTCAAGGAACAGCTTGAATAGGATCTTTCTGTTCATTTGGAGAGGATTCTTTTTTTTTTTTTTTAATGTTTGTTTATTTTTGTGAGAGAGACAGACTGCAAGCAGAGGAAGGGCAGAGAGAGGAGGAGACACAGAATCCGAAGCAGGCTGCAGGCTCCACGCTATCAGTGCAGAGCCCAGCATGGAGCTCGAACTCAGGAACTGTGAGATCATGACCTGCGCCAAAGTCAGAAATTTAACCGACTTAGCCACCCAGGTGCCCTCATTTGGAGAGGCTTCTTTTTTTTTTNCAGTCCTCAGTTTTTGTCAGCATTCAAGAGTCTTGGAGAGGATTCTTAAGTCCAGGAGAGTTCAGAGCAAGAAGACAAATAGATCTTCCAAGCAATATTCCTATGGAAGAAAACTAGGTATTTTTAGTAACATTACCCTTAATGAGTTTTATTGAGAAAAACATAAAAGCTTTATGTGCTTTCTCTGTCTTATTAAGAAAAGTATATTGTTGATTATAGAGTCACAGATACATTGTATTGAATAATATAAACACTTTCATATTTTAGGTTATCAGAATCTTACCTTTATCATTGAATCTCTAAGTTTTACCTATAGTCTGTTTTATAGTGATCAGTACTAAGTATTTTGCTCATCTCAAAAATATATATTACAAATTAGCCCTCTTTGGATTTTACATTATATACCTTCCCATTTGTATGGTTTTAAACTTTATCGTTGTTCAGTAAGCCTGAAACAAACAGAAAAGGGTAGAATGATATGAAAGCAAGTGTACTAAAAAGACTTAGATTGTAGTACAGACTCTGCTTATTATTTAGGCAAAATACTTTACTTCTCTTCATATATAAAAGTATTCCTTTTCAAGCAGCATGGTTGACTGAAGAACCTGAAAACATTCCTGTTATAAAATACCTAGAAATACAGAATGAAAAATAATAGGCATGATATGCATAGCAGAGAGGCATCTGGGTGGCTCAGTTGGTTAAGCGTCCAACTTCAGCTCAGGACATGATCTTGCAGTTCATGGGTTTGATCCCCACATTGGTTTCTGTACTGAGAGCTCAGAGCCTGGAGCCTGCTTCAGATTCTATGTCTCCCACTCTCTCTCTTTCTCTGCCCCTACCCTGCTCGTGCTCTGTCTTTCAAAAATAAACAAACAAACAAACAAAATAAAAATGCATAGCAGCACAACACAAAAAGTTAAGGAAATCCTTCAGGGCCAAAAATACAGAGGGCATTAAAAACCAGAGTGTTAAGTCTGAGCTAGGTAATTCTGATACGTTTTACCAGTCTCAATAACAAAAGGGTTTTACCACACAGGGCCCCAAGGCTTGTCCTGGGTTAGGAATTGGAGCTGAGATCTTATATGAAGTTGAGATCCTAAAAATATTTCACCTTTAGGGAAAGGGTGAACTAGAACAAATCTTCCCACTGACTTCTGAACACAGTATTCTTACTGTACATGTTCTAGAGGGATATTTTAAAAGACAAAGGAGGAGCATCTGCATGGCTCAGTGAGTTAAGCATCTGACTCTTGATTTTGGCTCAAGTCATGGTATCACGTGAGGTTGGGGTTGGGAGGTGTGCTGACAACACATGCACGGAGCCTGCTTGGAATTGTCTCTCCTCTCTCTGCCCCTCCCCTGCTTGCACTCACTCGCGTGCTCTCTCTCTCTCTCAAAAATAAACAAACTTAAAAAAAGACAAAAGAATTGCAGATAAACCTTAAGTTATATTCAGTGTTTTATCATTAGTAATATTATATTGTAGTTTATTAATATTATTTTTTGAATATTATAGAGTAAAGCAAATTAATAATGTTTTTAGGACCTGAAACTTTTAGTGTACAGAGAAGAGAGACATGTTTAAAATTATATTAGAAAAGACCTTTTAATTTTATGTTTGAATTGAAGATGTTATTTTGAACTCCTGTAAAAAATGAAATCTCCTAACTCTATCCACTGAAAAAAAATCTAGAAATAATGACTCCCCAGTAACAAAACATACCTAGCTCTTAGATACTGGTTTCTGACTACAACTGCCTACCAAAAAGACCCCGGTCTTGGAGAAATAGCCAATTTCACATTGTGCAGTGAGACAAGAAATGAAAATTACAAGGATTGGAAAGAAAGAAAAAAAATGGTTGTTATTTATAGACCATACCATTATTTCCTATCTACATAGACAAGCTAAGAAAGCAAGAATTTGTAAGAATTCATCAGAGTTGCTGGATATTAAAATGATATACAAAAAGGAAAACAATATGCAGTTGTAAATTGTATATTTTTTATCTCAGATCTCCCGGAGTGGAGGTAGGTGGGGGGAGAGTGGGTGAAATAGATAAAGGGAATTAAGGGTAGACTTATCTTGATAAGCAATAAGAAATGTATAGAATTGTTGAATCATTCTACACCTGAAACTATAATATAACACTGTATGTTAATTATTGAATTAAAAAGAAAACAAAATCTTAGGAATAAGTCTGGCAAAATTGGTGTATCTCTTTTTTTTTTAGTTTATATGTTTATTTTTAGAGAGAGAGAGAGAGAGACCCAAGCAGGCTCCAGTGTCCACGCAGAGCCTGATGTGGGGCTCAGACTCACAAACCATGAGATCATGACCTGAGCTGAAACTAAGAGTCAGACGCTTAAGTGAGCCACCCAGGCACCCCAGCATATCTGTTTTAAAGAACATTTTGGCATTATGTCATGAATTTGTAGATGCTCTCATATTCAGGAATTCTAGTGGTTTTACACAATAGAGGCCTTCTTTCACTGTACCCAGATGTGATTTTTTTTCTTTTTTATTCAATTGCTTACAGTGTGATAAACATTGTTTTAGGCACTGAAGAATCAGCATCAGATTAGCATAGGGAAATTCATTCCAGCATTTTTCATAATAGCCAAATATTGGAAACAATATAAGTGTCCATCAACAGAATGAGTAAATTGGCTATATTTATGCAATGGAAATGCTGTGCAACAGTTCAAATAAATAAGAGATGCATTTATCAACACATACAAAGATCTAAAAAAAACAATGCTCTATGAAAAAAGCAAATTGAACATCGACATGTATGATAATATTTATGTAAGGTAAACAATAGTAAATATTACCTAAGGATATATACATATGTCATAAAAGTGCAAAACATGTATCAAAATAATACCAAATTGAAGGCAGAAATCTCTGTAAAGAGGAGGGAGATGGGATTTGTGAGGGACTTCATGGGGGCTTCAGTTATCATCTATTTTATTTTATTAAACTGATTATCATGTAGTGAGTGTCCATTATGTTTGTATGCCTGAAACAGTTTATACTAAATTATCTTGGGATGCCTGGGTAGCTCAGTCGGTTAAGCATACAACTTCAGCTTGGGTCATGATCTCATGGCTTGTGAGTTTGAGCCCCACATTGGGCTCTGCGCTGACAGCTTGGAGCATGGAGCCTGCTTTAGATTCTGTGCTTCCCTCATTCTCTTCCCTTCTCCCACTCATGCTCTGACTCTCAAAGATAAATAAACATTTAAAAAAATTTTTAATAACTTAAATTATTTTTATAGTGTTATTATATAATTAAACGATACAAAGTAAAAATGTTTTTGAGGTACACCTGGGAGGCTCAGTTGATAAGTGTTCAACTTTGGCTCAGGCCATGATCTCGCAGTTTGTGAGTTCAAAGCCCATGTTGGGCTCTGTGCTGATAGCTCAGAGCCTGGAGCCTGCTTTGGATTCTGTGTCTCCCTCTCTCTGCCCCTCCCCGACTTGTGCTTTGTCTCTCTCTCAAAAAAAACATTAAAAATATTCTGAATTATTAAAACTGTGTTTGAAAAATGCTACTGAAAAATTTAAGTTGTTATTGTTGGTGGTTCATTAAACTTTTTACCTTTCTCCACAGTATGCTAAGATGAGGAAATGTCCATGCTAAATTAATACCTTATACCTAATTAAACCACCCTTTCCTGAAATAAAATCTAGCACATACCTTCTATTTCTAGAAATGCTTTGCTTTTCTAAGTTTTGAAATTAATTTTTTATGTGCTCTTATCGCTCATCTGTTAATCATTTCCATTTAGATGGTTGTATGTCTTCTCCCTGTCACTAAAGAGTGATACATATTGTTAAACATGAAACATCACTTTTTCTGTTACTCTCTTTAATAGGTATCAGTTGCCAACTGACGAACTGATGTTAGAATTAAATGACCCTGTTGTCTTTTCCAGATAAATGCGGTGCGTGCAATAGTTCCCAATAAGAGCAACAATGAAATCATCCTGGTTTTGCAGCACTTTGATAATTGTGTGGACAAAACAGTACAAGCATTCATGGAAGGTAATCCTAATTCAGGTTTTTTAATAAGTTTATATTTATTCAAATAGAAGTTGCTTCAAACTTCTGTAACATTCATTCAGCAATCTGGTGTTTTATAGATGATATAGCAAACCCCAAGATAACATAACTTACTATGCCATTTTTTAAAAGATATCCCTTAAAGATACATCTTTCAGCCCTAGAAATAATTCTATGTGATATCTTATAATAAAAGGCTGATAAAATGCCATCATTTTACTCAAAATGTTCTCTGTTGGTTTTAAGAATAAATTGTATGGCTAGTGATTTAAGGGACTTGATTGGAATTGGGTTGAATAAGAATTTAAGAAACTCTTAGTGACAAAGCAGTGATCCAGCGGCCCAGCAACAGATGTCAAATTCAAGGACTCCACATTCTCTTCCAGTCTTCTATACCGTTTAGTTTGGTTCCTGCAAGTGACTCAAATGTAGGGCTTTGGGTTTCTTTATCTGACATATGGAAGATTGGTGGGTTTAGCCAAGCCTTCAGTTTATAGAGTTGAGGAGTGTTTTATAAACTTCTTTCCGCATTATTTGTTTGAGAAAAACTTCTTGAAGCTGTTGCTTCATTAAATAGGAATGTCAGATTAAGTCTCCCTGTTTCTGTTTTCCTGAATTTGTCAGCATGGAATAAACAGACCCCAATTCTGTACGGTCTGTATCATCATACGGTTTTTCTGTATCATCATCTGTTTTCTTTATAATGTTAGTATTTAGGTCTAGGGTAGTGTATAGCTGTCTCTGAAACAACATAGCAAGTGGTATTTGATCTTCTAGAGGGGAGGGGTTGGCATATCTGGTCTGAAACCAATTATCTTTGTATACCGTCTAAGCTATGTAAATAAAAGAATTTTCCAAATTACTCTCTTAGAAGAACTTACTAAGGAAATTACATGGTCTAAATGGACAGGTATTCCAAAAGGATGATAGGATTATCTCATTATATTAGCACAGAGACTTGATCCTTAACCTTTCCTATTAGGAACTTTGGAACTTCTCCAGCAATTACAAAATGCAGGGACACTAATTCCTCATTGACCCATGCATGTGGTAGGAGAGAAAATCTGTAATTGGTTTCTTTTACAGGCAGCGCCAGTGAAGTACTCAAAGAATGGACAGTAACAGGCAAGAAAAAGGTAAAAATGAATTAAAGTTATAAACATGGTATTGGCATTTTTATTATTAAAAAATTTTAGGCCCTGGGGCACCTGGGTAGCTCAGTTGGTTAAGCTTCTGACTCAGGTCATGATCTCATGGCTCATGAGTTGGAGACCCATGTCAGCCTCTGTGCTGACACCTTGGCCTGAAGCCTTCTTTGGATTCTATGTCTCCCTCGCTCTTTGCCCCTCCCCTGCTTATGCTCATGTGCTTTATTCTCTCTTTCTTTCTCTCAAAAATAAACATTAAAAATTTTTTTAAAAATTTTAGGCCCTGCAAACATAATTGAAAGAAAAGATTTACATATGCCACTTCACTTCATCTGGTTAAAAGAAAATCTTCTGTGACATTAAAACACAACTGTGTACATAGAGTACCACACAGTCTCTTCCGTGTGATTTAAGGCAGGAAACAGAATGACTTTGCCAGGTGTAGTTGCTGAGGTAATATTAGGGATGAAACAAGAGTGCATGTCAAGGATAGCAGAGCTCCTCTAAAGAAAGTGATCTAGCCTGGTGGCTTTCAGGATCATACATCCTGTAATCAGTTAAAATAGCTCAATATTTTTAGGTCAGACAATGGTGTTATAGTCTCTGATATTAATGAGCTTTGACTTAAAGCCTTAAAAGGGGCTTTGTACTATTAGCTATGCAGAGGGGGCTTATCTTTCAGTTTAGGGAGGTAGAAGTCACTTGGGATGTGGAGTCAGTCAAAACTGGACTTATATCCTGTTCCACTATTTACTGCCTTTGTGACATTGGAGTATTGTTAACCTTTGTGTGCCTTAGTTTGCTTATTTCTAAAATAGGTAAATAATACTCAGAAAATATAAGTACTTGATACAATATTTAACATGCTCATTCCCTTCTCCTTATCCACTTAAAACTAGAATGCTTTCCCTGAAAGATGCTAGCCTGTCTCAAAATGCTCCCCATAACTCTTTACTCTAAATCTAGGTTCAGGCACCTGGGTGGGTCAGTCCATTAAATGTCTGATTTTTGGTTTCGGCTCAGGTCAAGATTTCACAGTTCATGAGATTGAGTCCTGCATCGGGCTCTGCACTAACAGCATGGGATTCTCTCTCTCCCTCCTTCTCTCTCTCTCTCTCTCTCAAAGTAAATAAATATTTTAAGACAAATAAATAAATCTGGCTCCTTTAAAAAATGTTTAAAGTACAGATTTTAATCGGGTATCTTTGGGAATAGTCTCTTTGGGATGCTCTTTTCCTGTACTCAGTTAGTGCTGCAGTTCTGGAATGCTTTCTCGATGACCCAAAATCACTTCCTTAGAAGTTGTTAAGTCTTGACCAAGCCAGGGTTGGCCCTAATGACTCTTGAAATGTTTTCCAAGCAGAACCTAGTACTTCTGCTGATTCCCCTAAAGCTCTCTGTACCTGTAGTTTTGAGTATTTGCTTAACTTCTTCCCATTTTTTCACCCAACATAAATAGCTATGTGTGCTATAGAGAACAGGAGTATGTTGATTTTTTGGCCCAGGATAATAAGTTATTAGTGATATAAGATATACCTAATGCTGGAAAAGCATATGTTGGAGACAAACAAACTTCTTAAAATTCAAAGAAAGAAAAACAGCTTCAGTTTGGCCATCCCAAATGCCCAAATCCAGTCTGGTTAACTGGATAGGATGGATAGGATGTGACTATGAGCAGTTGCTAAGATAGTTATCATATACGTGGAACAGTGATATGAAAACTTAGCCAGTTCACATGGGGGAAAGTATTTAAGAGAAAAAAAGATGAGAGCTGTGGGGAGGAGACAATTATATCTAGAATCCCCATAGTGCTCCTGTTAGGGCCTTAGAAAATGTTTGGGGGCATAAAAGGGATTGGGAAAAAATTGATTCAGTCATGTCAGTCTAGCCTTACAAATAGAATTAAGATTGCTGCTAGAGCTGTTGTTTGACAAAGTAAAAGGCAAAGGACTTTTTGTTTTAATTTTACTATTTGCATAGGTAATATATTGATGTGGCTCAAAATTCAAAGCTATAAAAGTTAATACACTGAAACATCTTTATCCCTTCCCTGTTTCCCAGCCATTTGGCTTCCCACCCCAGAAGTAAATAGTATTGCCAATTTCTTATGTATCATCCGGGATACTTTAGGCATATATAAGCAAAAATGAAAATATATTCTTCTCTTTGCCTGCTCTTTTTTCATGTAATATATCTTAGAATATGTTCCACGTCAACATATAAAAAATTGTCTTGTTCTTTTTATTTATTTATTTTTATTTTTTTAATAGTTTATTGTCAAGTTGGTTTCCATGTAACACCCAGTGCTCATCCCCACAAGTGCCCTCCTCCGTGCTCATCACCTCCCTCCCCTCCCCCCAACCCCTATCAGCCCTCAGGCAGAGAAGGACAGATACCATATGTTTGCACGTATAGGAGGATTAGGAGGAACTTAACGGAGGACCATGGGGGAGAAGAAGAGGCAAACCATGAGAGACTCTTGAATGCTGAGAACAAACTGTCATGTTCTTTTTAAGGACATATAGACATCCTGCTGTTTGGATGTACCGTAATTTATTTAACCAGTTCTTTATTGATCAACATTTGGGTCATTTCCAGTCTTTTGTAACTATTAACAGTATTTCAGTGAATAACCTTATATATGATTTTGCACCTCTGTTAGTATTACCTAGGATAAATTCCTAGAAGTGGAATTTCTGGGTTAAAGGATATGTGCATTTGTAATTTTGATAAATATTGTCATACCAGATTGCCATAGAGAGTACCACTTCGCCCTCCCACAAAGTAGCATAGGAGAACTGTTTCTCCATATCCTCAACTCTATCAACTCTTTTGGACCTTTGTTCATCCAAAATGAAAAATGATACTATAGTACCTCAATTTTTTGGAAAATTTTAAAATTGGTATTAGTTCTGTGCTTGGTAGAATTCACCAGTGAAACCATTGCATCCTTTTCTTTGTTGGGAGATTTTTTTAAAGTTTATTTATTTTGAGAGAGAAAAAGCATGAGTGGAGGAGGGGCAGAGAGAGAGAGAGAATCCCAAGCAGGCCCCATGCTGTCAGTGCAGAGCCCAATGCAGGGCTCAAACTTATGAACCATGAGATCATGACCTGAACTGAAGTTGGATGTTTAACTGACTAAGCCACCCAGATGCCCCTGTTGGGAGAGTTTTGACTACTGATTCAGTCTCCTTACTAGTTTTAAGTCTGTTCATACTTCTGTATTTCTTCATGATTTAGTCTTGGTAGGTTTTTGTGTTTCTCTGTTGGCATGCTGTTGTTCAAAGTATTCTCTTGTAATCCTTATTTTTGTAGAATCTATAGTAATCCCCACTTCCATTTCTGATTTTAGTAATTTGAGTCTTCTCTTTTTTTTTCTTAGCCTTTCTAACTAAAGGTTTGTCAGTTTTGTTGATCTTTTCAAAGATTCATTGATTTTTCTCTATTGCATTTCTGTTCTTTATTTCATTTATTTCTGCTCTGATCTTTATTATTTCCTTCCTTCTACTAGCTTTGGGTTTAGTTCTTTTCTAGTTTTTAAAGTTGTAAAGTTAATGGGGCGCCTGGGTGGCTTAGTCGGTTAAGCGTCTGACTTTCGCTTAGGTCATGATCTCGCGGTTCGTGGGTTCGGGCCCCGCGTCGGGCTCTGTGCTGACTGCCAGCTCAGAGCCTGGAGCCTGTTTCAGTCTGTGACTCCCTCTCTCTCTGGCCCTCCCCTGCTCACGCTGTCTCTCTCTCTCTCTCTCTCCTAGAAATAAATAAAACTTAAAAAATAAATAAATAAATAAAATAAAGTTGTAAAGTTAAGTTGCTAATTTGAGACTATATATAAGATATATATAAACACTTTCTAATGTAAGCATTTACAGCTAGTAGTTTCTCCTTTAGCATCACTTTTGCTGCATTCTATGAGTTTTGGCATGTTATATTTTCATTTTCACTTGTCTCTAAGTATTTTCTAATTCCTTTTGTTATTTCTTCTTTGATCCATTTGTTTCTTGAAAATATGTTAATTACCAGGGGCCCCTGGGTGGCTCAGTCAGTTGAGCATCCAACTCTGGTTTCAGCTCAGGTCATGATCTCAGGGTTTGTGAGTTTGAGCCCCACATCAGGCTTAGTGCTGACACTATGGAGCCTGCTTGGAATTCTCTTTTCCCTTTCTCTTCCCCTCCTCCACTTCTCTCTCTCTCTCTTTCAATATAAACATTTTTTTAATTTAAAGAGACATAAATTTTTAAAATGTGTTAATTTCCATAATATGAATTTTCCAATTTACCTTTTGTTGTTGATGTCTCACTTTATCCCATTTTGGTCAGTGAAGACACTTTGTATGATACCTGTCTTTTAAAATATCTATTGGAGGGGTGCCTGGGTGGCTCAGTTGGTTAAACATCTGACTTCGGCTCAGGTCATGATCTCATGGTTTGTAAGTTTGAGCCCCACGTTGGGCTCTGTGCTGACAGCTCAGAGCCTGGAGCCTGCTTCGGATGCTGTGTCTTCCTCTCTCTCTACTTCTTCCCTACTCACGCTCTGTCTCTCTTTCTCAAAAATAAATAAACATTAAAAATAAATAAAATATCTATTGGAACTTCATTTGTGTCTTCCCTGGAAAATGTACCACGTGCACTCAAGAAGAATGTACGTGCTGCTCTTGTTGGGTAGAGTGTTCTATTTACATATGTCAGATCTAGTTGGTTTATTATGTTGTTTAAATCCTCTGTTTCTCTTTTTTTTTTTTNGAAGTCCCCAAGTATTATTGTAGAACTGTTTTTCCCTTTAATTTTGCTGGATTTTGCTTCACATATTTTGATAGTTTGTCATTAGGTACACACATGTTTATAATTGTTATATCTTCTGGCTGTATTAAACCTTTTATTAGTATATAATGTCTTTCTTTGTCTCTTGTAAACTTTTTTTATTTAAACTCTATTTTTTTCTGATATTAATATAGCCACCCCTGTTCTCTTTTGGTTATTATTTGCATGGAATACATTTTTCCATCCTTCCACTTTCAATCTATTTGTGTCTTTGAATCTACAGTAAGTCTCTTATAAATAGCATATAGTTGGATCATGTGTATTTATCCATTCTGTCACGCTCTGTCTTTTTATTGTAGAGTTTATAAGTCTTTTTATTTTTTAATTATTTATATTTTTAATGTTTATTTTTGAGAGATAGAGAGAGTGCAGATGAGGGAGGGGCAAAGAGAGGAGACAGAGGATCTAAAGTGGGTCCTGCACTGACTGCTGTGAGCCAGATGCAGGGCTTGAACTCAGGAACCTCGAGATCATGACCTGAGCTGAAGTTGGACACTTTAACCAACTGAGTCACCCAGGCGCCCAAAAACTAATAATACTTTTAAATATATTAGACTCTTAAATTATGTAGAAAACAAGATCTGGAGTTACAAACCAAAGTAGATTTTAGGTTAATGTGTTTTTTTAACGTATTAGTGTCTTAAATTATGCAGAAAACCAAAGGTGCAGTTACAAACCATTATTACAATAACGCTGACCTTTGTAATTGCTCACATAGTTACCTTTATTGAGATTTTTATTTTTTCATATGTCTTGAAATTACTGAGTAGTGTTTTTTCATTTCATGTTGCAGGACTCCTTTGAATATTTCTTATAGGGCAGATTTGGTGGTCATGAACTTCCTCAGCTTTTATTTATCTGGGAATATCTTAATTTCTCCTTCACTTAAAAATTTTTTTAAAAATCTTGAGAGTGAGAGTTTGCATAAGCAGGGGGAGGGGCAAAGGGAGAGGGAGAAAGAATCTCAAGCAGGCTCCATGACCAGCATGGAGCCCGACATGTGGGGCTCAATCTCACAGACTGTGAGATCATGACTGGAGCTGAAATCAAAAGTCAAACACTTAACCAACTGAGCCACCGAGGCACCCCTCTCCTCTTTTGAAGGACAGACTTGCCAGTTATAGGATTCTTGGTTGACAAGACTTTTCTTTTTTAGCACTTTGAGCATATGCACCTACTCCTTTCTGGTCTTCAAGTTTCTGATGAGAAATCTCATGATTTTATTGAAGATTCCTTATATGTGATGAGTAACTTCTTGCTGCTTTTGAAATTCTGTCTTCTGAAAGTTTGATTATAATGTGTCTCTGTGTGACTCTTCTTGAGTTCATCTTACTTAGGGCTAATTAGGCTTCTTGGATGTTTATATTCATGTTTTTCATTAAATTTGGGAAGTTTTCAGCCATTATTGCTTTTTCAGATATTGTCAGATGTTATTTCTGCCCCTTTATCTTCTTTTCAGACTTCCATGATGTGTATATTAGTCTGCTTTTTGATGTCTCACTGGTCCCTTAGATTCTATTCACTTTTCTTCAGGTTTTTTCCTTTCTCTTCCTCAGACTTGACAATTTCAATTCTCCAATCTTCAAGTTCACTGATTATTTTTTCTTCTGCTGAAATCTGCCCTTGAATCTTTCCAGTGAATTTTAAAATTTCAGTTTTTAGCTCCAGTATTTCTTAATTTCTTATTTTTTAATGTTTTTTTAATTTATTTTTGAGAGAGAGGGTGACCAGGGGAGTAGCAGAGAGAGAGAAAGACACAGAATCTAAAGCAGGCTCCAGGCTCTGAGCTGTCCGCACAGAGTCCGACCCAGGGTTTGAATTCACAAACCATGAGGTTGTAACCTGAGCTGAAGTCAGACAGTTAATCTTCTGAGCCCACCCAGGCACCCCTCTTAACTAATTTCTTTTAGGTTTTCTGTCTCTTTATTGGTAATTACATTTTGTTCATACTTTGTTTTCTTGACTTTCTCTGTATCTTCTTTTAGTTTTTTGAGCATCTTTAAGACAGTTGTTTTAAGTTTTTTTTTCAATTCCAGTTAGTTAACATACAGCATAGTATTAGTTTCAGATGTACAATATAGTGATTCAGCACTTCCATATATCATCCAGTGCTCATCGTAAGTGCACTCCTTAATCTCCATCAGCTATTTAACCTATCTCCCTACCCACATCCCCTCTGGTAGCCATCAATTTGTTTTCTATAGTTAAGAGTAAAACAGTTGTTTTAGTCTTTAATGTATCTGCCAACAAGTCTTTTTCAAAAGCAGTTACTATTACGTTTTTTTCCTTTAAATAGGTCATACTTGCTTTTTGTATGTCTTTTGGTTTTATGTTGAAAACTGGACATTTGAATCTAACAGTGTGGTAACTTTGGAAATCAGATTCTTTCCCTTCCTCAGGATTTGCAATTTTTTGTGATTGTTTGCTTTCTGGGGGCACTGCTCTTTTATTCCCCTGGAAGTCACTCAGCCAAAGCAGGCAGGGCTTACAACAATAGGACAAGTTGCAACAACAATGGATGCCTAACTCTTTGCTGTCTACACTTCTGTGATCAAAAAAAGCAGCAATCAGTGATCAGAGTGCAGATCCCCAAAATTTGGAGGACAGGGTCCTTTTTGTCTACCCTGGCTCTCACATTGTGTGTGAGCTGCTCCAAGAACAGGTGCACAGCTGCCTGTACCCTAGGGTAAATGCTTCTGTGTGAGGAGCTGATACTGATTGAAATTAACCACAATTTACTGTCCAGGTCTTCACCTGCAAATTGCAAGCCTTCAGTAGACTCCAGAGTTCCAAAGTAGTTATATTAGACAGATTCTGCCAGTTTAATTATTGTCTAGTGAGACAGATTACTAATGTTTCCTCCTCTGTCATTGTCCCAGAATCCTCTGCAGTGCAGTTTTAATTTATGTCTCTTATTAGACTGAGGTTGCACTTCATTCGTATGTTTGTATCCTATACCATTTTTTCTGTTGGGCTATTGTTTTGTTTGTTTTTTTGTTAGAGCTGTATATAAATGTAGCTTTTTGTATATAAGTTGGACATATTTCACATTTTGTAATTTAGTTTTTTATTTTGCTTATGGGGATTTTGCCAGGCAAAAATTTTTTATATTTGTGTGTTTGAGTTTATCCAAAGCATTTTACATAGTTATTTTAGTCAGTAGTTCAAAATATACAAAAATGTGTTCAATTTTTGGGAGGGCATATGAGAAATTAGTCAGATTGATTGCCTTTGGGTAGCTAGAGTTACCTCTCTAGGTTGTGGGGGTCTTCTTTTTCTTTTCTTTTTCAAATCTTTAACAACCATTAGAACAAAAAGAAGAAAAGCAAACCAAAGCCTACAGCAGAAGCAAGTAACAGTATCCCAGATTCCAGTAAATCGGTTTCCATTCAAGAGGAACAGACTGTGCCTTCTTCAGAGAAAGGTGGTATTAATGGTTACCATGTCAACGGTGCCATCAATGATACTGAGTCTGTGGACTCACTCAGTGAAGGTATGGAGATACTTTCAATAGACGCCAGAGAATTGGAAGATCCTGAGTCTACTGCACCAGACATGATGGATAGAACAGGTGAGTTTAACAACAGGTCTTTGAAAAGTTGCATTTTGTTGAAAAATATAGAGGCTTCCTGGAAAAGGAATCAATAAATTGAATTTAGTCTTTTACTTTTTAGTTTTTGTTGCCTTTTATATGAAAGAGTCACATTTTGTATGGTTGATTCTTGAACAACATAGTGTGGACTATGCAGGTCCACTTCTATGTGGATTTTTTCCCCCCAGAAAATATAATACAATCCTGCAAATATATTTTCTCTTCCTAATGATTTTTTCTTAATGATTTCTTAGTAACATTTTCTTTTCTCTAGCTTACTTTATTATAAGAATATAGGATATCAAAAAAAATATATAGGATATCATACACAAAAAATACAAAATGTGGTTATTGGCTGTATGTTATCGGTAAAGCTTCTGGTTAACAGTAGGCTAAATTTTTGGAGGAGTCAAAGTTATATACAGATTTTCACCTGCCAGGGAAGGGGTCAGTGCCCTTAACCCCTACTGTTCAGTGCTCAACTATAATTATCAAAGGCCTAGAAAAATATAGTTCTTATTCCATTGTCTTGTATTTTAATTTTAGTTTAAGTTAGTCTTATGGAAATCTTCTAACATAATAATCCCTTATTAGAGATTATAGAAAGTGACCTTAAGATTTTTTAATTGCATACTTATTAAAGACCATGATGATGATAAATTGATGTTGATGTTACTATTCTAAGACCCAACACAGTGAGGAATATATAAGAATAACTGTAATAGCATGGCTTTCATGAGAAGTAGACTATTGGTTTTTATTGTCCCACATTTGTTTTCTAGTAAAGAATTAAGATTAGTGTTGTCAGTTCAAATATCTTGCACATTTTGTGTTTTATTAACCATTTTTATAGTTTTTAAAAACTTTTTTTAATTACTTGTTTGTTAATCCATTTCACTTTGCTCTGTTGCTGCTAGCCTTATTATGTAAGAATTCTGTACTTCTCAGATGTTCTTTTATTGATTAGTTTGCACACACAAAAAGACTTAGAGAAAAATATAGCACCTATGCTAACTTCAAACAAACCAAAGATAGTCAATGGCTTCCTTTTTTTTTACCCCCTGAGCTAGCTCTTCTCTTATTTCCCAATTCTTTGTGCTTTCCCTAAAGCTTTTAAAACTCTCAGGGTACCTGGCTGGCTCCATTGGTGGAGCATGTAATGCCTGATTTCAAGATTATGAGTTCAATCTCCACATTGGATGTAGATATAACTTTTAAAAAAACTTAATAAATAAATAAATAAGTTTTAAAAAAACTTAATAAATAAATAAACAGATTAATAATATAACTCTTCCTTCCCTGGAACAGTGTAAAACTCATTTTTCCTCAATATAACTTACAGAAGTATCAGAAATTAGTGCTTCCTTGTGCCCAGAGCTACCAAGGTACAGGGAACAAGCTAGCTTATCTTGAGATGGGTTAACACAGACTCATCCTTTTCATTCAGGATGAAGCTTAGGGCTGAGCCATATGCTACTGATAGTCTCGTCCAAGTGATTCTGCTCTTTGTTCTATTTTGTCAGTTGTTTATGTTCATAACCTTTAAGAGCCATAGTTTTACCTGAAACATTTTTACCTTTTTTGTTTGTTCTTAAGACTGCTTGACTGATTTACCCCTAATTTTTACTCTAAAATACTGGCCTTTCTTTGGCAGGGTCCATGCTGGAGAATGGCATCTCTGATTTTGAACCCAAGTCTTTGACTATGCAGTCCATTCAGAATTCTCAACAAAATAGGAATACTGCCAAATCTCTCTCAAGACCTACCACAGCACCTCAGTTTTCAAATCTGGGGATAGAAGATGTTCCACTCTCTTCCACCAACAAAAAGCTAGGTAAATCATGGGGCGCCTGGGTGGCTTAGTCGGTTAAGCATCCGACTTTCGCTTAGGTCATGATCTCGCGGTTCGTGGGTTCGAGCCCCGCGTCGGGCTCTGTGCTGCCTGACGGCTCGGAGCCTGGAGCCTGTTTCAGTCTGTGACTCCCTCTCTCTCTGACCCTCCCCTGCTCACGCTGTCTCTCTCTCTCTCCTAGAAATAAATAAAAAATATTTAAAAAAAAAAAAAAAAGCTAGGTAAATCAGAAACCTACCTTTGAAAGAAAACAAAAAAAATTTGTGCTTTTGGCTAGCGAGGGCAAATTATCTCCTTGTTCCCCCAGATAAGATCTCAGAGGGTAGCAGGTAATGCTTCTTTTGTTTTTTAGGCAGCAACTACCCTCCCCTAATTCTGTGTACACAGTTGGAGTCTGATAGTATTTTTTTTAGATGCTGTATAGTCTTGTTACGGTGACAGGGATCCTTTTAGTGAATGAAAGTCAAACTCTACTGGCCAGAACGACTTTGTGGCTAACATTAACTTGTTTCTTTTATTTGCTTTACTGCAACATTTTTGTACTGTTTCCTTCATTTTTTGTCTTCTGGTTGATTTAATAGTAAAAAGCTCTGCGAACTCTGACATGACGTTTTAAAGAAATCTTTTCATTTCTCTTCACAACTTCATGCTCTTTCTAATATCGGTCAGACTCTAGCTTTAAGCAAGATTATTTCCTCTTAAGTGCTCAGCATTAACTGGTGGTAGCTATTAGCTTTTCTTAAAAAACTGTAATAATCATTTAAATAATCAGCCAGTAATTAAACAGGTAGAGATGATAGCCCCTCTGAGTGTCATACATCTAAAGCATTGTGGCCCACTCCACTAAACAGACGGAACAGAAATGTAAAAGACACTTGTAACCTGTAGCTCTTTATTGAATTATTTATTCCACATGAGCTAAATTTAATTAGTGAAGCTTTCCTTTTAAATCTAACATAACCCTCAGCTTGGTGCAAAAAGCAGGTCAAAAATATTCAGTCAAGCAAAAAGAAAAGCACAAGACTTGAAAGTTTTTTAGATTTGGAACAAAATCAAGTTAAGATGAGGAAGAATTTAAATAAAAAATTGATAGTCTGTATCTTGGCACATTAAACTTCCTAGATCCATGATTTCACCTATCAGTTGTATATACAACTTTGACATTGGTGAATATGGAAAGGTTAGTAGAACTTTTGGAAACTGATTAGAATGTGTTGGCTGGTAAATAGATTTCATCTTTATAAAGTTGGCTTTTCCACATATAATGTTTCAAACTGTACAACACAGAGAAAATTTTATTAATTTTGTAATGTCTACATGGTGAATTATATTCCAAATCCTGCCATTTAGAAAGTTTTGAAACATTGGTACCTATTTAAATACTTATTTTTTAGCTTTTTTTTCATGTGTTTTATTTCATTTTGGATAGTTTCTGAAGTTGCTATCATCAAACTCATTAATTTTTTTTAACAGTTTTTATCTACTGTTAATCCTATCCAGTGTATTTGTCATCTCATTCACCTTTAGAGGTTCAATTGGGTTTTCTTTTTAAGTATCATCCATGTCTCTCCTTAACATGTTTATGCTTTTCTCTGCCTTCTTAAACTTTACAGTATCTGATTTTATTAGCTCTTTTGAGGTCTTTATTTACTTGACTCTACATCTGTGATATTCTGCATCTGTTTCTGTTAGTTGATTTTTCTTTTCATTATGGGTCATCTTTGTATGCCTAGTAATTTTTTATTGGGAGCCAGAAATTGTGAATTTTGCTTTCTTGATTGCTAGATATTTTTGCGTTTTATTTAAGTATTCTTATGGTTTGTTCTGGGACTATTTGGTAACAGTTTGAAGCTTGCATTTAGCTTTGTTAGGTGGAGCTAGAGCAGCCTTTAGAGCTAATTTTGCTTCATTACTGAGGCAATACCGTTCCAAGTGCTCTACCTGGTGCCCTACTCTGGCTGGTATGAACATGAGCTATTTGTGGCCTGGGTGAGGTTTGGGGATTGTTCTGCTTATTCCTTTCCAGTGGTTCTTTTTCCTGTTTTGGTTAGTTTCCTCACACTGATGCATTCAAAATCCTCTGCAGATCTCTGTACAATTTTCTCATCTCTGTGTAGCTCTTTCCTCTCTAGTATTCTGCCCTTAGAATTCTAACCACCTTGGCCTCCCCAACTTCTCAGCTCTGTCCCTTCAATTCAGGATTAGGATTTTTCCTTGCACTGCAGCCTGGAAATTCTCTCATGGCAGTAAGTTGGGGCAGTCATAGTCCTCACTTCATTTGTGTCTGTTTTCTCAGAGAAAAAATACTGTCTGTTGCCTGAAAACCAAGTTTCATATATTTTGTCTGTGTGCATGTTTAGTTGTTTAAGACAGGAGTGTAAATCCAATTCCTATGACTCTATCTTGGCCAGGATACTTATTTAAAAACAAAAATCTATCAAAACATCAATTTTTTGTTGAGGAGGGTCGCCATTAAGGAAACATTTTTAGTCCACATGACATTTGTTACTTTACGTGCTTAGGTGTTCATATCTAACTTTTCAAGTTACCTGTGCTCTTTTTTTATATTAATCGTTGGGGTTTTTCCCCAAGGTTCCAATATTGAAAAATCTGTGAAAGACCTCCAGCGCTGTACAGTGTCTCTTGCACGGTATCGAGTTGTAGTTAAAGAAGAGATGGATGCTTCCATTAAGAAAATGAAACAAGCGTTTGCTGAATTGCAGAGCTGGTAAGTTAAGTTGCATTTGATCAGAATGGCACAAAGATGATCATTTATAAAGATGGTCTGCCATCCACCAGGTTCTTTACTTCCTGGCTCTTAAATGCTCTGTGTAGTGGTGAGAAAACTAAAAATCCTGTGGTATATTTAGCTTTGTGCTTCTTTCAACTCCTTTTAGTCACATGACCATTTTGCAAATGGGTGGTACAGAGAACTCTTTGTGTTCTAGGAATGGGCTTGAGGTTGATATTGTTCAGAAAGGGACAAATAATTATAGAATAGATCATACATCCTTACTTTAGGGTCTGTCTTTTAAACCAGGAACCTGCAACAAATGGCATGATGTTTTTGAACAAAGTTATGAAGTAGAAAAGACCTGTCTTTGCTTTCCTACCTCCTGCTATCCTTCCTAATGCACTCTGCCCCAATTGTATTTTCTGTGCTTTATTATTAATATGTTTTAATTTTGTGTTTCTCAAACTGTGTTCTAAAAAAAGCACGTGGGTGGCTCAGTTTGTTAAGTGTCCGACTCTTGATTTCAGCTCAGGTCATGATTTCATGGTTTTGTGGGATCGAGCCCCACAGTAGGCTCTGAGCTGACAGCATGGAGTCTGCTTGGGATTCTTTCTCTCCCTCCCTCACTTACATGCATTCTCTCTCTCCCTCTGTCTCAAAATAAAGAAGCTTTAAAAATAAAAAATTAAAATTAAAAATAAAAATACTCATATCTTAAAATATATTAATATGTGTTCTGTAGGGGAAATAGGGTTTGATAGTTAAAGAAGTTTGAAAATACTTTTTAAAAAATTTTACTACTGGACTTAAGTGCTTCTTCAATGCTAATATGCACAAGAGGGAGTCATACTGTACTGTTTCTCAAGTGTATTTGATTACAGAATCTTTTGGGGGGAGAAATCACTGAAGCTAGTTTTAATCATTATATATTAAGGTGTTAACTAATACTGAAACCATAACTCCTTTCTGGGGAGGCATTTGCATTTTATAAGGGACTTGTTTGAAAATGGAAAAGCAGGACCAAATTCAGTAAGGTGGTGGAAAGACAAGCAGCTAGGTTGATGTTTGGAGGTTTAAGACTGTCTGCTTTGCTTCTCTGTAAGACTTGCCTTAGATCTGAAATATGTGAGGAAGCGTTCACGAATAGAGGAAACCTACCCCACTCTTCCTCCCAACCATCCATTTTCTTGCCTGTTTGTGGTCATATTCAACCATGTCTATGTTCATCAACATAGTTTGGTTACTTCATGCCACAGGAAACAAGATAAGGGAATGTAGGCAGCCTTAGTCCTCCTGTGGAATTGAAGAGGGGATGAATTAACGGAGATATAGAATTAAGCCTCCAAAAAGTTGCTGACACATACTTTTATCATTTGCAAAGTGTAGAATGGTCCACTAAATCATCATAACCAAAAGTACATATATGTATATGGATATAGTTTTAAGTTTATTTATTTTGAGAGAGAGAGGGCATGCACATGCGTGGGATATGGGGTAGACAGAAAGAGGGAGAGAGAGAATCCTAAGCAGGCTCTTTGTCCTGAATCCTGAGTTTTCCCTTTCAGGTTTTATAGCTAGAAACTTAATGTCATATCTTCTGTCTTTCTTACATACACGTTTGCTTCAGCCAGATTACTTGTCTCAAGACTTACCATTCACATTTCCTCTTCCATTTACTTGTTAATGCCACTTTTCTATCTTAGTATGTTCTTCTGTATCTTTATACTTCTCTAAATCCAGTCTTCCCAAACTCACCTTAAATTAAGCTCTGACTTCGACAAATATTTCTAAGTAACTGGTTTCTACTCTTTCTGAACCTTTTGGGAGGAAGTATCATGCCCTTTGCCCTGGATTATTATCACATTAGATATAGTATTACCATATTATTACCATATTACCATATCAGATATTATTGACTCATTTGGAAAAGAATAAAGAGCTAAGAGTAGATCATCACAACTTTGCTTTGATAAGCCTCTGGTCTCCATGATTGTTTAGCTTCCTGATTACTTAGCCACAGGATCTGATTCTATTCAGAACCAGCTTAAACCAGGAAACACAGTTCCGGGAGAGATTTGTGAGTTCCTGTGGACTTGGAACCCAGCCAAGGGGAGCCTCCTTCAATAAATGACAAATGAAATGGTTTCCTGCCTGGGAACTGTGTATTTAGGATTGATTAGCAGACGTGACAACCAGGTCAATTTAACTTGAGGAAAGAGATTTACCTGCTCTTTCCTGTTGGTGCCCTTCTCTCTGGCTGATTGGGTTTTATACTACCTTATTTCAATGCCCCTTATAGTTGCTACTTCAAGACAATTGGCAGGTGAGCTAACTCCATTTGGCACTGAACCAGAGCTTAGAGTTAATGTCACTCAAGAAGCCATTTTTTGTGTTGGTTATAGTATAAAAGAAAAGAAGAGAAGAAAAAGGGTTTTAACAAGTTTGCCACAGTAAGATTACATTGAGGGGGCACTAGGGGAATTATACAGATAACTGCTTTCATTTTAGGGCCAAATGAGAGCAGACACATACCTGTGGGAAGGTAAAATCAGAGGCTTTCCAGTATAAACTTAAAATCTGTTTGTTGTTGATCCAGTAATAATCATCTCTAGACCCAAGTCTACTTTTCTTGTCCATTCATAAAATTTGTCTGACTTACATTATTGGAGCTATTAGTTGACTTAAGTTTAAAGTTATTAAGGAACAGGCTATGGAATGGAACATGAAGCTAAAGTAGATAAATTATTTTGGACAGTTGTCATATAATATGTTGGTGAAAATGCCAATGTATTTCCTGATACATTCAACTTGCCTTATTAAAGCATCTCGACCCCTTGTTAAAGGAGAAAATGGAGGGGCGTCTGAGTGGCTCAGTTGGCTAAGCATCTGACTTAGGCTCAGGTCATGATCTCATGGCTCTTGGGTCCGAGCCATGCATAAGGCTGTGTGCTGACCACTCAGAACCTGGAGCCTGCTTCAGATTCTGTGTCTACCTCTCTCTCTGCCCCTTACCCACTCACACTCTGTCTCTCTCAAAAATAAATAAACATTTAAAAATAATTTTAAGGAGAAAATGGATAAGAAATTTGAAATTCTAAACACATAAAGTCAATTAAGTCTGTGCTTAAGACTGAAATTTTTCGTAGCTGATTCCTCATTCATTTTAGAAAAGTTACTTCCTTTTATTTGAGCTTTTCTTTCCTTTCATGTTAAGCTACAGGTAGTCTTACCTAAGCCTTTTAGATCCTTAAATTCAAAGTCCATATAAACTTTATATGGTGAAAACTTAGGTATCATTTTAAGAACAAAAGCACTTTAAATAATGTCTATTTTAGAAATAAAGGAATGGGCTAATGTAATTATATGTTATCAAAAATCTCCCATAGCACTCTATAGCTTTAATTTATTCTTCAGTTTTTGCATATTTAATACATTGATGCCTTATTTCTTTTTTTTACTATGTACCAACTATTTATTTATTTATTTATTTATTTATTTATTTATTTTCAAATAGTTTATTGTCAAATTGTGATACCTTATTTCTAATAGTAGTTGGCCTTATTGGTTTTTGAAGTTCTTTAATTTAAAATTTTCATTCTTTTTTTTTTTTTATCTTGAGAGAGACAGAGAGAGAGTGAGTGTATGCACACAAGCCGTGGAGAGGGAGAGAAAGAGAATCTTCAGCAGGCTCTATGCCCAACAAGAACCCCGATACAGGGCTTGATCTCATGACTGAGATTATGACTTGAGCCAAAACCAAGAGTCGGATGCTTGACCAACTGAGCCAGCTAGGCGCTCCTAAAAATTTAACTCTTTAACCATCTGTGAAAATATCTAGTAACATGATAATTATTGAACAGTTTACCAACATATTCAGTCATGTTATCTGATTTATTTGTCTGGATTTCTGGCCTGCTAAGTAGGAATTTTAAATTCAACTTTACCATTTTAAAGGGATTTGGGTCTTAGCAGTTTGCCTAACATAACATCACAAATTGCAGACTCAATCTTTGAACCTCTGTATTCTGACTCCTAATAACATGATTTTCATCCCATCTTTCATTGATGGCTCACTTCTCACTAAAGCTTAGGAAGAATGCTAGAGACTTGGTATTTGTCCCATATATTATTTCCTTCTCAGTTTAAAGGCTATGTAACAGAGGAGATTTAGGGACTAAGAAATTTTGTCATTATGGAACAGAGTTAGAATGAGGAAGACCAGGATTTTGAGTGAGCCTATGAAAGCCTTTGTAAGGATTCCTTTAGTTTAATAAAATAAAACTTTAAGAAGGAATATTCCATCCAAATACTGCTTTGTAATTCAGAAGCCTTAAATCACTTTTCTTAAGTCACAACTTGGAATGACTTGTGATTCACATATCCTTCAAGTCAGATCCTAGTTGTGGAGAAAGTATGAAGATTGAGGGAAAGTAACTATGGAGTGGGGTTCATTAGAAAAGATTTCTTAAAAGAAAAGAATCATTATTAAGCTTTGAAAGACAGGAATTTACACTGGCAGAAAGGATGGTGCTAGAATACTGCCTTTAGGAGATCTGATCTAAGCCAAGACATAGAAGGGACATGTAGGGGCTCAATATGGTATAGATGTAGCTAAGGGGGCAGCAGTTGAAAGTAATATGGGATGAAGTCAGAGACCAAGGTAAAATGGGAGCATAATAGCAATTTTTAAAGTAGACGTAAAAGTCATGTAACTCTACCAACTTAACTTTCTGTGTTCTCTTGTGTCCCCCATCTGTATGCACATATAATCTTAATAGTTGTAATTATAGTGAGTACAATTTTGTAACATATGCTTTTCACTTAGTGTTATCTTTGTAATTTTGTAATATATGCTTTTCACTTAGTGTTATCTTTGATTCACCTCTCTGTAACTGCCTACACTGTACTAGTATATGTATGTGTTCATTTAAGAATTTCTAGACAATGGACCTGGTATGTATAATGATTTAAAGTTAATATGAACGTATTTTACTAAAGAGATATTCTGCTAGAACTGAGAAGTCAAGATGACCACAGATATTAGAATAATAATTTCTGCTGGCACTTATTGAGTCATTAATACATGTCAGAAGCTTTTATACTCATTTTATAGATAAAAAAAAGATGGGCACAGTAAAAAATAATTTGCCCAAACATACTTGGTATTAAGTGACACTTTTCTCCTATACCCTGTTTTATTTTTCTGTGTCTTATCAGGTATCTCTTTTTGCCTTTATTTTACATTCTTTGCCTTTCTAGTCTATATATGTCTCCCCTTAGACATGACTGTCATAATTTTAGAGAGACGATAAAAAAAAAAGACACCGTTTCAAATGAGGATCTAGCCAGCTACTGTCTAGATGGCTTAACACTAACCATTTTTCCTTACCTGCTAGAAACTTGAACAGTAAACTCCTTGGTAATCTAGATTGCTACTGGTTGTTTTCTCCTAAACGTGTTGTAAAATATCAAGTCATGTGGTCTGTAGTATTACTTTGGAACTGAGATAATGCTTTAAAAAAATTTTTTTAAAAATATTTATTTATTTTTTTGAGAGGGAGACAGTGAGAGCCATGGAGGGGCAGAGAGAGAGAGAGGGAGACAGAATCAGAAACAGGCTCCAGGTTCTGATCTGTCAAGCACAGAAACCAACATGGGGCTCGAACCTACGAACCATGAGATCATGACCTGAGCTGAAGTCAGACCCTAACCGACTGAGCCACCCAGGCACCCCAGAACTGAGATGCTTTTAACCACTGGAAAAGAACAGAAAGAGAAGGCATCCATTGAGGGCCTTTCCCAAAAGAATAGCTTATATTCACATCCTAATTTCTTAAAAGTTACTTAAGACTCTTGAAATATGAAATCACATGTCTACATGCTTTGTGAGGACTCCTGATCTGATAAGATCCAAATATGATTTAATAAGCTAGTTCTTTCAATTAATTTTAACTTTGTTATTCAACTCTGTGTGATGACCTGGCTACCTAACTGGTGTTTTTTGGTTTTGTTTTGAGCCTATGTACATGTACCATACTCCAGTAAGGCCATGTGCTGGGAATATGGAGTTCTAAAAAATACACGAAACATTAATTTTCTGCGAATAAAAACTACTGACTGCTCTCTCTTTTGATTGTTTTTATGAGAAGAGGGAAATGTCTTCAGAGAAGTAAAGATGTTTGCTTTGGCTTTGCTTGGATTTCTCCTTTGATTGGCTAGTGGAGTTAGAATGAATAAGTTTTAGTTTTCAGCAAATATAATCAGGTACAAATATTTTCTAACATTATTGAGTGGTTTAGAGTATTATCCATTGAAATAATTGGGTGTGGAATTGCCAGAGATGTGTTTTCATTATAACATCATTTTCTTTAAAAAATTTTTAAAAATATCTATTTATTTATTTATTTATTTATTTATTTAGAGAGCTTGCTCATGGGCAGGGAAGGGGGAGAGAGAGAGAGAGAGAGAATGAGAGAATATCCCAAACAGGCTCCCAGCGCAGAGCCCATTGTGAGGCTTGAACTCAAAAACCGTGAGATCATAACGTGAGCTGATGAAATCAAGAGTCGGTTAACCATCTTGAGCCACCCACGCACCCCATAAAATGTCTTCTAATGCAATTACCATAAATAAATGATGTTAACACTTTCTTGGTACCAAGGAATACTGAAGGCAATAGCTAGCTAGAATCAATAATCTACATGTTAAATATGTTAATTAAAGGGCTTGCTTCAAATGGTGGACATGTAATATATCTTAGATATATGAATAGTACTACAGGCAAAACTATGCTGAGCAACTAAAGAAATTACATAAAAGCTTTAGAATAAATTAAACAAATGTGAAGATACCAGTAAAGCCCTGGTAAGGAAGGAAGGCAATACAGAACATTCAGACATTTATCAGTCTTTTCCCTTAGTGGCAGTGACAAGTCATCTAAAACCATCTTTCATGATATGGAAATTCTCTACACTGTTATAAGGTCCAGGCTTAATAAGACCTAGTGTATTTCTGGGGTGCCTGGGTAGCTCAGTCAGTTAAGCATCTGACTTTGGCTCAGGTCATAATCTCAGAGTTCGTGGGTTTGAGCCCTGTATCAGGCTCTGTGCTGACAGCTTGGAGCCTGGAACCTGTTTCAGATTCTGTGTCTGCCTCTCCTCTGTTCACACTCTGTCTCTCTCTGTCTCACTCTCAAAAATAAATAAAGATTAAAAAAAAATTTTTTAGGGGCACCTGGGTGGCTCAGTTGGTTAAGCAACTGACTTCAGCTCAAGTCATGATCTCTCGGTTCGTGAGTTCAAGCCCCATGTTGGTCTCTGTGCTGACAGCTCAGAGCCTGGAGCCTGCTTCGGATTCTGTGTCTCCCTCTGTCACTGCCCCTTCCCTGCTCATACTCTGTCTCTCAGAAATAAATAAACGTTAACAGAAACTTAAAAAAAAAAAAAAGAAAATGACCTAGTGTCTTTCTAAGTAAAGTCCCAGCAATATTTAGCTGAATTTCATTAGCAGTTTCAGAATCCAGCATTTCAGATGTTTATTATGGTGTATTTCCATTCAGGAAAACCTTGAGAGAACAATTGCAAGCTTAGTGCCCTTGTGTATTGATTGGCATGAACAAGGTAACAGAAAGTCTGACCGTCTGAATGAGCCTTTTCATCACTCTCTGAGAGGACTCATTGCTTGCAGTTATGGCCTCTAAAAACTATTACCTCAGACCACAGGTACATTGGAATCTCTGGCCACAGATCTATACTGAGACCATTATTTAGCTGCGGAGCAGATGAAAAACTTGAGCTTAAGTTTCTGCTTTGTTCGAAAGCCACATTACAATAAACTTTGTTTTTAATCATTTAAAAAAAAGCCTCTGCTATTTATCTTTATGCTTAACCTACTATCCACTTTTGAACTCTTCTCACCTTTTCTATTTGCGATGCATGTATTTTCTCAACTTTTTATTAGGAAAACGTTCAAAGATATAAAAGACATGAAAGCATAGTACAGTGTGTGAGTGTGTGTGTGTGTATGTGTGTGTGTGTGTGTGTGTGTGGTGTTTTGGTGGAACCATCTGAAAGGTGCAGGCATTATGACATGTCACCTCTAAATGCTTTAGCATTGATGACCTAAAAATATGGTTATTCTACACAATTGCAGTACATTATATGATGTGTTTTTAGTAAGAAAGTTATTATTATATTGTTTTGGTCAGTCTCAGCCTCTCTATAGTGATGCTGTCAGCTAGGAATGCCCAGGGGCACTCACCTGGGCCCCATATTACTTGTGGTGAGCCCATATTTGAGCTAGCATTGTGGCTGGATCAGCCCTGGTGATTTCTAGGATGGTAAGACACACCGCAGCAACAGCCATCAGGGAACTTTGGGGGGAAAAAAAACAAGGTCTTATTACTTACATGTCCTAAAGGGTACATGGCATGTCCAGGGCCACATAGCACGGTATGCTTAAATAGAGCCCAGACTGGGGTTATGCTTTATTGCAAATAATGGCAAGTTGCCTAAGGTTTTATGGGTTCACGCTTTATTGGTGAATTTAAAACATAAGAGCAGGAATTAAAGCGTGAGAAGGGAAAGTAGGGTCACTCAAGTTATGTGGGTCACTCAGGGCTTTCTAAAAGAGGAACTTGATGTGTGGGGCAACCTGGCTCTTTATTGTGCAGCTGGCAGTCTGTTTATTTGAGATGGCTTTGAAATGGAGGTCTAGGCAATCAAAGCTTAGTGGCAGGCACTTACCATTATAATCAGAAAAGCTAACTATCAGGCATTTATATTTTAGCATTTATTCATTTTTGTGGGGTTTTTAAAAATTTTTTTTATCATTTATCCATTTTTTCAAAGCGAGAGAGAGACAGAGCACTAGCCAGAGAGGGGCAGAGAGAAAGGGAGACACAGAACGCGAAGCAGGCTCCGGGCTCTGAGCTGTCAGCACAGAGCCTAACGTGGGGCTTGAACCGGTTAGCTGTGAGATCATGACTTGAGCTGAAGTTGGATACTTAACCAACTGAGCCATCCAGGCCCTCCATATTCCTTTTTATGTTTTAAAGACTTGTGAAAATCTTTTTTTTTTAAATAGTTTATTGTCAAGTTGGTTTCCATATAACACCCAGTGCTCATCCCCACAAGTGCCCTCCTCCATGCNGAGAACCCACCAAACTCCACACCTGAAAAACAAACAATCCAGTGAAGAAATGGGCAGAAGAAGTGAACAGACAGTTCTCCAAAGAGGACATCCAGATGGCCAACAGACACAGGAAACTATGCTCAGCATCCCTCCTCATCAGAGAAATCCAAATCAAAACCGCACTGAGGTACCACTTCATGCCGGTCAGAGTGGCTAAAATGAGCAAATCAGAGGACTCTAGATGCTGGCGAGGATGTGGAGAAACGGGCACCCTCCTACACTGTTGGTGGGAATGTAAACTGGTGCAGCCCCTCTGGAAAACAGTGTGGAGGTTCCTCAGGAAACTAACAATAGAACTCCCCTATGACCCAGCAATAGCACTACTAGGAATTTACCCAAAGACTTGTGAAAATCTTAAGGAAAATTGCAAATGTCCATCAAGCTTTTCTCTGAGAAAATATCCCAACAGCCTCAGTTAAGCAGTAGATTGCTCTATTTAATACTTGGCTGACGACTGACACAGCACCTTTCATAGATGGTGTCAATAGATGGCAAGACATTATGAACAACAAACAAGAAATAGAAGCACTTACTGCTTTTTATAGTGGGGTTTTTTGGCATGAAAATATAAACTTTTCTTAATGGCACGGGCAGATACTTGTCCATGCACTGCCTCTGAATTTCTTATGATCACCAGTGAATCAATCGAAAAACAAAGTTTATTTAAATAGATTCTAGTCATCCCTACAGGGGGAAAAAAACCTTAACACGGTGTGCTTTGTAGCTCCTATTGCCACAGCAAAGTCTGATTGTGATGGTGCAGAACTTTTTTTCTTGCTAAGCGTGTCATGTGACATTCTACTTTTTCATAATAAAGATTGTATGCTGCAAAAAGCTTACTTGTTTGTGGAAGTCTTTTAATAAATATTTTACAAGCTTTGCCAGCGACAAATTTGTCATCTGGTGGACACCGCATCTGCATCTTAAGGTGATTCAGCAACAGAAAAGAGGTAGTGTCAAAATTGAGGCCTGGCAGCTCCTGTCTCAGTTGTGCTTTTGTTTTGCTTTTAGGTATTACAAATGCTGCTAGAGTTCTTGGAGCAAAATATTGCCAAGGTTTGGGAAATGCTTTCTGAGCAGTGTATTGCTACCCTACAATAGTTGGATCTTCTCTGTCATCTGGTACTTCTGGATTAATATACCATCCAAATTTGTTTCATTACAAGTCTATTTATTAACATCATGTATAATGATTTTTTTTTTTTTTAGAGAGAGCAAGAGTGTGCATGTGCGTGCAGGGGAGGGGCAGACAGAGAGGTTGAGAGAGAGCATCCCAAGCATGCTCTGCACTGTTAGTATGGAGCCCAGTGTGGGGCTCGAACTCACCCACAGTGAAATCATGACCTGAGCTGAAACCAAGAGTCAGACACCTAACCAACTGAGCCACCCAGACACCCCACATCATGCATAATTATCATCAAACCTGTGTTCTCTGGCACTTCACTGTAAAGGAATTTACTCCTTGAGGAAATGATCCTACCTTATCTTTTTTTGTGTACTTCACACTACAGTCTCTGTATTAACTTCTTTCTGCTAACATCACTAAATATTGAGCTAAATTGAATCAGCATTCATATATATGTGTATGCGTGTGTTTATGTATGTGTGTATATATGATTAGTTTTACAGTCAGAAACAAGAGTAGAGCTTTTATTAACCCTGTGAATCTATTCCTATGCAAAAGAGGAAATCAGAATGAATAGCAAATTCAAAGAGAGTTGGAACATTTCATGTCCGTGCAGGTATCAAAATTTTAGATTTTTTTTTTTTCCCACCACTGAGTAAAACTGCTATGGTAAGGAAAATTATTGTATCCAGAGGTTGCAGACTAGGGCAGACTGCTATCTTTCTAGAAGTTGAAAGTAGTAGGCTCTTTTACAAGAACATAGAAAGCTTTACATGCCATTTACATTTGCAGTGGAAAAAATTCTTAAGTACCCATCTGATGTCTGTTTTCTGTAAAAAGCCTATCAGAAACCTTTGATTTCATTTTTTTCTGGAATATTATTAAATGTTTACCTGAAACTAGCACAGTGTATATGTATCTTTTAACTACTTTGCCTCCTTAAGACTAAAGTGCCACAAACAAAAACAAATGAGCAAAGGAGGAAAAAGAGGGAGAGAGACAAACCAAGAAATAGACTCAACTACAGAGAACAAACTGATGTTTACCAGAGGGGAGGTGGGTAGGGGGGGAATGGGCTAACCAGGTGATGGGGATTCAGGAGGGTACCTGTTGTGATGAGCACTGGGTGATGTATAGAATTGTTGACTCAAGGGGCACATGGATGGCTTAGTCAGTTAAGTGTCCCAGCTTCAGCTCGGGTGATGATCTTGCGGTTGGGGAATTCGAGCTTCCTGTGTAGGGCTCTGTGCTGACGAGCCTGGAGCCTACTTGAGATTCTGTATCTCCCTCACTCTCCTTGTCTCTCTGTCCCTCTCCTGCCTGTGCTCTATCTCAAAAATAAATAAATAAATAAACATTAAAAAAAAATAGAGTTGTTGAATCAAAAAAGAAAAAAAGGAATTTTTGAATCACTGTATTGTATTCCCGAAACTAATATTACACTGTATGTTAGCTAACTGGAATTTAAATAAAAACTGTAACAAAATAGACTACAGCGCAAGTGGACCTGGTGCAACTGTGGTGAAGTGTTGAGAATATACAAAATCCTAATTGTGGATAAATTTACCATGCCCTAGTATGGATATTGCCTGGTAAAATGTATTAGAAGCAAAGCTGTCTAATTTTATAGACAAAAATATAAAATAAAACCTCTGAGATCTATATGTGGAAATAATGTGACTTCCAGAAGGACTTTTGCTTTAACAAAATTTAGCAAGAATTGTTTTGTAGCTCGCTACTGCCACCTAGTGGTTCTTAATTCTTGGACTTCTAGCTACTGGTTTTCTGTAATACACAGAAATAAAAGGGAATTTTTAAAAAAGAAATAAATGGGAATTAGGTCTATTTATTGGAATCCTTAAAATACTCTTTGCTGTGGGTGAGACAATTTTTATGTAGTCTGCACAGGGTTTACTTTGTAGTATGGTTTTAGCGAACAACTCCTAAGTCACTCTCCACTGTTAACAATGTGCTATTTCTGTTTGAGTTTCTGATCAAACCTGTTTTCCCTTTGTTATCTTTTCCTAGTTTAATGGATCGAGAAGTGGCATTGCTTGCTGAAATGGACAAAGTGAAAGCTGAAGCAAGTAAGACTGATCTGTAGTTAAAGCTATTACAGGGACACCTGGGTGGCTCAGTTGGTTGAGCGTCCAACTTCAGCTCAAGTTATGATCTCTCAGTTCGTGGGTTTGAGCCCCGCGTCAGGCTCTGCTCAGAGCCTGGAACCTGCTTCAGATTCTGTGTCTCCCTCTCTACCCAGCCACTTCTCGTGCTCTGTCTCACATTCTCTCAAAAATAAATAAACATTAAAAAAATGTTTTTAAAAAGCTATTACCAGTTAGTAGGTATCTGCCTTTAAACCCTCATAACAAAAGCTCAATAGAAATGCCACTGTAGGAGTTTATGTATTTATTTAAACAATCCTGAGCAGTTGTACTGCCCCGGCATATGAATCCTGTCAGGTTAAACAGCTTTACAAGAACCTGTGTTTTAATATTTTTGAATTTTAATATTTTGAATGTTAAGTTCAATGTCTGAAGGACTTCATCATGGTATTTGCCACCGCAACATCACCTTAGGAAAATAAAATCTCCTTGCAGGTGCCAGGTTTTGTCTTCTTTTGGGTTTTACTTCCAGTGATTGAATCATTCCATTGGGGTTTTTTTTTTTATTCTACTTGGGAAAATAAAATGTTTGGCATAATCAGAGGAAACTTCACCAGGTTGCCTACAATTTAGTGTATACATTGTATATATTACATATCTGAGAACTTTCTTGGTTTTGTTGGTTTGTAGAACAGTCTTCACTCAGTGTCTGTTACCATTAGATAGAGGAAGTCAATGAAAGGAGGATTTAGCACATCATGACCAGGATTCCTTGAAAGCTTACTAAAATAGATTCTGGAGGAATAAAGTCTAACTTGGGTAATTTGTGGGGTTTTGTACCAAAGAACCAGATACCTGTTTTTTGTCATTCCTGTTAAGGGTTAGGTACAAGATACACAGCTGTATGGAAAGAAGCAAATGTTAATTACAGCTTCTACAGTGGCATTGATTTGGGGCTTTTCAACAGCAGGTTTGACCTTCATGCGCTAAATGCTAGATTTGTAATTTGGAGGGTTGTTTCTTTTAACCTGCTCTCAGACTGATAAGAATGGAAATAGGTTGAGGTGATGACTCACAATTA
This sequence comes from Crocuta crocuta, assembly GCF_008692635.1. NCBI lineage: Eukaryota > Metazoa > Chordata > Mammalia > Carnivora > Hyaenidae > Crocuta > Crocuta crocuta. The sequence continues at coordinate 9,993,458 of NW_027528345.1, forward strand.
AAGCACTTGTGTTTATGGTCATGGGCCAGGGGAGGCACTGAGATGAGTTCACTTTTGATCTGTTTTGACCTGAAGTGTTGAACAGGTGCTGTCCACTGTTTTTCAGAGGTGAGATTTCATTTAAATTGAGTGGTATATCCTGAAACTTCTAAATGTGACCATTTCAGTCTGTTCATGTACCTGTGTGTTCTATTTTGAGGATAAAGTTTCAAATAAAGCTAGTAAGACATAGTCCTTCCTTTTTAAAAATACATTTTTTATAGAAAATACCAAACATTTCAAATAGGCTAATATAATTAACTGCCACTGTCCAGCTTCAACCAATTATCAATTCATGGCCAATCTTATTTTATCAAATTAAGAGCTACAGTTTTACTTAATTTCATTAGTTGTATATCCATATCTTCTTTCTCTCATGCTAAAATCCTGGATCTCAGTATTAGTAAATGTAATTACTCATTTACCAATACTATCAAGAAAGTGCTTTTTTTTCTTACATGTTTAATAGTGTTTTTAATTTATATGTTAATAGTACTACACAGTTAAGAGTTTTTTTCACTCATTTCTCTATGATCTTCATGTTACCCTTATGAGGTAATTAGGTTTTCCTTTTTTTTTTTTTTAATTTAATAAATGAAGAAATGAGTCCTTTGGAGAACATGTGTCCAAAGTTGTGTAACTGGGTCCACTGATTTGTGTGGAAGTCTTGACATGACACATTTCCTCCATGTTGGGATCTGTAGTTTTGTCTTAGAATCCTAGAATGCAGATTCCTGAGAGCAAGTGGATTTGACACAAGTGGCAGACAGGTTTTATCTTGAGAGCCAGGCCAGTAGATCATTTGTAACTGTTAGGCCTAATGTCAAGAAACTTTGTAGGCACATTCCTCACTTGCTGGGGAAACTGTGTTCTTATTGATTACACTTATGTGGGGAGGGCAGCCCAGGGGAGGCATATCCGTGGCAATCAGGCTAATAAGTAAACCTGCTAAACGCATTCAGCTCTCTGGAACACCTGATGTAGCTCTAGGAAAATTCTAGTTATTTTCTAACATAAATTTGGCTGATTTCTAAGTGGGTTACAGGATTCTATGTATAAGAGTTAGGAATTGAGTTTGACTGCATGCAACAGAGTGGCCTAAATAAATGTGAGTTTATTTCTTTCTCTCATGAAATGAAAGATCCAGAGGTGAGTGATGAGGGCTGGCAGGGCAGCTTCAAAATGACATGAGGGACCCGGACTTCTCTTTTACTTCTCCCTCCTTAGAGTATACTTACGGTCAAAAGATCCCTTCTAAGGCTCCAGTTGAGAACAGGCAATATGTTACATCCTGGCTAAGACTCCTTTAAAGACTTTTCCTGTAAACCTCGCCCTGTACGTGTGGTTCTGCTTAGATCTCAATGACCAAACCATATCACACGACTATCTTATCTAGCAAAGCCAGGAAATGTACATTTCTACCTAAGCAGATTGGTACCCAAAACACTGGACTTCCAATAGAAAAAAGGGGAAAATGGATATGCAGTTGCTAACAGTCTTTGCTACTGTCCACCCCTCAACCACCCGATGTCCTCTTTTTTAAAACATGAGAACTCACTCCCCTCCTCCTCAATGGCAACCCCTCCAAAGTCTCATCTAGTTAGTATATTCAGCTGAAGGTCCAGGACTTCAGGGTCATTTCAGATCTTTCATCAGGTCTGGAGATGGCATGTTGTAGTCTGGGGTCCCATAAACTAAAAGAAAAGTTAAATGCCCCCTCTTCCAATATTATGTAAAGAAGAACATAATTAGAGTAAAAATTCCCACGTGGAAAAGCAATGATCAAATCTTACTGGGCAGGAGTAGCAGAATCCCTGCCCTTGTGACAGAGGAAATCCCTTTGTTCATATGGCAGCTCCTAGTTCTACTTCGTTGGAGGATTTCTTTGGCTCACGTCCTCTGTAACCCCTGGTTCTCTGCTCTGAGAGATTTTGTCTTTCATATTGTCTGTTATCCTCCAGGGCCATATTTGAGTTATACATCAGGAACATGCCAAATATTAAACTTCTTAAAAGGCTGTCAACAACCTAAGTACCTACCGTTAGGGGACTTAGTAAATAATTGTATATCTAAGTAGTAGAATACCATGTGGGAGGGCCAGCCAGAGTTCATTCATAGGGAATGAACATCAAGGTATTTCAAGTAAAAATAGCTTTGGTAAAGGAAAGGACCATATATATGACATACTCCCATTTGTAAGGAGGGGAACAAAGAGAGAGAGAGATTTGCTGTCAGAAGTAGGGGGAGGCTTTTACTTTTTCATTTTATACCCATTTATTCTAGGTGAATTTTTTTACCCTGGGTACCTATTTCTGTTTTAATTTATATGTTTCTTGATATAAAAAAAATGTTTTTGACTGGAAAGAGAAGAAAGAAATGACAAATGATTTATGAGTCTTTATGATTCATAAAAAGTGTTTACCATTTAACTGCCTTCAGAGTCCCTCAAGAAGGTGGAAACTGGACCTTTGGTATTTTCATTTTCTGGATGGGTGGGCAGCTAAGCCTTTGGCTGTTCAAATATGTACTGCAAGGCCCATATTTCCAATTCTTCTTTATCCTATTTAGCAGAAGATAAGAGTCCTACTCTCTTTTCCTCCACAGTGGAAATTTTGCTCAGCCGACAAAAGAAAGCCGAACTTCTAAAGAAGATGACTGATGTGGCTGTTCGAATGTCAGAGGAGCAATTGGTTGAGCTCAGAGCTGATATCAAGGTAAAACTTCTTTCTCCTTTCTGCCTTTCTTCTTGCCCTCAGGGACTGAAGCAGCATATCTCCATAATTCATGGCCATATCTAATATATTGAACTCATGATCTTCCCTTCTCAAAGCTGGCCCTCTTCCATGTTCCCTTTCTCTGTAAGTGGTACTGTCATCTATCAGGTGTCCAACCTGGAAGCCTTAGGAAATTTCTCCTTTCCCATATTAAATCTGTCAGCAGACCCTGTGTGTTTGACCTCCTCCCAAATCTCAGATCTGACCTTTTCTCTTCATCTCCACCACCACCATCGTAATCCAGCTACTGTTATCTCTTGCTTGGACTTCTGTAATGGCCTCTTAACTTATTCCCCCCGTCCACTTTGCCACTACCCTGCCCTCCCCAGCTCTCCATTCTGTTCTCACACCACAGCAACCTGCTTCAACTCACATTGCTTTTAGAATAAAGACTATAATCCTTAACACGGCCTGTAAGGGTTCTGCAGGGTCCAGCTCTGCCACCATCTTTCTCACCATATTCCCCTTGTTTCTCTGGCCATCTTTGTTTCTTTTTCCCACAAACATAGTCTCTTCTCTTCTGCTGGAGAGCTACTGTGTATGCTTTTAGAGCTGTACAAAACACCCAACCCACCCACTCCCAGCACACAGAGAACTCATGACCTGCTCATCCTTCCTAACTTTCCTGTCATGTCCCCAGTCTTGTGTGTTCATAGCATAGTTATCATTTTTTTTTAAAATATTCTATTTATTTCTAGGAGAGAGAGAGAGAGACAGCGTGAGCAGGGGAGGGTCAGAGAGAGAGGGAGTCACAGACTGAAACAGGCTCCAGGCTCTGAGCTGGCAGTCAGCACAGAGCCCGACGCGGGGCTTGAACCCAGGAACCGCGAGATCATGACCTAAGCCAAAGTCAGACGCTCAACTGACTAAGCCACCCAGGCGCCCCACATAGTTATCATTTTAAATGCATTTGACTGATCTGTCTTCCCAACTAGACTGTGAACTTTACAGTGGCAGGAACCGGTGTGCCTCCAGTGCCTAGCATAGTGCCTTGGCATATAGTAGGGATTCAATAAATATCGAAATGGTTGGTTGATTGATTCTGATTTTAAAAGAGAAAAATGAGCAACTTGAGATGTTGATTATATTTTATGTTTATAAAGATTACTTAGGTTCAATACTCACATTTTAAATTATTTTTAAAAAGGTTTTCTTAGTGTTTATTTCTTTTTTGAGAGAGAGAGAAGCAGAGCGTAAGCAGGGAAGTGGCAGAGAGAGAGAGAGAGAGACAGAATCCAAAACAGGCTCCAGGCTCTGAGCTGTCAGCACAGAGCCCAATGCAAAGCTCAAACTCAGGAACGGTAAGATCATGACCTGAGCCGAAGTCGAATGCTTAACCGACTAAGCCACCCAGGTGCCCCTCATACATTTTAAGTTCTTATATAAAGAACAGTGTTTCTGAGACTAAGCATGGGGACCTGAGAGAGGTTGGGATAGCTGTGGACACTGGAATTCTAAATAATTGTTTATAAACTGTTAGCTGTGTGACAAAGGGGAGTTGGCCATTCCTACTGCTGAGCCCTTAGCCTCTGCTCTTTCTGAACACATGAGACTTCTTGCCATACTTAAGAGGAACACTTGCTGTACAGGCTATATAACAGTCTTTGTAAAATAAAAACATAAATGGGAGAGTATCTAAGACCTTCCAGGTATCCTTATTGTTCTAACCCAGTCTTTCACACTCAGTCTTTCATTCCTCCTTTAGACACTATTAGGGTGAAACAGCAAAACAATGCCAGTATGAAGTTACCATTTCTGATTAACTAGAACTATAATACTAAAAATTACAGAAAGTCTTCTTCACATTGATGCCAGTCAGTCTTATTCAACTATCTGGGAGAAGCCGGAAACCCCTTTGGAATTAGATGAGAATCCTGGCTCTCACAGGCTTCATCTGTTCTCCTTCCCACGTGGTTGAAAAGCTGCTAGAAATATTTCTGCAGGCTGACTAAGGATCTGTTTCTCTCCACGTTTTCAGTGTACTGAAGTGGGTGCTGTGCAATTTAAATGTCTTATTTTCAGATCGTTTTATTTCCGTCATTCCTGTTATGTCTCTGGCTCAACAAACCCTAGAATTTGTTTCAGAATTACTCTCAGACTGATATTACATGTCTGAAGGCTCTATGTTACAGAGGTTCATGTGCTTTCTTGAGCCACTGTGTACTCTGAAGCTTTAGGACTTCAAGGTTTGCAGGAAATGTTGATTTCTCCTTTACCATTTACTGCTTCTAGATCCATCCCAAAGATTCTGATGCTTTTGATTGTATCCCTTGAAAATCCAAAGTGGAATTAGACCACCTGCTAGAGGACTATTCTAAGGAGTTCGATTCTTAGAAGTGATACGTAGGCCTTTAACTTTTCCTTTTTGCCTCCTTTTCATCTGAATGAATGAATGAATGAATGAATGAATGAATAAATAAATAAATAAATAAATAAATAAATATTCCAGGCTACTTTGGAAATGGTTTATTGAAAGACACCCCAAGAAGCACTTTATTCCTGACGTGTTTCTAGTCCCACAATCTCTGTAGTATAGTTAGTTTTGACCCAAGGGGTTGGTTATGTCTCCGCTGTCTGCTTAAATTACTTGCAGCACAAACCTTCTCATTTGCAAGGTTGGCTTTTCACATGAATGATTTTTCATCTTAAGTTGTCCCCACTTCAAGGACTAACAAATCCTACTTTATAAAGGGATGAAGTGGGTTGCCTAAGGAGGTTCCTATTAAAGAACACCAAGCCCTCTATTTACATGGAATCATTGTTGTAACGTATGAGCATTTTTGCTGCCTCTGCTTCTGTATAAAATGGAACAATGTGGAGAGTAGCCAACAGTGGAAAGTGGAAAGATGGCCCTCTACTGTAAACCTTTTCTTCTTTCTCTGCAATTTCTCTTCATCATCTCTGATGGGCTTTGGCCATCAGGTAGCATTTCATAAAGCTTCCCAACAGACTTACTTTTGGGCCTTAAGAAAATGGCTGAATGCCAATAGTCACCCAGCATAGGCAATATGATGGTCATTTAGTAAAATTTGAAGCAATAAAAAGAAGACAACGGAAAATAATTTTTTTTCATCTGTTTATAGCAAGCTGTGGATTCCATGTATACCACCTGTCTCACCTGGAGGCTTTTCTTTGTCCTTTTCAATAGCACTTTGTTAGTGAGCGTAAATATGATGAGGACCTGGGACGAGTAGCCCGGTTCACCTGTGATGTCGAGACGCTGAAGAAGGACATTGAGTCATTTGGACAAGGTAGGATGGCAAGAGATTCTGGGTGCTGGAGATGGTGAGGAGGGGGCTCCGTCTACTGATCCAAGACCCAAGTTTAGCCTTGGCTTCTCCACTGATTCTTCTTTAGTGCCTCTCGTGTTTTTGTTTGTTTGCTTTTGTGAAAAATAGTTCTGAGATACTTAAGAAGTCACTGGACACAGATTCTTTGAGCTCAAAAGATGGGTATTTTCCAGCTCTCTAAATTTGCAATGTTATTTTTTCATCTTTTTCTGCTGAGTTGAACTATGTGTTATATATAGTGTAAAGAGCAGGGGTCTTTGGAATCTTTACCTTTACATTAACTTCTTAGAACTTTATTTTATTCCTCTCCCAAATGGAGATAACAATGCTTACCTTTCCTGGCACATAATAGATACTTAAATAATAGCTTTAAGGTTGGAGGGTGGGTCCTCTAAGGTGAGAGTTATGGGGCACACCAGTCAAACCTTGAGCTCAGCTCCTTTGTTTTTTCTTTATCAGTACATAAGTGAAAGGTTGGACCTAGAGCAGTGATTATAAGCTCAACATTAGTCCAGACTTTAAAACCCAGGAAAAAAATCTAAGAGGTAGTTTTAAGCCATTGAATTATGACAAAATTTGAAGTGAAAATATTACTATTTTTCAGATATTTCACATTTAAGATTCTTTTTGCAGAAAGAACCTTGGGAAGATACATGTTTGTTGTAAAGACTAGCTCTGTTCCTATTCAGCTAATCTTGATGATCTATACCTTGCATCATTCAAATTTTTAAAATAGGAGTTAGCTTTTTATTTACCTTTTTCTTTCTTTGTGAAGCCTGTACTTCAGAATGTTCCTGCATAGGAAACTGAACATATGGCCCATACTATTGTTCCCAGGCTTAGTCAGCTGCTGGAGCCACAGCCAGGAGTTTAGTAGGAAATGCTGAGAAGTCATGAGTTGGTGGGGGAATGACTACTCCGATCTTACACTGTTCTCCTGTCTCTAAGAGTTCCTTTACAAAGCAGCAGGGATTCACTAACTGGAATTTGAATAAAAACTTGAAAGGAAAAAAAAAAAGCAATAGGGATTTGAAAGGAGTGGAGGAAGAGGACAGAAGGGAGATTTTGCTTCCTGTTGCTTTTTTATAAGCTTATCTTTACAACTATTTCAATAGACAGTTCTTTGTCTCAAATTGCTTATTGTGAAGTGGAGAAATCGGGAAAACCTTACCATCATACTCTTCCGTCCTATGACAACATATTTCTCATATTTCCATCCAGTGTCCCATCCAAAGAACAGCTACTCAACCAGATCCCGATGCAGTGCAGTTCCGTCTGTGTCCTTGAGTAGCCCGTGTGATGCCTCTGCCGCTTCCTCTTCTACCTGTGCCTCTGCTCCCAGCCTTACAAGTGCTAACAAGAAAAACCCGGTACCAGGAGAGACTCCTGCACCCACAGCAAACTCCAGTGGCCAGCCCTACCAGCCTCATCGAGAGGTAACCTAGCTTTCACACCAAGCCACTAATGGAGAAAAGTTACCAGATTGTCATAGTTTAAATGCTGACAGCTCAGTGTTATTACCTTCCTCTCTTTATGCCCATTCCACACCTATTTTGAATCCCTCCAGCCCCAGTTACTTGGAGAGAAAGCATTTGGTACTTGTGTTCCAAATCACCAGCTAGCTTAGGTTTCCTGTTGCCAAGACTGCTGACTTTCTGGTGTTGGCTGGAGTCCTAGCTATTGTAGGTAGTATTGCCTGGTAATTAGTCACTGTGGGAGTCATGCACCCATCTCGAGGTAGATGAGTACACAGTGGCAGGTTCACTAGAGTGCATCTGAAGCAGCAGCTCCCTAGGAGCACCGCATCGAATACATCAGGGGGAGAGAGAGTGAACCTGGTGGGGTGGAGGGCGAACAGCAGAAAGTTGAAGCATAATCCGTAGGTTCTTTTCTTGGTTTGAAGAAGAGGCACAAGAGCAATTCAGGGCAGCACTGTTAGTAATCCTGCAGAACTGGTATTCCATCAGAAGTGGAGGGCAAAGATAAAATGCCATGCCATAAGCTTTCTGGGTTGTAATGTGAGAGATGTCCTAAATGTCACAGCAGCATGGTTTAATCTGTGCTTCATAATGTATAGCAAAGCAGATTATAAAGACGTTTATTTTATTTTGCCGGATGTTCATTATCTTTACACCTGGCTTACAATCTGCAGAGTGCAGGCATGTGATAAGATACTTGCCCAGTCGGGGGCTTGCAACAGCCCCAAGAGTGTTTTTTCTTCCTCCTTAGCTTTCTTCTTGTGCCCAGCTAAAGAAAAGTGAAGTCCTCTTCAGTGGAGAGCCTGGGGTGAAAGATGGGGGATAATAGTGAAAGATACATTAATTCTGGAGTAGTGGCTAGGTTGGATTGGCTGACAGAATTCTTGGAGTCTCAAGAGATAGCTGAGTCCCAACTATGGGATGCTACAATTTAGGCTTTAAGAATGTTCCTGTAAGCTGAACTGGAACAGAGAGGGTGCCATAATGCCAGAGTTCTTTGAATTGTATTCTTTTATCCTCAGGTATTGCCGGGGAACAGACGAGGACGGAGCTACAAGCCACAAGGCCAAAAGCCGAATGACCCCATGAACCAAGGGCGACATGACACTGTGGGTCGTCACAGAAATAGCTCGTGGTATTCATCTAGTTCCAGGTATCAGAATGCTCCATCCCAGGCATCAGGAAACGTTGGTGAACGGGGCCAGGCCCACTCTGCAGGGACCAATGGAACTGGAGCCAGCATGGAGCCCAGCCCCCCCAAGCCCTCATTCAAAAAGGGGCTCCCCCAGCGCAAACCTAGGACCTCTCAGCTTGAAGCTGTGAACTCTTGAAGGCAGCTCCATTTGGCCTCTCTCCTCTATCCCACACAATTCAACTCGGTAACTGGACTTTAGGACACTTATAGTTAGATGTAATAACAAGAAGTTTACACATATCACTTTTTATGCCATCCTAAATATTTTTGGTTTCTTCTCTCCTCATTTCCTCTTTACCATTTTTGGAGGGGAAGCTGTTTTTTCCCCTGACCTTTCCCAATGATATGGATTGAGTCTGATTGGTCACTTCCACCAGGAATCATAGGCAACCGATGCCAGGTTTCCCAAGGGTGAGCGATGTTCTTCCCAGTGCACCAGGCCTTTCAGTTGCCCGAAGAGGCCTTCCTCAGCAACTCCCTACTGTTGAGGCTCTCAGGAGGAGATGGATCAGAACCAGTCCAGTTACCTTTCCAGCCTAAGCAGAAGCCACACATTCCTGGCAGGTTCCCTCTGCACAACAGTATAACCAGGAAAGGCAGTGAGGGGATTGTGTACTATGCTGAATTCACCAGAGAAGTGGAAATTTAATTGTTAAAAAGGAAAGAACACTAGGAAACGTTTGAGATTCTGCCTCTGTTCCCAGAACGTGCCTAAGATTGACACTCAGGTCAGGATATCAGTCTCCTGCTTGGCGCCATAGCTTACCCTCCAGTCTCTTCAGAATGCCCAAAGCCTCGTTTCCTATGGCCTTAGACTGCAGACCAGTCTAGGGAAGTCTCTGGGAAAGGAGCATTTAATTAAAGGGGAAAAAAAGTATTTCTTTGTTTCAACGTTTGAAGATTTTTGTTGTTATTGTTCTCCCTTGTTCCTGAATCCTATTCTGATCCTCAACCAAATTTATAGCAATATAATTAGTGTTAATCTAAGGTGTTACCCATCAACAAATTGCCAGTCTTTATAGTTCGATAAATAAAAACAATTGCATAATGTTCCCACATTTGTTTCACAGCAGCAAATGACTTAGTTTCATTCTCTGGTTTTCTTTGGGCCTCATGGGGTAGAAGTCACCCGGACAGCTTGTTCGGGGCTTAAATGAGGATGTTGGATTCCTAAGTCATTTGTCCACCGCTTAGCTTCGGAACCGAATGAAAATGCAGCAGCAGCATGAGCAAATGCAGCTGTTCCTTGTGGGAAAGGATTCCTAGTATAGGCAACAGTGACTTTCCAAAGGAAGCTTGCCGGTTTAGAAAACCCACAGCTGCCAGCAGCTCTCCCGAGCAACCCGTCTCCTCTACTGCCTGTCCCTTGACAGGAGTAGTGAGTGTAACAGTATAATTGAGCTCCTGCATGTAGCAGGTGGCAGTGGGGCCAGACCCCTCCATCCCGCCCCCGCCCCCGGCGTCTATGATTTAATAACAGCAGAGCTTTTTTTTCTCCAGCATTTGTTCTCCCGAGCCTGAAGCCCAGACTGTAAGTGGCAGTGGTGCAGAACTTAGCTGCCTCAGGGCTTCCCTTGGCTCTTTGGCTGAAACTGAGCTGCCAGGGTTCAGGTTGGTTGAACAGACTGAGAGAGAGAGAGAGAGAGAGAGAGAGAGAGAGAGAGAGAGAGAGAGTGTGTGTGTGTGTGTGTGTGAGTAAAGAAAACAGTAGTCAAGGAATACTGGGAAGCCATTTTAAAGGGCTGATCCCCTCATTTTGTGGAATTTGTTCAACACCATCAACCTACTGGATATCCAGGAAAAGCCCTGCTTTTCTGATTAATTGCTTCCCTATACTTTATAGAAAAATCCAGAGATTGCAGTGACCTTGAAGGATCATGAGGCGTATCTACCCTTGTATCCAGGCAAAACCTTCTAAGATGGGAGGCTGCATGTTTGTCAAAACCACCTTGAAGTTGAGGTGCACCTGGCTGGCTCGGTCCATAGAGCATGTGACTCTTGATCTCCAGGTCATGAGTTCAGGCCCCACTCTAGGTGTAGAGATTGCTACAAAACAAAACAAAAAAAACAACATTTTCATGTTGAAATTAAAATCTCATTATAGAAGATTATTTGAAGATTTTCTGATCATAAAAAGTTTAAAAATTACATTTTTTTTTTTTTTTAATGACAGAAGTAGTGTTTAAAATGTCAAATAATACAGGATCACGTGGGTGGCTCAGTCTGTTGGCCATCTGACTTCAGCTCAGGTCATGCTCTCACCACTCCTGAGTTTGAGCCCTGCGTCCGGCTCTGTGCTGACAGTTCAGAGCCTGGAGCCTGCCTCGGATTCTGTGTGTGTCTCTCTCTCTGCCTCTCTCCCACTCCTGCTCTGTCTCTTTCTCTCAAAAATAAATGTTAAAAAAATTTTTTTAATGTCAAATAATACAGAATTATAAAAGAAAAAAATTAAAGTTTTCCACCCTTCCTTTCTATTCCTCAGGGNAGAGAGAGTGTGTGTGTGTGTGTGTGTGAGTAAAGAAAACAGTAGTCAAGGAATACTGGGAAGCCATTTTAAAGGGCTGATCCCCTCATTTTGTGGAATTTGTTCAACACCATCAACCTACTGGATATCCAGGAAAAGCCCTGCTTTTCTGATTAATTGCTTCCCTATACTTTATAGAAAAATCCAGAGATTGCAGTGACCTTGAAGGATCATGAGGCGTATCTACCCTTGTATCCAGGCAAAACCTTCTAAGATGGGAGGCTGCATGTTTGTCAAAACCACCTTGAAGTTGAGGTGCACCTGGCTGGCTCGGTCCATAGAGCATGTGACTCTTGATCTCCAGGTCATGAGTTCAGGCCCCACTCTAGGTGTAGAGATTGCTACAAAACAAAACAAAAAAAACAACATTTTCATGTTGAAATTAAAATCTCATTATAGAAGATTATTTGAAGATTTTCTGATCATAAAAAGTTTAAAAATTACATTTTTTTTTTTTTTTAATGACAGAAGTAGTGTTTAAAATGTCAAATAATACAGGATCACGTGGGTGGCTCAGTCTGTTGGCCATCTGACTTCAGCTCAGGTCATGCTCTCACCACTCCTGAGTTTGAGCCCTGCGTCCGGCTCTGTGCTGACAGTTCAGAGCCTGGAGCCTGCCTCGGATTCTGTGTGTGTCTCTCTCTCTGCCTCTCTCCCACTCCTGCTCTGTCTCTTTCTCTCAAAAATAAATGTTAAAAAAATTTTTTTAATGTCAAATAATACAGAATTATAAAAGAAAAAAATTAAAGTTTTCCACCCTTCCTTTCTATTCCTCAGGGATAATTACTCAGTAATTTGGCATATATCCTTCTAGGCCTTTTTCAGAACATATATGTGCATATACACATGGATATATAGGCTTTTAACTTTTTGTTTTTATAAAACAAGGATACTATATGCATTCAGTAATTCTTTTTGAAAATAATATGTCTAAGCCATAATTCATTTAGGATTTCATGTTGTAGATAGTCTCCTAAATTTGTCAGTTGGATCTTCCAGTGAAGAGAGGTAAGGCTTACCCTTTGTTCTTAAGGCAATTTTTAAGTTTATTTATTTACTTTGAGTGAGACAGAATGGGAGTGGGATGGGGCAGGGGAAGAGGGCAGGGAGAATCTCAAGCAGGCTCTGCACTATCAGTGCAGGGCCCTGATGCAGGGCTCAAACTCACTAAACCATGAGATCACCAAACTGTGAACTCACTAAACTGTGACCTGAGCCGAAATCAAGAGTCAGACTGAGCCACCCAGGTGCCCCGAGGTAAGGCTTATCTTAAGTTGGAATTGTACAGCCTATTTCTTGCTCCCTGTAATAGCTCTGGGCTTCCCAAGAGAAGGGAGGTTCTGTGCCCTGGGCTGCCCCCACTGTGTTCAGAGATGTCCTACCTAATTGTCATTTCCCTTCCTTTCCACTTCCTCTTAGAGATCAATGTCTTGCCCTTTCGCAGGCTAAAGATAGGACTGAAACTTCAGGTGGTTTAGCACTGTCAGTTATATACCACTTGCGAGAGAAAATTTAAATTAGCATGGCTTCATTAGGAACACCAAATACTTCCTAGGCCCCTTATTTATGGCAGTTTTTACAATTCATTTTTTAAAAAGCTGTGTGGTTTTTTTTTAAACCTTTAAAAGGATACATAATGGAAATTTAAAAATCCTCTCCTACCTGGTCCTACTCCTCAGAAGAAATCACTGATAACTTTCTTGTATATCTTTCCACAAATTTTCTAAATCTAAACATGCAAATATGTGTTTTTCTTTCTTTTACATAAATGGGAATCATATTATACATACTCCTCTATAGCCTGCTTTTTTTCATTTGTCCACTTTTTATAGCTAGTATTTGTTTTAAGAAAATATACATAAATGGTAAAAAGGAAAAAAAATCTAAACAGTTCAAAAGGATATATGGTAAAAAATAAGCTTCCACCCAACTCTGTCCCTTCCCCAGGAGCAGCTACAGTTAAGTTTCTTTTGGGTCCCTCTGGAGATCTATATTAGCCCACATACATCATAAGAATATATACCATAGATCTCTTCCCATGTCAGTATTTATAAATATACCTTGTTCTTTCTGTGGTTGAGTAGTATCCCATTGTATAAACTCATCATAATTAGTTTAACGAGTCTGTAATGATAATTTTCAGTATTATAAGTATTGCTGAAATGAGCATCTTACTCATTTCTTACTTACAAGAGTATATCTACTGGGCAGATTCCTAGGAAGAAATTGCTGGGCCATATGGTTATTGGTAAAGTTCTCTTAAAGATGCATGGATTTACACTCTCACCAACTGTGCTTTGTACAGTTGCTGAGCTGGAAGCTAAGGAGAGGTAAAGATAAGTAAAATACAGCCCTTCAAGGGGCTGATAAACTAGGGGCCACTGACGCATTTAATAAAATAATACTAGATAGTAGTGTTGCATGAAAGAGCCATCCTGTCTGGTATGAGTAAAATGGGAGAAGCACTATGGTCCTTAGCTTAAAATGGTCTGGGTCCTTAGCTTATAGTAGGACTATACCAAGGGATGGTCAGGCCTTTTGTTCAGTGGTTTATAGATAGGATGACCTCATATTTCAGAATCCCAACCCAGGTATAGTCATATGATGATGATGAATGTATGTATGGGAAAAAGCAGAATAAACTGTTTTAGGTTGGGGGGTGACCTGGAAAAGCCAGCATGCATGGTTATCAGACTGTGAACTGACCTATACTTACTGGTTATCAGTGAGTTATTGTTACCCCGTGGAAATTCTGCCATTTGATCTAACAAAATGAGGATTTGTCTTGCAAGCTTTACAGGATTCATCCCACCTTCTTGTCCCACCTGGTAGGGATTATATCCATAATGTAGCACACTTCATGGAAGAAAAAGTTGTTCAAATCAGCACATCAATTGAGAGGTCACCAAGGAGCCGTTTCATCACTGTTTTAGCCAGTTCAGAGTACCAGACCATAATCCTGGTAGCCAGAATGATGGAACTGTTAAATCAGTCGAGCTTGACTTCTGGTTCCATTAGCCACCTGAGCACATTCTTTCCTTCAAACATTGAGGCACCTGCTGTGTGCCGGGAACTATGCTGAGTTCTGAGGCATAGATAAATGGTTCCAGCTCTTTCCTTAGCCACTTTGCAGGTGATAGAAACAGAGCTCTTAGCTCTTCCTTAAACCCTTGGAAGCCATGAGTGGTGGCTACACAGTATGGTAAGGTGGAAAGACCCTGGATTTTTGAGACATACCTTGGATTTTAATTCTGGCTTCACAGTTAGGTAGCTCTGTGATCGACGAACCTTGGGCAAATAACATAACATCTTTGAACCTCTTCCTGAACTGTAAACTGGACCCATTGGCAACTACTTCATGGACGGGTGAGAGGAGGTATCTAGCCAGGTGCCGCAGAACAGTACCCTGGTGTCTAAGCTAACCTGTGACAAGTTGAACATTCACTCACCATAATTCCTCTGCTTTTCTGTCTCTCCTGACACGTTAAAAAGTGTATAAAAGACTTCTATCTCCAGCCAGACAGACCATTAAAAATAATAATGACTCGGTTATCCTATTCCTTCTGGAGCTTTTCTCCTGAGTGGGTATCCCCAGCATGATGAGCTCTGTCTGTCCACCTCTTGTCTGTCCACCACACGTGTCGGAAAAGCACACCCTCATCCCCAGTTTCTGAGCTCCTGGGTGGGGTAGGCCAGAGGCTGGTGGCACTCACGTGGGGAAGCAGTCACCCCTGCAGGAGTGAGGCTGGAGCAGAGGTTTCCCAGGGGAGCGCCAGGGAGCGTTATTCCCACCCAGGTGCTGAGGCAGCTTTGTTACCTACTTTGCTCCTTACCAGGGGGGAAACGTTTTCTGAAGATCTTTCTGGGTGAGGAAACTCACCCACCATCACTACCACCAGCGCAACTGTTCTCCAGCCCACCCGCCCCTTCACTGCCGTCAAAACAGCAGGAACAAATACCACCCACTCTGATTCCTCCGGGAAAAGTCAGGTCTCCTTTTTATGTCTCTCTTCAACTTAACCCAGTTAGGCTTTCTCTGTAACTGGATTTCAAACAAACCCATTTTCTGGCATTGCTAGAACACGCAGATTGAGACTGAGATTTCTCAGACTCACTCCCTTACCCGCCACAGGCAGGACTCCAGTGGGTTCCCCTCCCCACAGGACTGGCAGGGCTCCCTGCGGCTCAAGGTTTGAGATCTGAGGTCAGGGTTGCCGGGCACTATGGGCACTCCCTACAGGTCACTATTGGACCTCTCATCAAAATGACCATACTGTCCCCTTTGAATAGGCCGTTTGCCAAAGGACAGGACAAAGCACCCCAGCAAGATGGCATAGTGACAGACTCCTGTCGGCCTAGTCAAATCGTGATTCACATCTGGTTCCTCCACTTACTAGCCTTATGATCCACAGCAGTTTGCAGCTCTGTAAGTAAAACCACGTATCTTCCAGGATTCCCTTGTTGGAAAACGTATTGTGGTTTACTCACAATAGCTGGGATCCTCTACTAACAGAAAAGGAATGACCTAGAATGACACAGCCAAGGAGTGGCCAAGTACTGGAGGCCTCTCCATTTTTCTAAATGTTTGTTCTGAGATGGGGAAACTTCATTGAGGCTTCATCCTGAGCTCATTTCTGCATTCCCAGGGCAAGCACTTAGAGGGACTTTGATAAGAATCCCAACCACTCAACAAGGTCATCTCACTCAACAATCCTTCAAGGAAAGAGCATTTCACAAACGAAGGAACTGATGCTCTTGGAGATTAACACCCACACCCACCCCACTCCTATTGCCACCCAAGGTCATCCATGGTGGAGCTAGAATTCAAATCCAGACTGCTCTGGTGAAAGGCTAAGATTTTCCCATCGCTCAACACAGCCTTAGAAGCAGAACCTGGCCACACTGGCTGAAGCAAGGCTGGAAACAGACCTGGGGACTTCCAGAAAGGAGGGAGAGAGTGGGAAGAGGGGAGGGGCCCTTGGGCTCTGTTCCTCGACAGCCACCTGCTCTCACCCCCTGCACACAGTCAGTGACTCTGCCTGCGCTCTGGGGGGCAGGGTGCTTCTTCCATCTTTTGTGTCTTGAACCGTTTTTCTCTTGCTTCGCTCTTTTCTCTCTCTCAGTTCCTTTTGTAGATAATACTCCCACAGGCCTCCCACGGCAGCTCCGAAATGCAGGCTCCTGAGTTTCTTCTTTTTTGACAATGGCCTTGAGCTGTCTCTGAATAGCGCTCCCCAATAACCTTCCCCTCCTTGTGACTTCCCACCGTGGCCCAATAAGCCTAGAGTTGGGGGAATGGGAGAGGAAACGTGCTCCCTGACCTTCCAGTACCCCGTTCACTTCTCAGCTCCTCCTCAACCCCCATTCTCCGGTGTCCTAAATGTGGGCCCCTGCTCCTCAGATAAAAAACATTTACATGATACAAATGTCACACACTGTTCTAAGTATGGACATGTATGGGGGGGTACCTCTGGGTAGAAGGGGCACCTTAAATCCAGTCAGTTCAGAGGAAGGACTTGGGCAGTGGCTGCAACCCCTACCCCGTACTCACATTTCTTCAAATTCTTTGAAGGGCAGTGGGGAAAGGGATTTAAAGACCAAAACATTATTGTTTCATTCTGGGATAAGAGTGATCATAAGAGTCAATAAGGGTTAGTATATTATGTAGTATTTGGGGGACCAGAGCACCAAAACAGGCATTGTGCCTGGAGTTGCTGGAGGAGACAGTGCATCTTAGAAATTTAGCCTCTCTGCCTCAATGTTTTAAATCTGTAAATTGGTAGTTATAACAGTAACTTCATAGAGTTGTGATGAAGATTAATCCAACTAAAGCACTTAGCACAGTGCTTGGCACACAATGCTCAATAACTATAAACTGCTAATTCTT
Organism: Crocuta crocuta; assembly: GCF_008692635.1. NCBI lineage: Eukaryota > Metazoa > Chordata > Mammalia > Carnivora > Hyaenidae > Crocuta > Crocuta crocuta. The sequence continues at coordinate 10,010,645 of NW_027528345.1, forward strand.
TGGGCACCCCCACATTTCATCTACTGCCTGCTCACACTGACCCAAGGTGTCTGGTTTGGGTTTGTCTTACTATCCAAACCATTGTCTTTAATAACCAAGACCAGCCCAGGCTGAAAAGCTGGAAGCCTGAAAGTCTGAACACTCAGCGCTTAAACGGGTGACTGGAAGGCCACTGGATCTGATATACAACCCGGATAACCAGTCCTCGTGAGTGTCCACACAGCTAACCGGAAGTCCTTTCTGGGTCCTCCATGGGTACGTCTGTGCTGGGGTGAGGCAGACTCTGGACCTGGATTTGCAAGATTGTCACGGTTGGAAACTTAGTGCTGCCAATTACCAGCTTGGTTACCTTGGGCAAGCCTCTCTCCCCCTCCCCCCCCCTCCCCGTTTCTTCATTTGTGAATGGGGTGTAACTAGCATCTACCTTGCTTGTCTCATAGGGGTTCTATGATACTCAAAATCAGATAATAAACATGTACATGATGCATGTCACTGTTCTAAGTCTTTTACTCATTTAATCTTCCTAACAACCCTCTGAGGTAGTTATTATATATTATCCCCATTTCACAAAGGAGAAAACTGGGTCTCGAATGAAAATCACACAGACAGCAAGTGGCAGGGCTATAGTCAAACCAAGTTGTGTGCTTTCAACCACCTCCTGGTCTGGACTCCAAGTGAGGGGACTCCTCCTACTAAACAGCACCTTCTCCTAGTAGAATGCTTGAACTTAGCGTGGAGGGTGTGATGATGGGCTGAGGAAAGGCTGACTTTGCTTCTGGGGGTGGGCCTGGGGAGCAGGATCTGCAGGTTCCTTGGGGTCGTTCTTCCTGGGAGCAGGATTCCAGGATTCGGATGACTTGGGGAGGAGGACGCTTCCTCCCTTTCCTCCTAAAGCACCAGCTCATTTAAATACAGGTGCCTGGGCTTTGGCCTGTGTCCTGATGAGGGGTGGGTGGAGCGGGCGACACTCCTTTCTTTCCGAGGCTGGTGGCTGTGGATGTGTGTCTCTGAGGGGCGGGGGTGCTGGGCCTCCCGCTTCACTCGTTGGGGAACAAATTGCTGTTTTGGCCCCGGCGGCTCCTCTGGGCGCGGGCGGTAGCCGCGCTCGCTGGCAAATCGTGGGAGGGAGGAGGAGCGGCGCTGGCAGAGCGAGCCGGGGGGACCGACGCAACGCGGAGACAAGCTACAGACTGCCGCCCCGGCCCAGCCCCCCTCGGCCCCGCCCGCCCCTCCTCCCACCCTCTCTCGGGAGGGGGTCCCTGCAGCCACAGCTCCCCCAGCAGCGCGGAGCCCGCTACTCAGGGACTGAAGGGGTCGGGGCAGCGGAGGCTGGGTCCTTCTCACTCCCCGCTCGCTCGCTCGCAAGGACCCGCACGCACGAGGTTAGGAAGTTCTCCCAGTGGCTCACGTCGCACCTGCCTGCTGTATTTGCAACCTGACCCTCGGGAGCTGCCTGAGAGGCAAAAGGTGACAAGGAGTAGAAATATCCCACACCCTTTCCACACACCACCGCCGCCGCCGCCATCGGCACTCACCGAGAGCGTCTCTACCGTACTTCCAGGACTATCCACCCTCCCGTTTCCTGACAGCTCCCGTCTGCAGCTGCACCTCCCAGTGACGAGGGTCAAGTTGAGGCTGAGAAAGACTTGGATGCCCAGAAGCTGTGTTTAGAACCGCCCCCCCACCAGCCCATCTTTTAGATTTGTCCGTACAGTTGGGGTCCCTGTAGGGGCCNCTCTGGTCGCTCCGGGGGAGGAGAGTCTGCGAGGCTCTTGTGCGAACCCCCATGCTGCAGAGAAAGACGCCTCGCCCCTGCGCTGAGTCAGCCCGAGCGGGACCAGGCGCTCGCCGGTCTTCTCCGAGGGGCGGGAGGGGCGGCTGGGGGCGGCTCGNGAAACGGGAGCCGCTGCCGCTGCTGCCGCAGCCGCGGGCGGAAGGTGCGGAGAGCGCTGCGAGCGCGGAGTCGGGGGCCCGGCATTCGTGGGCGGCCAGGAAGCGAGAGGCCGCGCGCCATGCTCCGGGCGCCGACGGCGGGGACGCCCCCTCGTGCACCGGCTGCTGGCCGGGCCTGGGACCCCGG
>NW_027528345.1:10012956-10020387 GCF_008692635.1 Crocuta crocuta
CGGGGACTCCTGGCGCCGCAGAACACCTTCCTGGACACCATCGCCACGCGCTTCGACGGCACGCGTGAGTCTGACCTTCACTCCACTGGCTCCCAGAGAAGCCGTTCCCTGCCAGGGTTCCCGCAGGTCCCGCACCCCGACATCTCAGCCTGGCTCCTTCCTGTTCTCACCCTCTGTCCCCAAAGCCCCAATTGTAGCCAGAACCACCATCTCCTTCCAGACGCCAGTTCCCGAAAGGTCCAGGGTCAGCTCTACCCCAGGCTGGGCAAGACGGCCAGAAGTCTCCGGCTTTGGGGCCCCGGATGCTATTTGTTTGCCAGAGCGCGAACCCCGACCTAATCTAAGCCACCCAGTTAAGCTATCCCACCGACTAACGTAGAAGTGGAGGGGCGGGGTGAGGGGTGAGGGAGAGGAGCGGTGCTCGCGGACAGCCGGAGGGTTCAAAAATACGGATTTAGAAAAGAGGTTTGCAAAAGGAGATAGAGTAGGCGGGATTTAGGAGCGCACTGTTTGTCCAAGCTCACCTCACCACCTAAACTCACCAGCCTAAACCCACAGGGCCCTTCTAGACCCCAAAAGATAGGTTTGGGTACTCCCACCAAAACTGGGGAAGTTTGGAATAGGCAACCAGAGCTTCTGGATCCTGGGTTCCCAGGGCTCTGAGCACAGGGACAGCGGTGAAAACCCCTTCCTTCTTCTCTCTCACACTCACCCCCAGTGGAGCTTCCCAGGTCTCTGCCTAGCACCCTTCATGGTCTTGCAGTTCCTGATAGGTGGTGGGAGCCCATCACTGAGCACCCCCTCATACACATGCGTGCACACACACACACACAGACACACACACAGACAGACAGACACACACACACACTGGCTTCTCCATCTGCTTTGCCCTGCACTTGGCTCCTGCAGCCTGCTGATTCAGTGCCCCCCACTCCCCAATACATTCCTGGCTCCAGGCAGTGCTGTTCAGCTACCATTCTTACACCCCCATTCTTGATCACATTCACAAATTCCTGAGCCCCAATCAGGCAGCTGGGGTTCAAAAAAGTGCAGGATGGAGGGTGGCCTGGACCACCTCCCATCCAGGTGGGTTCCAGTGAGAGGAGCTAGACAGCCATGTACGGACCTGGCAAGGTAGGGGTGGGGCTGAGGCTGCCTAGAACTGGTTGTGCAGCCCTCTTTGGGCATCCCACCCTTCAGGATACTCCAAGCTGCTCAGGACTCCATCCAGAGGGCACAATTCCCACACGGGGCTGGAGTTACCAACCTCAGTGTCCACAGGTGTTGATTCCTGAATATACATACACACACATGGCTAGGAGTGGACCCTTGCAGGGCAGGGTACACAGGAGACACACTGATTCCTGTTTATAAATAGCACCTGCCCTAATCCCCAGCCCCCCCCCCCCCCCACCAAACACACAGAATTCTTGGGTTTTGTGACACCCACTCTTTGGTTGCAGGCATTTAGGAAAGAGGGGTGGTAGACCCCGTGCCCCTCCACCCCATGCCTCCTCTGAGAGGTGCTCTCTTGCAGACAGTAACTTCGTGCTGGGCAATGCCCAGGTGGCGGGGCTCTTCCCCGTGGTCTACTGCTCTGATGGCTTCTGCGACCTCACGGGTTTCTCCCGGGCCGAGGTCATGCAGCGGGGCTGCGCCTGCTCCTTCCTCTATGGGCCAGACACCAGTGAGCTTGTCCGCCAACAGATCCGCAAGGCGCTGGATGAGCACAAGGAGTTCAAGGCTGAGCTGATCCTGTACCGGAAGAGTGGTGAGGGGCCACCTGGCCAGCCCACCTCACTTTTGAGGCCTCGCCCAGCCTGGCACTCACTCCATCCACTGCCCCTGTGTTCCATCCCCATCTTCTCCATCTCCCCATCCCATCCTGTCTTCCCCCATGCCCCTTACTTTCTCCGCCCCATCTGCTGTCCCTTGGCTTCTCTCTTCCATCCCCCTCAGCCTCAGTCTCCACTCAGTTTCCAATCTTGAGTTTCCCACCCCAAGGGAAAAATGTCCCAGTCTCAGTAGGACAGATCTATGAATGGTCTATATCTGACGGTCATCTCTGCTCTCCTTTGCTCTCCCCCACCCTCCCGGTTCCATCAAGCCCTGTCCTAAATGGAGCCAGGCTGCCGCTCCCTTCCCAGAAAAGCCCTGATCCTGCTTGTGTCTTGGCCGGGGGTGGCAGTGGAACCTCTGTCACCTCGGGCAAGGTGGAGAACGGGAGCTGGCTGAGTCTGTCTTTGTGCCCAGGGCTCCCATTCTGGTGTCTCCTCGATGTGATACCCATAAAGAATGAGAAAGGGGAGGTGGCCCTCTTCCTGGTCTCTCACAAGGATATCAGTGATACCAAGAACCGAGGGGGCCCCGACAGCTGGAAGGAGAGAGGTGGGTGCCCGTGGGGCTGTTGATTTTAGCTGCTGTGGGTGGGGCCTTGGCACCCAGCTTGGGCTCACAGGTCTCCCCACTCTCTTGCCCTCATTGAGTTCCACTTTGCTGGGTGAGAGGCCTGTGCTGCTCCTATCTCCACATGCCCAGGTATAGAAAGCTTGTTTCCAAAGAGACCAGTTAAGACAAAGTTGGAGTTTTGAAGTCAACTTTACTCAGAAACTGAAAGCAAACAAATTCCACTAGTGCCCACCAAGTACCATTTTCGGGCCAATTAGTGGGACTGAGCGCAGACCCACTTGGTACCTTTCCCTCACGCAGAGCTGACTGAGAGTCCCGGCCCAAGCCCTCTTTTAGTCTCTGGGACCTTTCCCCTCTTGTATCCTCCAAGGGCTCGGGAGGCCTTTGGCCAGCTCACAAGGCTGTCACTGGGGACAGCTGGGGATGCTGGGGGGACTCTCCATTCCCCCTGCCCACCCCCAGCTGGGACACCACCTCCCCACTCTCTCAGTGCCCTGTGGAGATCCTCTCCTGCCTTTGCCTTAATTCAGACCTCCTTCTCCTGGAAGCAGCCTTGGGGAGCAGTATCTATAAGCACCCAGAGGACTGCCTGTTGTGGGGTTGGCAAGTGTCCTGGAAGTGAGGGTCCTGGAGCCCCCAACTCTAAACAGACTAACCAGTCAATGAGTCATACCAGTTCACGGGCCAGCAACTGGTGTCCTACACCCAAGACCCTAGCTGGGGTGTGTGGGCACTCCCCCCATCATCCTCATGGGCTCCTCTTTTGCAGGTGGTGGCCGGCGCCGATATGGCCGGGCAGGAGCCAAAGGCTTCAATGCCAACCGGCGGCGGAGCCGGGCTGTGCTCTACCACCTGTCTGGGCACCTGCAGAAGCAGCCCAAGGGCAAGCACAAGCTCAATAAGGTGGATTGCGCATAAGGGTGTGTGTTTGGGGGGCAGGGCAGGGTAGGGGCAAGCTGAGGAAATGGAGGAGGGGAACTAAGCTCACCACAGAGATGTCCAGGGGACCACCCAGGCCCCACCAGCACTTTGGGGGTTGTAACTGAGGGAGGGACTGTCAGATGCCTGATCCATCAAAGATAGAGTCTTGGCCTTGGAGTCAGATGGGACTTGGATCAATGTTGGCTCTTCCCCTAAACAGCTGTGTGACCTCAGCTAAGTCAGTGGCCTCTTTGATCCTCAGTCTTTTGATCTGTGACATGGGGGCTCTAATGCCTATGTCAGAGGTTGCTTTGAGTATACAGGGGAGAAAGGAGGTGGATGCCTGTCCCAGACCCCATCCAAACTCAGCTTCTGCAAATTTCCTGTCCTCCCTGGCTGGACCTGCCTGGCCTCATTCAGGGGGTATTTGGGGAGAAGCCAAACTTGCCCGAGTACAAAGTAGCAGCCATCCGAAAGTCACCCTTCATCCTGCTGCACTGTGGGGCACTGAGGGCCACTTGGGACGGCTTCATCCTGCTCGCCACCCTCTATGTGGCTGTCACGGTGCCCTACAGCGTGTGTGTGAGCACAGCCCGGGAGCCCAGCGCTGCTCGTAATGCCCCCAGCATCTGTGATCTGGCCGTGGAGGTCCTCTTCATTCTTGGTACGTGTGCCCTGTGCCTCCCACCCCACCCTGTGCCTGGCACCCCTCCGGATAGTCTGCATGGCTTCCTGTGCCTGCTGACAAGTGTTCCCCATGCCCTCCCCCTGTTTGTGACCATGGGCTTTGAAATCAAACCTAGGTTCCAAACATGTCTCTTCTGCTAATGGGTTATATGACACTGACCTTATGATAGCCTCTCCAAGTCCGTTTCTGCCTCTGTCAAATAGGCATAACAGTATCCACCCTTTAGAGTTCTGTGAGGACTGAGAATGTCAGATACTGAGTAGGTGCCCAGTACAGTGTGGCCCCTCTTCTACCCTGTGCTGAGGCCCACCCCGACTTCTTGCAGACATCGTGCTGAATTTCCGCACCACGTTCGTGTCCAAGTCAGGCCAAGTGGTATTTGCCCCAAAGTCCATTTGCCTCCACTACGTCACCACTTGGTTCCTGCTGGATGTCATCGCAGCGCTGCCCTTTGACCTGCTACATGCCTTCAAGGTCAATGTGGTCAGTGTGGCTGGACTGGGTGGGCTTTGGGACAGGGTGGGTGGGGCCGGCCCTGGGGTAACCTTCCTGTCTCCCCCCCGACCCCCCGCCTCAGTACTTTGGGGCCCACCTGCTGAAGACAGTGCGCCTGCTGCGGCTGCTGCGGCTGCTCCCGCGGCTGGACCGCTACTCGCAGTACAGCGCCGTGGTGCTCACCCTGCTCATGGCTGTGTTCGCCCTGCTCGCCCACTGGGTGGCCTGTGTCTGGTTCTACATTGGCCAGCAGGAGATCGAGAGCAGTGCCTCGGAGCTGCCGGAGATCGGTACTAGAGGCTACCCGGGGTGGGGGGTGGGGGGGAGAGGAGCAGGTGTGTGTGTACATATGTAACAGAGGAATACGTCTACTCAAGCGTGTGTGTGTCAGGGAAATGTGAGTCCACGTGTGTGTTTGTGGGTCAGGGTTATGTGCAAGTCTGCATGTGTATCCAGGGCATACATGCAAGTAGATGTGTGTTTGTGAGAAGAATGTGTGTGTGTGTATGTGTGCGTGCGCACGTGCACGCACGCGCGTACAGGTGTGACTGTGACAGCCACTACCCTGAGGTAGGCCTGTTCTTTAGCAGCCAGGCATAGTGGAGAAAGCCTGGTGGGCTGCCCGGGGGAGTCCTATTCACCCATCATGCCCTCCTTGTGGCCTTAGCTTTTGTCACATTCTTCAGGCCCCTGCCCAGCTGAGAATCACACCCTTCTCAGGAGAAGGCCATGCAGGGAGCTGCTGCCCTCCTGGGTACTTCTGGTGCCTGGTGCTTTCCCACCACCCTCTCGGAATCCCGTCCCCCACACCTTAGCCCCTAAGGCCTGTCCCCTCTCTTGTTACATCTAGGCCCATCCCTCTCAGCTGCTTCTCTGCGCCCCTCCCCCCCTCCCAGGCCTAAAATGCAGCCTTTCTCTGTGCCCTGCTGGTGTACTCACTCTCCTTCACTTCACCTCTACTTCCACTCCTCCCTCTGCTCGCCTCCCACTCACATCTTAACTCCTGCCAGGAAGGCTCCCACCCCCACCTCTCCACCCAAAATGGCACACCGCAGGTTGCAGTGACCTTCTGGGGCCAAACCCTCATCCCCTTGAAGTCCCTGTGGCACCAGCTCTGCTGACCACGCCCCTTTGCACTGCTCTTCCTCTCTGCCCTGAGCAGTGAGCCCCCTCCGGCAGGGCCCTGTCTCCTCCCCTGCCCTTACTCCCTGTGACTCCACTGGTGCCACTACACCAGCCCAACCCCCATCCTTCCTCTAACTCTGAACCGTTCTGTTCCAGCCAGTTCTAACTCTTCATACTGTGAGGCTCCAAACCCAAACACACCTTCTTCCTCCCTTGCCCTCCAGCCCTCTGGTGGCTTCCCAGTAACTCGGCTTTAGTGCTTGTTCCAGCCCGTGGGCATCAGATGGCCCACTGCTCAGATGGCCTTGCGTGACCACCTGCTCCTTGGTGGGGTCACCAGGAGTCCAGCTGGGCCTTAGAAACGTGCTCCGCTCGGTTCCCCAGGACAAGGAGGCTCTTGCAAATCCTCTCTCCTTTGCCAAGCCCGCGGAGACTGGTGTGTGGCCCCAAGGCCCACTTGGATATTCCCCAAAGCTCTAGTTGCCGAGCACACGGAACCAGGCTGCTGCGGGCGGCGCCAGCTCCTTGGCACCTGCCCTTCCCAGAGGGAGGCTGTGGTGGAGGCGGACACAGCGACGCGGTCAGTGGGCTGGGAGATAGATAATAGTGATGCAAAGCCCTGATCCCAAAGTGGTCTGAGACACCAAATCCCCAGGTCAGTTGGCGCCCAAATAGGACCGCTCTGAGGCTTATGTCCCTGTGGCTCCTTTGTGCTGACCACCTCACAGGGGCTGCTCAGCTGATGTGAAGAATGTCTTTGGCTTCTTGGAGGGACTCTGAGTCCCACCGTGGAGAACATGGGCAAGTGGGGGGATGGCTGTTTTGCAGGTACTCATGTTAATTTTTGCACCCTAAGTTCTAGAGTGATTTCATTCTATTTGGGGCTGGTACTAGCTCACTTTAGGGGAGTTTCCAAGTCCTTCTCATCATCATCTCCTTCTTCCTGCAGAGAACTGACTCCCCAGCTCTGTCAAAGCCACACCCAGACCTCCTAGAATCCAGCCCAGGAAGGGATTTCTGGAGGGGGAGTGGCGCCCCCTCCTGGTATGGCTCTGGCGGGAGGCCCCTGTCCCTGGCTTCCCTGCCTGGGTTCTGCCTTGCTGTCCATGGCGTGGACATAGAGTTCCTTCCCCCTATTCCCATTAGCCCCGTGGAGATGGGCTGAATTTTCAAAAAATTGTACTAAATGCTGAGGGCGATCACTCAGCTTCAGCTCAGGGGCCCCGCTGAATAGCGACTGAAGAGTTTTGCACACTCCTGTGAATCCTCACAGCACACCTCGAGTTACAGGAGAACGAGTCCTCACCTTGGCTCAGGCCTTAACATATCTCCTCAAATTCCTTAGCTGGGAATTTGATGCCCCCAGTGTGAACCCCACACTCCAGCTAAGCTGAGCTACTGCCTGCACTTGTCACCATCCCTAGGGATGACCCAATATGGCCCTTCCCTAGATCAGGAACAACCTCCTCTCAGTTTCTTTAAATCAAAACTCCACCCATCCTTGGAGACTAAACACTAATGTCCCCTCTTCTAGGAAGTCCTCCAGCCCTAACCCATAGCCTGTCGGTTTGAACCTCATCACATGGCACTCAGGTGTGCATGAGGCACGTGTTTGTGAGACTGCTGAATAAACAGGTCTGGGGGTGGGGAGGGGCGTGGAGATGGCAGGGAGCAGTATGTGTGAGGTGTTAGGGAGAGTGCGGAGCAGGCAGGCCAGGTGTGTCAAGGTGGGAGGGGCAGAGCGCATGTGGAGAGTGAGTTCCACTGCAGCCACACAGCCTGAGCACCACCCG
>NW_027528345.1:10020423-10052223 GCF_008692635.1 Crocuta crocuta
CGCCCCTGCATCTGCCCTCTGTCTCCACTCTAGATCTGCCCTCTCCCTTGCTCCCCATGACTCCCCACTCATCCAGGATCCTTGAGACCTCTGTGGACCCCAGGAACCCCCATCCAACACCCTAGAACTCCCACAACCTTCCAGCTAGGCTCAGAGTGACTGGGTAGCCAAAGCTCCCAAGAAAGCCCAGTACTCAGCTCCGCCTCCTGCCGAGTCCAGACCAGAGACTGTGGGACTGATGGGGGGACTGGAGCACTCCCAGCTTCTGCCCAGTGTCCCAGGCTGGCCCATGTCTGCATGTGTGCTCGGGAGCCGCTGTGTGTGCACAGGTGCCTGCCTGTTTGTGGCCTTTGAGTGTGCTCACCTGCGTGCTCATGTTCGCCTCTTCTACCTGGGTGTCTGAGTGCAAGCACCTGTGTGCCCTTGTCTCTCTCCCAAGTGCGCACGGGTTTTTCCGTGTGAAGGGCTGTGGCTGTGCTCACACGTGTGTGTCCTCATCCCCTCAATTATGCGGAGCGCATCTGTGGCCTCGATGGTGCGTGCGCACGCATCCACGTCGGCGTGCTTAAGAACGCGACCGTGGGGTTGGGTGGTTTGTGTGGTCGTGGGAGGGCGAAGCAGCCTTCTGGAGCAGGTGAGCTCAGGGAAAGAACAAGAGGAGTCGGGGTGGACAGGGCAGAGGAGGCGGCCTCACCTCTCTGTCTCTGGGAGCAAGACTGGCTGGTGCGGTCCCTGGGACTAGTGCCAGCCGCGGGAGAGAGGGTGTAATGTGCCTTGCTCTGTTCTCGGCACCAACAGACGCCGGCTGGAGAGACAACAGCCTCATCCTCACGTATTTGACCTGGTGAGGGTTGAGGGGGTGGACAGGGTGTGCTGGGCCGGCAGGGGATGAAAGTGGTGGGAAGACATGTGGGGGGAGGGGGAGGTCTGCATCCATGTGTCCCCCACTCCGGGGTGAACAGTGGGTGCCGTCCCGCTGGCTTAGGCGTGCTGCGTCCCCTCCCCAGGCTGGCTGCAGGAGCTGGCCCGCCGACTTGAGACCCCCTACTACCTGGTGGGCCACAACCCTGCCACAGGGAACAGCTCAGCCCAGAACGACAACTGCAGCAGTGTCAGCAGGGAGGCCAACAGCACGGGGCTGGAGCTCCTAGGCGGCCCCTCCCTACGCAGCGCCTACATCACCTCGCTCTACTTCGCGCTCAGCAGCCTCACCAGTGTGGGCTTCGGCAACGTGTCTGCCAACACGGACACCGAGAAGATCTTCTCCATCTGCACCATGCTCATTGGCGGTGAGGCCCACTGCTCTCCCTGTCCTGGGCCCTCTCTCAGATTTATGGCTCCTGGTGGCCCCAACTCCCCACCTTTCCCCAGGGTCCCAAGGTCCTTCCCAGAGATTCTTCTGCTTTTTGGGGACCCAAGGAACACAGAGCCAGGGCCAGGGGTGTCCCATCTGGCTGCAGGACTCTGTGCCACAGAGCGGCCCGTGCCTTGCCTAGGAACCTTGGTGAATGGGTGGGGGATGGGGAGGACAGATGTGTCCAGTGTGGTGTCAGGCCGGGCCTGGAGGTGACTCCCTCTCGTCGCCGCCCTCCCCAGCCCTGATGCACGCGGTGGTGTTTGGGAACGTGACGGCCATCATCCAGCGCATGTACGCCCGCCGCTTTCTGTACCACAGCCGCACCCGTGACCTCCGAGACTACATCCGCATCCACCGCATCCCCAAGCCCCTCAAGCAGCGCATGCTCGAGTACTTCCAGGCAACGTGGGCTGTGAACAACGGTATCGACACCACTGAGGTGCGCAGGCCTCCAGAGCTGGCCCTTCCAGCCTTTGCTCCTTCCAGGAGTATGCACTTGGCCTAAAGTTCCCGGAAGTGGGCTGGGGGGCGAGAAACGCAGAATTCTGGCTTCCACACTCCTGGGGTGGGGTGGGGGCAGTAGTTTGGGGCAGAGGGCAGTCAAAAAGCCTTGGAGGCCTTTCTGCACCCTTGTTAGGCCTGGAGGCTCTGCTCACAGACATCCAGTCCTAGGCCTGGAGGAGGACTAGCTCCTCCTCTTTAGCTCATGGTGGGCTAAAGTGATGGGAGCGAGGCAGAGGCCAGCTGCCCTCCCTGCCGGTACAGGCATGGAGCCTCAGATTCCCCTCCCCTCCCCACCCCACCCCACCTCACCTCACCTCCCTTTGCTCCTGAGGCCTGCAGGATGGAGGTAAAGGGGGCTGGCCGGAGGCTGCCTTCCACTCTGCCACCACTAACCGCTCGCACCTGCTTTCCCCCCTACAGCTGCTGCAGAGCCTCCCAGATGAGCTGCGCGCGGACATCGCCATGCACTTGCACAAGGAGGTTCTGCAGCTGCCTCTGTTTGAGGCTGCTAGCCGCGGCTGCCTGCGGGCACTGTCCCTGGCCCTGCGTCCTGCCTTCTGCACACCTGGCGAGTACCTCATCCACCAAGGGGACGCTCTCCAGGCCCTCTACTTCGTCTGCTCTGGCTCCATGGAGGTGCTCAAGGGCGGCACTGTACTTGCCATCCTAGGTTTGTGAGGGCAGGAGAGGAAGCGGGGGCTTGTGGGAGGCGGGTGGAACCAGGGCCCCATCGGCAGAAACATGGAGAGGGGACACAGGCAAGGCCCCCCCGGGGAGAGGCAGCCAGGAAGGAGTCAGAAGCCGTGGAGCCCTGGGCAAGGCTCAAAGCGGACCCAGTGACCACCAGGTGGCAACACAAGGAGATGGGAACTATCCCTCAGGGGTTCAAGGCCTCCGAGGGAGTGGAGGACCACCAGCCTGCAGCCTATGAGGGGCTGAGGAGGATCAGCAGTTCCTGCCAAGGAGAAAAATCAAATGCTGGGGACAGCAGTGCCGGAGAGAGTGCTGGGGCAGGGCTGTAAGAGGGGAAGGAGAGCTGTTCTCGCCGGGCCCCTCCACCAGGTCAGATGAGAGGGGGTTGTGCTTTCCTAGGGCTTGTCACAGAGCAGGCCCAGGGCCCCAGCGGGCGACAGCAGGGCTCGGACTCTGCCTATATACTTCCCTTGGCAAAAGAAAGAGGTGGAAATAGGTTAAGTCCCTGGACAAGGAAGAAGAGATTGTAGCTGTGGCATGGACACTGGAGGAATGCTGATCCCAAGGGTCTCACCGCAGGGCTGGCCCTTAGGTGCTTCAGCTCACACAAACCTCACAAAACCCATGGCACAGGCACCGGTGTAGTGCCTGTTCTGCACAGAGGGAGCGGGAGGCTTGGAGAGGCTCATGAATTGGCAGGTGGGGTTAGAACCTAGTCTGCCAACCCTAAACCTCAGGCTTCATACACTGTGCTTTCAGGAGCTTTGCTCGAGGGAGTGCCATATCCCCAAGAAAGGGCACAATTTCAGGATGGCGGGATGCACACCCTAGGCTTTAGGAAGGCACACGCAAAGCACTCTGGGAAACACAGCTGCGGGTGTCCATGGCTTGTGGGAGGCTCCCAGCAGGCAGGACCTCTGTGATCTGCTTGGGTAATGGAGGGCCTCACACAGGGGATGGAAGGGAGGTGAATCTTCACTGTGGGGATGGCTGACGCCTGGAGGGGCTGAGGTTTGTCACCAACCTGGAGAATTAAGACCAGATGCCCCGCAGCTACTGTGCGTCCCTCCCCTCTCCCCTCTCCCCTCTCCCCTGAGGAGGAGGAGGATCTTCCAACAGGGAACAGGAAAAAGAAATCCCATCAAGGGGGTCTTGGAGGTAAGAGAGGCGAGAGGCTGCCACAGCTTTCACTTTGTGTCTTTTGTGAGTTTGGCTTCCGGACCTAGATGCCTTTTATGCCAGGACTCTCAGTAAACACAATTATGGCCACTCACACATGCCTGGCAGTCCTTGAGAAATGCTGGAAAACGGAGAGATCCAGAAGGGCAAGCAGACAGATTCTGACAATTGCAGACTGGTCAAGACTGTCGAGCGGATTATTAAACAGATGGTTTTCATCTCGGAGCCGAGGAAGCAGTGTGACTGGGAGCTGGCATTGGTCCTGCAAGAACATCTCTTCACTGCTGCCGCGCACCAGGTTGCAGAATCATCATGTTCACTATTAAGACGAACCTCAAGAACATCCACCGCCTGTGCCTCAGGTCTTCACCCCGCTGCCTGTGTCCCCAGCACTGGAACTTCTGCCACTTTCAATCCGTCCTGTCCCTGCCCGTATGTTCCAGAGGAATTGTTTTCTCTGTTGACTTGATGGCTCTGGGTGCCCTGCCGTATGCCTGCTTCCCCACCACCTGTTTTTCTGCTTTGCCTTCCCTCCTGCCCCCACCTGCCTCCTTAGCTTAACATGCAGGGGCCTCCCGCTTGCTGCTGGCCACTGAGGCTCACCGTGCAGCTCGCAGCGCTCATTTTTTGCCCTTAGCTCTGTGTATGCACTCACAGCTGAGAGAGCACAGTCGGTTGTGGGGGAAGGAGGCAAGAGAAGTGGGCCGGGTGACGGTGCCAGGAAGACCTGAGGGAGTTGGAGAGCTGAGCTGGAGGTTCCGGCCGAAATGCCAGCCTGGAGGGCAGTCTCTGGTCTGAGACCAGTGGCATGGAGCTCTGTCATTGGTCTTGCCCTATTTCTCGGTCCTGTCTCACCTCTTGGATGAAGACAAAAAATACACACTTACTTCCAGATGACACACAGGAGAGAGAGCTCATTCATCAGATGAGCACACTGAGATCCAAACAGCTCTCAGAAGGAACCAGAAGGATGGCCGGAAACCAAGAAAATACAATTTAACAGCAATGGCTTCTACACTTAAGTTTGAGCAAAAGTCCATGAACATTTACAGGAGCTGCTAAGCTCAGTCCTGCTGTCAGCATGAGGCAGCCCACGGTGGCGGGGTAGCAGTGATCCATCTTCCTTGAGGGTAAGGAAACGCTTTCCAGTCTTGCGAACTCCGGCAGTGGGCTGAGCGGCCTTGTGAAGGCAGTTGAGTGCTCTGCTGGGAACGGTCTACAGGGGACTCTTGCCCAGAGGGAGAGAATGGAAACAAACTTTGACCGTCTCTGTGTCGGTCACTTGACCTACACTAACTCATTTACTCTTCACACATCCCTGATTGGAGACCCCCTAATTCATGGATTGTAAGACGCACAAATTTTCCCTACAATTTAACATCTCTGAGATTGGGATTTGGACTCTAATTGATGCCATTTTACAATTGCTGTCGGCCAGGTGGCAGTCCCAGCTGGGTGGTGGGAAAATCCTATATTGACACCTTCTGGTAAGATCAAGAAAGCACCAGGACGCAGTTCAATACGAAATCTGTCCTACAAGCACCAGGGCTCGGGGAGATGAAGAATCGTGGCTGCCTGACATCGTCACTGTGCCTCGTGGGGCACTAACCTGGTGGTTCCTGGACGAGCCCCACCCGAATCACCTGTGAGGCTCGAAAAATACCGGATTGTGGGGTCTCCTGTAGATGTTATGATTCCGTAAGTAGAGACGGGGCCCGGATTCCCATCTACAGGCAGCCTCGGAACCATGAGAATTGTTGACCACTTAGTAGTCTCAGAGCTAAAATTCAGATGTGTTGCAGGACAGTGTCGTTCATCCCAGATGTGCTCAAGCTCCTGGGTCTCCGTGCTTTTCACTCCAAGTCTGTCTAAGGAGCCAGAGCGACAAGGAGCAGGGGTCGGCCGAAGCCTGGGCCCCTCTGCCCCTCTTGGTCTTGGCTCTGAAGGCCCCACTCAGCTCACAAGGGAAGCTCAGCTGCCTCTGCTTGACCCCCTGTGCGTGGGCCGAGGGCAGAGCTCGCTGACCTCTGCTTCTGCTTCCCAGGGAAGGGTGATCTGATTGGCTGTGAGCTGCCCCGGCGGGAGCAGGTGGTCAAGGCCAATGCTGATGTAAAGGGGCTGACCTACTGCGTCCTGCAGTGTCTACAGCTGACTGGGCTGCATGAGAGCCTTGCGCTGTACCCCGAGTTTGCCCCACGCTTCAGCCGGGGCCTCCGAGGGGAGCTCAGCTACAACCTGGGTGCTGGCGGAGGCTCCGCAGAGGTGAGAACGCCGGGAAATGTATGCGGAGGGAGCTGGGGTGGTGGCTGGTGAAGTGGGCAGAGCTGGGGTTGGGGGAGGAGTTGTGATCGCCTGGCCTGGTGTTAACACCCCCACATGTTGTGGGGGGCCTACACTCTCCCATCTCCTGTCCCCTCACACCCACACTGTCCTTTAGAGCCCAGCCCAGCTGTGCTCCGTCAGCCCTGCTGGCTCTCCCTGGCCTGTGGCTGAGTCTGAAGGGATGGAGGCTGAGGGCCACACATGAGGGATGGGGCCCCTGGGCAGGGCCGGGCTGGGCACTAGTCCTCCAGGCTGCCTCTGAGGACAGCCCTACGGCTCTCCCTCCTTGCTCCATGAGAGAGAACTGCTCTGAAGGACTTTGAATTTTCCTGGCTTCTACCACTTATTCCAAACCAGTTTTTAGCACCGTGTTCTCCTGGATACTTTGGTTAGCCTGAGGGGCCAAGTAGGTGGGTGATGTATCCACATTTGGCTAGAATTTTGAAGGGCAGCAAAGTCCTCCAGGGCTTGGTGGCTTCGTGGTGGCAACAGAAAAGCTGTTCTCCTTCCCCCCTCCCCCTCCCCCTCCCCTCACTGCCTCAAGTAACAGCCTCTCCCTCTGAGGGTGGGAGATCCTGGGCATAACAAAGATGGCTCCTTTTAGGGAGATGAGGTCGGGGTGGAGGTGACTGAAGCACGGTAGGGGTTATCCAGGCCGGTTTCTTGTGCCCAACTGTCCCTAGGCAGACACTAGCTCCTTGAGTGGCGACAACACCCTTATGTCCACACTGGAAGAGAAGGAGACGGATGGGGAGCAGGGCCCCACAGCCTCACCAGCCCCGGCGGACGAGCCCTCTAGCCCTCTGCTGTCCCCCGGATGTACGTCCTCCTCTTCCGCTGCTAAGTTGCTATCCCCGCGGCGAACTGCGCCCCGGCCCAGGCTAAGGAGCAGAGGCCGGCCGGGCAGGGCAGGGGCTTCACAAGCTGAGGCCGGCCCCTCTGTTCACCCTCGAAGCCTAGAGGGTTTGCAGTTACCCTCTGTGCCATGGAATGTACCCCCAGATCTGAGCCCCAGGTAAGCGGGCCCTGGGCCACTGTGCTCTGGCAAAGATGGTGGTGATAAGGGCTGGGGTCCAGGCCAGACACGTTTCTCCCCTGGGTGTCCATCCTTCTATCCTAACCAATCCCAGGCCTCCTCCAGGAAGCCTTCCTGGACTCCGCCTTCCTGGACTCCGCCTGCCTGTGGGCCCTACCTCACCATTTGATCCATGGCCATTCACTGCTCAGGATTCCCGCCATGTCCTGTTGCTCAAGCTCGGACCCCTACCAAAACTGCAAAGCTCCTAGGGAAAGGGACCAGGTGTTACCTTTCTTGGGCCCCAAGCTCCAGGCTCCTGAAGCTCCTGTGTGTGGACACTGGGGCACCGCAGTGGCTGCCTGTGGATTGATCTGTTTTCTGGGCACCTGTGTCCATAGGGTAGTAGATGGCATTGAGGATGGCTGTGGCTCTGACCAGCCCAAGTTCTCTTTCCGCATGGGGCAGCCTGGCCCGGAATGCAGCAGCAGCCCCTCCCCTGGACCAGGTACTGAGGACCCGCTCTGAGGCTGGGGTGGGGGGCAGGTAGGCAGGGCTGCCTCTTGGCTCTGCGAACCTCTGAGAAGCTGGCAGGGTACAGACTCTTGCCCCCTTGTCCTTCCCAACCCACACGGTTTGGGCGTTTTGGTGACCACCACCACTTTGGTGTTGGAAGGTAGTTGGGGAAGGGGTTTGGATCCCTGTAGTCAGCTCTGCAGCAGCAAGATCTTGGTTCTTGCTTCAGCTTCTGGTCTGCAGTACGGTTGTGCATGTTAAAGATAATGTTGCTAAGGCCCTGGGGAAGATAGAGGGCTACGGGGGAAGCAGAATTGAAAGTGTCTCCCAGGCCAGGCAGCCCCGCGAGTGGACCACATAATGAGCTCCTGGGAGTAGTCCTGTGTCTGGAAGAGAGGTGCAGGGGGCAGCGTGCCCAAGGGCCTCTTGGGGTTTGGGTAGAGTTCAACTGGGGCAAGGCTCGAAGTGGCCATTGCTGGCATCAGGCTCTGCCAAGCCAATGTGGTCTGTGCCAGCAAGGGGCAGAGGCCTGGACCCCATGCCTTTCCTTTCCCTGGTGCCGGCTGCTAACCCCATCCTACCGTTTGCAGAGAATGGCCTGCTCACTGTCCCCCTCGGGCCCAGCGAGGCAAGAAACACAGACACACTGGACAAGCTGCGGCAGGCGGTAGGTGAGGGGAGAGGGCAGGCCCTCCTGTTGTGCGAGGTCCAGACTCCTCTCTCACTTCACCCTCTTTCCTACCTCACTCCCTAAAGGTGACAGAGCTGTCTGAGCAGGTGCTGCAGATGCGGGAGGGTCTGCAGTCACTTCGCCAGGCTGTGCAGCAAGTCCTGGCGCCTCATGGGGAGGGCCCTTGCTCTCGGGCATCAGGAGAGGGGCCATGCCTAGCCGGCGCCTCTGGGCTCCTGCAGCCTCTGTGTGTGGACACTGGGACCTCCTCCTACTGTCTGCAGCCCCCAGCTGGCTCGGTCTTGAGTGGGACCTGGCCCCACCCTCGGCCAGGGCCCCCTCCCCTCGTAGCACCCTGGCCCTGGGGCCCCCCAGCCTCTCAGAGCTCCCCTTGGCCTCGAGCCACAGCTTTCTGGACCCCCACCTCTGACTCTGAGCCCCCAGCCTCAGCAGAGCTCTGCCCTGAGCCCAGCACCCCTGGCTCCCCACCTCCAGAGGAAGGGGCTAGGACTGGGCCCCCAGAGCCCACACATCAGGCTGAGGCTGCTAGTACGGGAGAGCCCCCACCCGGGTCAGGGGGCCTGGCCTTGCCCTGGGAACCCCACAGTCTGGAGATGGTGCTTATTGGCTGCCACGGCTCTGGCACAGTCCAGTGGACCCAGGAGGAAGGCACGGGGGTCTGACCGCCAGCCCCAGAACTCAGTGTTGCCACACATGCTGCCATCTGCTGCTCTGCCTGGACTTGGGGTAGAGGAAGGCATGGCAGCTGCCCCCAGGACTCTGTGCTAGCCCCCGACTCTGAGTGGGGCGGAGCCACAGGGGCAGGCCCCAGGCTGGGAATCTTGGGGCCCCTCCTCAGCCTGCTCCTCTGCCTGCAGGAGGGAGGACATGCCTGAGGCGGAGGGATTCTGCCATCCCCTGCATGTGTCCCTGCCTCACCAGTCCCATTTTTTATAATAAAAAGAACTACTTTGGAACTTGGTGCTTTTTATTTACAAAAGAAAAATAATAAAGGAAAAGTCTGAAGCCAATCAGCTGGAGACAAAGGGAAAAGGTGGGAATCGGAGGGGCAGAGGAGGGTGGTCTGCAGAGAGAGAAGGGGAGGGGCTCTGGCTCTAAGGAAGCCGGAGGGTTCCAGCCTTGAGGGGCTTCCCAAGGACCAGCCCTGCCCTCCCACAGAGGCTCAGATCAATGGGCCAGCAGTTGGGGCTCCTACCCACCATGGTTTTTCCAGGAGTCTGAGTTCCCAGCTCCAAGGGGCTGGAATGGCAGGGGAAATGGAGGCCAGAGAGAGCACAGAGGTCCCGCCACCACTCCTCACTGTGGCGTAATCTTGGCAGCCTCGGCCCGAATAAGGGCAATGAGGTCCTGGTTGATGAGGAAGACAAATCTCAGGCTGGCAATCTGAGGACGAGAGAGAAAAGTGGCTGAGGATGGAGGTGGGACCGGGGGCCAGGTCCACATACTGGCCTCCCACGCCCTGGGTCTCAGCATGACCTCTTCACCTCCCTCCCAGCTCACCTCCACCACGGAGTTGTTGCTGAGGCGCCATTTGGAGCCACACAGCACAGGTCGTCCATCGATATAAATGGGCCGCCGACCCTCATTGGCAATGAAGAAATCACCATTATTTTTCAGCTTGATGACACCTGTGGGGATGGAGAGGTGAAGGGGGAGGAGGAGACAGGGAAGGCCAGAAGAACACCTGCAGTCCCCACATACACTGCTTCCCGGGGACAGGCTAGAAGGCACCCATGACTTCCAAGTTAGAGCTCTTGAAATGCCAGCTGCTCATCCCCGACTGCTCCGTGCGGGTTCCCATGGAGACCAGGCCTCAGGGCAGCGAGAGGCTGGGAGGGACACCCCCACACTGCTGCCTGCTGGTACCTTGCTTCCGGGAGATCTTCCAGGCCGGACCCTCCAGAGATAGGTCCACGTCAATCTGGTTATCCTTGGTGGCTCTGCCCAGGGTGATCTGGGGAAATGGGGCAGGTAGAGGGTTGGGACCTGAGGAATGGGTCTACACAGGCCCAGGAAAGTTGAGAGAGCAGGGGCCAGACACAGAAAGGTCCAGGAGGGCAAGACTGGAGGAGGAGGGAAAGCAGGGGAAGCAGAGGCCGGGCCCACCTTACCTCTCGAGAGCGCATCAGGTACCGCACCATGCGGCCCCGCAGCACCGCCAGAGTCTGGTTGTCAAAGTCAGGAGAGCTCATGCCTGCGAGGGGGAGCAGGTGTCAGGCAGAGCCCGCCTGAGGGCCCCGGGGTGGAAGGAAGGAGCCGGGGCATGGGAAATGAGGGCGCGACCAGCCAGCCATGCACAGGGGCTCTGGGTGGGGCGGAGGGAGCTGGAGCATGACTCCCACCCCTACCCCACCCGCATCTCCCCTCCCGCCTCACCTGTGATGCTGTCTACCAGCACCTGCCACTTATGCAGCTCCTGTTCCAGCTGTCGAATCTCTCGCTTCTGGCGCCGGTCAGCCACTGTCAGCTCTGGGGTGAGGCAGGGTGGTAAGCAGGGATGCTCTGAGGTCACCAGCACCTTGTACTGATGCTTTGTGCTGACAGGAGCTTCTACCCCCTAACAGTCCCCACTGGGGTACACTTACCATGTTCTAGGACCTCATCCCGCATGTCCCTGTGGGAAGGAGGAATCAGGATCACTTCCAGCTCACCTGGCTCATTGGGGTGTCCTTCAGTCTCTCAGCTGAGCAACCCAGGAGGCTGTTCCTCTGACCTTGGACTAGCCTCCTTCCCTGGGTGGTGGGGGTGGTGGCGGCGGTGAAGGGACGGGACCCAGCAAGGAGACCAGGTGCCAAGAGCGACAAGCGGTGCACAAGGCTGGGTGTGGGCTGGGCTCGGTTCTCAGCAGCAGGAGGCCGAGCCGGGCAGCACTGCCCGGGGAGCTCTGGCCCACCCCAGGACAAAGGCAGGGGCACACCGAGCTCTGCACCCTGTCTACGGCCCCAGCCACTCACTTGAGCTTACTGTCATCAATCAGGTCCTCCGCGTCAGAGAAGTTCAGCACTTGGTCTCCCTTGGGCAGCGGCTGCACTGAACAAAGGACAGGGGGACGGTCAGCGCAGCCGCTCCTGATCCACCCTAAGCTGCCGAGCAGTAACTGAACTAAGGGGACAGGCTGTGAAGACTGAACCCGTGGCAACAGTTTTGCACTCAAATCAACAGGTGACAGAGCCCAGGCCAGATGAAGTACCCTCATTTGGCACAAAGCATTCCTGACATTAGCTAAGGGTAGAGATGGTTCTAGAATGAAAAGGGAATTAAAGTTGACCTTTTGTATGTGCTCTTCAGTGTGCGACGATTCTCACACAGCCCTGAACTAAGGAGGGAAGGGACTGCTGTCCCCTCCCTGTGCACACGCAGACAGACACAGGAAGTGGGGTGAAGCTATGTGACTTGGTTAGGACAGAGCCAGGACTCAAACTCTCCTTTTCTGACTCTGAACCCAAAATGCTCCTCTAACACTTCATATGCTCCCATATATTTTTTTGCCAGACTCAGCAAGGGGCAGAGAGGCATATGCCAGTCAAATCTTGCTCAGGATGCGTCAGAACTGAGCTGCCCCACCTTAAGCCAGTGTTTTTCAAACCGTTCAAACAGTGTTTCTCAAATGATGTACTGATGGTCACAAAATTAGTTTCATTTCTCTCCAAAAAAAAAAAAAAAAAAAGAAAAAGGGATAGAGTCTATCTGATGTGTTGAGAACAAATAGTTTCAAGAAAGTTTTTCAGTTTTTGTTTTTCTGATCGAACTGCAAAAGGGATTGGGGCCCACAAACTCTGAGAATTCCCGCCTTCAGGCTAGCTCGCAGGACTGCAGTGCTGCTCGGTAGCAGCACCCACTAGCTAGTTAATGGCTGTGAAACTGTCGCCTGAGGAGTTTATTGATACCTGGAGTGTGGTCACTGTCTGCCTGGGAAGTGAGGGGGGCTGCACAGGAGCCATAAGTGCTCCACACCCCCAACCCCCTTAGGTCAGACTGTGTGGGAGACGAGGGGCCAGGACAGTCATCCCCACCCAACTCCGCCCCCCTGCAGCTGCCTGAAATCCCCCCAATCTAATACTCAGCCAACCTGAGAGCTAAGCAACGTATCTACCCTGTTCCTAGGAGCTCTCAGCACTAGACAGCGAAGGAGAAATCAAATATTCACAGAAAGACTCCTGGAGAGAAAAATTAAACCTCTAAGTAAGTTAAAAGATACATTTACATAACATAACTTTCAAAGAAGCCAGCTAGAGCAGCATAAATCAACTTTATCTGGTGTCCACTCGCTCTGCGAGAATTCAGGGACGTCTGAGCCAGCGGCAAAAGTGGAGCAGTGGAAGCTGCAGGAATACAGAGGGCTGCCCGCTAACTGCAGAGACCCTCAGGAAGAAAAGACAGGGCATCCCCGACAAGATCTCAAATCCTCTTGCAGGAGTATCTTTTAATAACCAGAAGCAGTAGGACCCGGGGTGTAGGCGGAGGGCACAAGCAAAACCTCATTTCCAGAACAGCGTAGACAACTACGCAGATGCCGATGGGCAATACCATCTGGGAAGAGAGGGCAGAGTGTCTGTACTAAGCTGCACCACGAAAGCCTGACCCCAAACCCCAAGTCCAACTGAAGAGCCTCCCGCACTATAGTCAGCTAACTTTCCCCCGCGTTTGTCATCAGGAGCTAGAGCTTGCTGGTGAGGGAGAGGGGGCCAGGGAGGGTTCAGGGAGGGAAAGGAGAAAGCCGGGCCTGGGTGGGAAGGCCCGATGGGAGTTTCCGCATGGCTCCAAGGCAGCAAGATGGAAGGTGGAGAGAGGAAAGAGGCAGAAAGACTTAGAGACAGTACCATCTCTGTGGGGGGAAACAGGGAAGGGTACGCAGTCACAGGGACTTTCGCGTTTCAAAATTACTCACGAAGACTGTATTAATGTGTTATTTACATAATACTAAAATATGATAAAGGGGACAACAACAAAAACAGGAAGTGGGAGACAACTCTGCCACTTAAAAGACTTTTTTGCTCAGGACTGCAGGTGGTTTTGCCTACCCTCATGGTGCTGTCATTCCAGACACTTTCCCTCCTCCGGAAGTCTTGGTGCCAAGAGATGCAAGACACTGGGGGCCACTGAGGGACCCGTTACTGGGCACCTGAGGGCAGCTGTGCCCGGACAGTCGCACACATACACGTGCACACTCACTCTGCCAGCTCCTGGAACCAGTTACCTGTCTGGTCCTCCAGCAGGTAGTACTGCTTCATGAGCTGCCAGTGGGCCTGCAGAGCCTTGGCGGTACGGGCCAGGTAGAAGGCATCAGGGTGTCTATGTAGCAGGTCCTGGAACGTTTCCAACGTGGGCTGGCTGGTCTGGAGGGCAAGAAGCGTGTTCCTGGCATCTGGGTTTTCTCATTCCTGTCTCGGCCTCACCATCCCCACCCCATCCCCAACAGAAGCGAGAGGGTGCCGGTCCCGGCTCTTCCTAAGGACCCCGTCCACAAAGGCCCCTGCCGGGCGTGTTTCCAAGCAGTGGGGCTTCCCCATATCCATAGTTTTCCCTATGGTTAGGCCCCCATGCTGCCCTCCCCTGCCCCTTGGCTTTACCGATCCCACTTTGCTCAGCAGCTGCTCCTCAGCCTTGCTAAACAAGGCCTTGCTCTGGATGGCGGCAATGGCTTCTGGGTGCAGCTGTCTCATGGCCTGGNGGAGGGGTAGGGGGAAAAAGAGGGCAGGGCTGAAGGGAGGGGGTCAAGCAATCGGGTTCCTGCAGGCCTCTGAAATGGAGAACCAGAGGCCAGGCCCTCAGTAGGACGAGTCAAAGGCTTAGCACAGCACCTGTGGCCTCATGCGTTTGCTGAAAGCGTAACAGGCAACTCAATAAACTGAGTTTCCAGGGTTCACCTCCTTGAAGACACTCAAGGCACAACCCCCAGAAGCCAGTCCAAGGGAGATCCTGGAACCACCCATTGCCCACCATATCCTCTATCGAAAGCTGAGCCCTGCCTGCTTCCTGTCAGGGCTGTGGCTACAGCTTAAGTGGTGCCAGGGACCGTGGAGAAGACGGGTGGTAAGCACCCCACCAGCAATGCCGACATTAAACGAAGTGGCTGAGGAGGAAGAGTGTGCGCTCTACGTGTACACAGGTTTACTCGAAACTTGGACTGTTAGGGGCCTTGGTGTTCTTTTGTTCCAACTCCTTCTTATGGAGGAAGAAATTACGGGAGGTCAGTGTGGAAAGGCTGGGAAGTGACCTGCCTAAGACCATAATGCACAGTGGTGGAACCAGGGCTCCTGGCACTCATTTGGGTATTTTCTCCATGCTGCGTCTGTAGCTTCCAGACCCCCTGCTTCTGGCATCAGGCCAGGACTAGCAGGCTTGGCAGCAGGAAGAATCTTCCGTCCCAAGCCTGGCTGCTTTCAATATCATCCTTGAGGATGCAAGGCCCCTTCCTTGGGTCCTTGTATAATTCTCTCTGTTCCAGGAGCCAAATTCTAGTGTTCCTCATCCCTCCCTGCTGCCAGAGCCAGCCCCACTCACTTGGAGATGACTGGATCGTAGAGCAGGGCGTACCAGCGCTCCTGGACTTCCCGCAGGGTGAAGCGGCAGCTGAACTTCACGCCCAGGTGGACAGATGTCAGGTCATTGGTCTGCAAGGCCCCAGATGGGTTGGCCCCAGCCCTAGAGCTGGAAAGGACCCTTCCCCTGCCACCCCCAGGGTGCTGCTGGACTAGTGCAGGGGCTGGGACCACAGGCTGGGGGAAGGGGGGGACGTGCAGCCTGCAGTGGGAAGCACTACCTGCAGCACGGCATTGATGAGCAGGAGGTCATCCGCAGGCTTCCAGCGGCCCAAATCCTTGGTCACCTGAAGTGGCTGTTTGCTCTTCTTCACACGCTTGGTGAGTCCGGGGGTTGGGGCTGGGCTGGGCGGCACAGGAGTGCTAGGGGCCTTGGACACCTGGGCAGAGGACAGGAAGAGCTCAAAGCCAGCATCAGGGCGACTGGGGCTTTGGGCCTTGATCTTCACACACCATGTGTGGTGGCCCCAGTCCCACCCAACCACAAGCAACACAGGAGCTCGGCTTTCTAGTCCTTACTCCTCCCCCTCCCACCCCCACCAAAGTACTTCTACATAATCCTTGAACATATGGGGTCTTCTCTTTGCTGGTGGCACCCTCAACCCCAGAGTGGAGGGTGGGTGGGGAGGATACCAGGAAACCACTCTTACTGGTACGGTGTCTAGGGCCAGAGCAATGCCACCTGGGGGTTATTTTTACACCCAGCAATGCTGGGAACAGGCTGTCTGCTCCCAGAATAGATGCACGCTCCATGCCTCCCACACAGAATGTGATACAGGACGCACTGACAGGGTGTGTGTGTAGGGGCGGGGGTGCAGCAAGCAAAGGGGAGTAGGGAGCGATGGGATCCCAGGAGGGAGGCATCTGAGGTTGGGGCTGGGGCCACCCGATCTCACAAGCCTCCTTTGCCAGGGCCGCCGTCAGCTGGCAAAGGTGGTGGGGAAAAACAAAATCTGGCCCTGGCCCCCACATCTCCCAATCTCTCACCTTCTTCTTCTCACTGGAGGAAGGTTCACTCCCCGAACAGCGCCCTGGTTCCACCCCACTGGCTCCCTTCGCCCGGGTAGAGGACTTAGCCAGGCTGCTCTCCACCAGCTCATCATCAAACTTCTTCCTCTTGATGAACCTGTGGCGAGTCCTACCCAGTGAGCACCCCTCACCCCTTCCGTAGGACCCACTCACGCACACCCTGCCGCTGCAACAGAGCAGGTTCCTGGCTGGGTGCTAACTGCTCCGGCTCAGTGGATGGATGATGCTCCATCCCTCCGAGATGACAGGGTACTGCACCACAGAGGTTCCACGTCAAAGATCTCAGACCTCCCTCCCTTGCCCGTATCCCACAAGAGGGACTTGGGAGGAAAAGCACATGGCTCTGCCAACACTTAGGCTCCAGGGGGGCTCAGGTAGCCATCCAACAGTGGTGAAGGCATGGCGCACCTAATGCCCTTGCCCAGTTCCTGGCCCTTTGAACCCGTACTACCTGGAGGAGCTTCTCCGTTTAGGGATGGTGCCCAAGGCCTGGGAGGAAGCCCGCTTCTGCCCTGCCAGCGACTCCTCGTCCTCTGAGCGGCTGGCAGTGCCTGATGCCATCAGAGATGAATCTAGCAGCCCCTGAGAATCTAGAAAGAGAAAGGTGATGAACTCAAGTCTCCTAAGTGCCTAGCAGAGCCTTGAGCCTTTGAACACGGGACCCGGCCTCTGCCCCTCCTCCCCCTGCCAGCCCTCCTGGCCCTTCCACTGCTTTCTTGACATTTGAGGTTTTAAGGTGGGAGTTCCTTGGCCATCCAGATCCCATCTGGGCTCAGACCTGGCCCAGACCTTCCACGCTGGGCAGTTCTCCCGGTGCCACGTGTCATGTCGTGCAGCACATGGTGCTCAGGTCAGACTGGTGATGCCGACACACCGGGCTCTGGGCATAACTGCTCCCTCTGCCATCAAAATGCAGCCGTGCCAAAGAGCGGCAGCTCTACAGCAAGTCAGTCAACTGCGGCCTCTGCCGAGAGGTACGTGGGTGGTGCTGGCCCAGGGGGAGGTGGCAATGCCCAGTCAGGATGAAAAGACATACGTGCCAGGCACGGGGTGGAATCAGCAGATGCTTGGCGCCTGAGCGTTTGGGGAGCTGGCCTGGCCTCATACTACCTTTGTCCATCCTCTTACAGTCCCAAAGCCACTGGTTCCAAACCACAGGGCTAGGAGGAAGCGTCCCACAGGCTCATCCAAGGATTCTGACCAGGTGAGCTTAGAGGCTGAGAGGAGAGTCTGCAAAGGAGAAACGAAGCTCCCTGAGACACAGATTTCCAATGGGCCAGCCTCACCTTCTACTGGAACAGCTCCCCCAGGATCCCATAAGCTAAGACACATGGAGAAGAGATACAAGGCTCTGTTCTGCCACAATGAGCCTGATAAACCAACAGCTTTCTAAAGGTCACTGACATCTTTTAGAATATAAAAGCTATGGACTCCAGGAAAATGCACAAACACATAGTATTTTAGGGGGTCCACGGACCTCTATGATTCTACTCACAGTCGCTAGGTGAAGGGCCTTGACTATAAACCAGCAGGAAACAAGGGATTACTGGCTCACTTTTTCTTATCTTCGCTGCCCACTCAGTTCAGCAGCACCACCCTTGCCCTTCCAAGCCAAAGCAAGGAAACGGAGATAGAACTCTGATCTGTCCATCTAGTTTTTATTTTCATTTTCAGCTTTGGCTGAAGATTTAGCGGGGGGTACTGCGAGGAAGGTAAAAACAAGCAGTCTGGAAACTGAGCGAACATCCACCGTCCTGGGGCGCCCGCTCCTAACCCTAGAGAACTCAGGTACTGGGGACTGTTTGGGGCGTGCCGCTCGAGGGCCCCGACCCTTCAGATCAGGGCGGCTCTCCGCACAGCTTTCCGGCCCTGCCCCCAGGTGTGCTACTCGCGCGGCTCCATAGGATACAGCTGGGAATCTTGACACTCGGGGGTCAGGTGAATGGTAGCCTAAGGCTAAGTCTGGGCTCCCTTCCTTCCCCGGCCCTCGTTCTCCGAGTGCACACCCGAAACAGGGGATTAGTGCCGGTCTGTTTATGGAGCTCGGGATAAGAGTGTTTAAGTCACCCCTGAAACTCAAAAGCAAAGCAACGAGTGCACCCAGATGTCCTCGCTGCCTGGGTTTAAGCCCCACGAGGGAGAGGTGGCGAGGGAGAAGAGACTAACTCCCAAGCCAAGTCTCACTCCACCTTCCGCTTGCCCACCTTTGCGCATGCGTAACATCTCGGACCAGATTCTGGTCCGGTCCGGCCCACGCATGCGCAGATTTTCGGGGCGCTACCGGGGCGGGGCCCCAAACATTGTGGGGGGGTCTTCCCCGGCGGCACTCTGGAAAACTCCATTTCGCCCCAAACTCTGCTCAGAACCCTCAGAAGCGAACCGCGAGGTCTCACCATTCCTAGGCTGCCAGCTCCAACAATTTCTCCGCGGCGACGGCAGCAGCCGCAGGGCCAAACCCGGCTTCCGTGAGGCGCATCGACTTCCGGGTCCGCGAACTAGGGGAGGCGCGATCTCTTCCGGTTCGCCCCGGGAACGTGATGAAGGGGGCGTGGTCACGGCAGGGAATGGGTCACCTTTTTGCTAATAGTCAAAATAAAAGTTTTTTACAGTTGGGACAACATAAGGGGAAACATCGGGGATTATAGGACCCAGAAAGATTACTCGCTTGTAGAGAGCGATTAAAGGGAAAGGCGAGACTTGGCGTAGGATAGACTGAGAGGCGGGCTGGAGGTAGGGTGGGCGGGGGGACTCCACTTGGGCTTCCGAAGTCCAATGGGATGTAGGAGTCTGACAGTTTCCCAGGAGCAATTATGTATTTTCTGATTCCCCCAGCGGTTTTAAAGAAACTTCTGTGTGATGGGCCCTGTGCTAGCCACAACACGGGGAAATGCTGTGGAATTCGCTCCAGCTGGAGAAATGTGGGGTAAAGAAGGCGGGGAGGTTGATATCTAAGGAACCATGTAGGGTCGTGGGCCTGAGTGTAGAGTCCCTGAGGAAAGGGCAATACCCAGTGTCAGCCCGATCCCATCAGGACTGCTAGAAGCAGTTGTGGACCCCAGTAGGTAAGACAGAAGTCCAGAGGAGAGTGCCCTGAAGGGAAGCTTGGGATGGGAGAACAAGGCAACAGGAAAGTCTGAGGCTGAGAACCCAAACAGACCACTAAAAGAGGGTTTCTATTTGTTTTATGTTTCCTGAGAGGGGCACGAAAGAGTAGTAGCTCCAGAGAATCATATCACAGCTCAGAATAAGGAAAGTCCCAATTCCAAAGCTGTCCAGCACTGGGTGATCCTTTCAATGGAGAGGTCAACCACATGTCACTTGGACACTGCCAGGGGATGTCAGATGGGAGGGTAGCCCTTCTGGCCCTGACAGTGTATGATAGTCCACTGCTTCAAAAGTCCCCACCTCATTTACTGTCCTGTGATCTTACTTAATATTAACCTATTTTTCTCCCCTGAAAGAGAGTTTTCTGATACAAAGTGTGTGGACTTTATGAGATCTAGTATAGTATCTATACTAGATGAGAGTTCTCAGGGAGGTTTCTAAGGAGAGGACAGTTGAGTTGAGATTTGACAGGTGATAGAAGCCAATCATGAAAAGAGCTGCTGGTGTATGATGACCTAGATAGAGGGGACAGCATAACTCCAAAGCAGAATTGAATTTGATGAGTTTGAGGAACAGGAAGGAGCCCAGTATGGTTGGAGAAGGATGATCAAGAAAAAGGGAGAAGTGAACAGAGGTCATCAGGGGCAGACCACATTAGCCATTGTAGTTCTTGCTCTGGATTTGGGCCTTTATCCTTAATGCTTTGGAAAGCTCTTAAAGGATTACAAGTGAAGGCATCCTTGCTGTGATATGATTTAATTTTAAGACGATGCCTCCAGCTGTTTGTGGAGAAGGACTGTAAAAGAGGAAACAGAGAGATCAGATAAGAGGCTACCTTGCAGCAATCCAGGTGAGAGGTAAATCCAGGTGGTTTAGATGGGTTGTGAGGCAGTGAAAATGGAGAGAAACAGTGACTGATGTATATTTTGGAGTTGAACTACAAGGACTTGCTGATGGATCAGATATGGGATATGAGGAAAAGGGAAGAATCAAAGATAAGACCTAAGTTTTTTGCTTGAGAAATTGGCTGGATACTGGAGCCCCCTTTAGAATATATTCAGAATCTGGCTATCTCATTGGCTTGTCCACTCTCTCCTGACCCAAGTCACCTTGATGGAGGCTGGCTGGGCCCAAGGACCTGGAAGGGGTCCTGCAGGACCAGGCAAGAGGATCCTTGGCTTTGTGCAGGATAGAAATCAAACACAGCTGAGGGGCACCTGGGTGGCTCAGTCAGTTAAATGTTGTACTCTTGATTTCGACTCAGATCATGATCTCACAGTCTGTGAGATCGAGCCCCTCATCAGGCTCCATGCTGCTTGGGATTCTCTCTCTCCCTCTCTTGCCCCTCCTGTGCTCATGCTTTCTCTCTCTCAAAAATAAATAAATAAACATTAAAAAACAGAAATACAGCTGAGAGGAAGTGAGAGCAGTTTGTTAAAGATATAAAGAGAGTGTAGATACTGACAAAGAGTCTGGGACACTCAGAAAGGAAAAAACGAATGAATCTCGTCTTTGCTTGGGGCCTGAGGCTCCTGCATCCAGGAACAAAGGCAAGTGTTTAGGTGTCTCCCACAAGTTACTTATGCCCTGGAGCCAGAGGTCTTGATGAGGCAGTGGTCTTGGAAAATGTTCATGATGACCCTGCCCAGTCACTCCTTAGATGTTTATCTATTGTGCTGGAAGACTACAAAAAAAATCTAAATTCTTGACCTTTACTAGGAGCGGTTTTTCTCTCATGATGGGGGTCTCCTAATTTGGAACAATCCAGTCACAACTCAATCAGATGAACCTGGAAGCTGCTGGCAGGAGGGGAGGGGGAATGAAAGGATTCTCCCAAAGCAGAACAAAGATAAAAGTTTATTGAATACGCTGTAAAGGAGTGGCAGGCAGCACAGCAAAGCAGGGAGGAAGCAGTGGCTGGGGACTATTTAAAGGAGGCAGGTGAGCACTGTTTAACATAGTGTTGGAAGTCCTAGCCACAGCAGACAACAAATCTAAGTAAAAGGCATCCAAATTGGCAAAGAAGTCAAACTTTCACTCTTTGCAGATGACATGATATTCTACATACCCGAAAGACTCCACCAAAGAACTGCTAGAGCTGATACAGGAATTCGGCAAAGTTAAAGGATATAAAATCAATGTACAGGGGCGCCTGGGTGGCTTAGTCGGTTAAGCATCCGACTTTCGCTTAGGTCATGATCTCGCGGTTCGTGGGTTCGAGCCCCGCGTCAGGCTCTGTGCTGACTGCCAGCTCAGAGCCTGAAGCCTGCTTCAGATTCTGTGTCTCCCTCTCTCTCTGACCCTCCCCTGCTCATGCTCTCTCTCTCTCCTAGAAATAAATAAAACATTAACAAAAAATAAAATCAATGTACAGAAATTGGTTGCATTTCTATATACAAATAATGAAGCAACAGAAAGAGATAGCAGGGTATCAATCCACTTACAATTGCATCAAAAACCGTAAAATACCTAGCAATAAACCTAGCCAAAGAGATAAAAGGTCTGTATGCTAAAAACTATATAAGGTTTATGAAAGAAACTGAAGAAGACACAAAGAAGTGGAAAAACAGTCCATGCTCATGGATTGGAAGAACAAATATTGTTAAAACGTCAATATTACTGAAAGCAGGGTCACCTGGGTGGCTCAGTTGGTTAAGTGTCCGACTTTGGCTCAGGTCATGATCTCACGGTTTGTGGGTTCGAGCCCCATGTCGGCTCTGTGCTGACAGCTAGCTCAGAGCCAGGAACCTGTTTCAAATTCTGTGTTTTCCTCTCTCTCTGCCCCTCCCCTGCTCATGCTGTCTCTCTCTCAGAAATAAATAAAACATTAAGCAAAAAAAAAAAGTTTAAAAAAATATTACTGAAAGCAATCTACATGTTAAATGCAGTCCGTATCAAAATAGCACCAGCTTTCTTCACAGAGCTTGAACAAACAATCTTAAAATTTGTATGGAACCACAAAAGACCCTAAAGAGCCAAAGTAATGTTGAAAAAGAAAACCAATCCTGGACTTCAGCCTGTACTACAAAGCCGTAGTCATCAAGACAGTATGGTATTGCCACAAAAACAGACATATACATAGATCAATGGAATAGAATAGAGAACCCAGAAATGGACCCACAAATGTATGGCCAACTAATCATCAAAGCAGCAAAGAGTATCCAGTGAAAAAAGGTAGACTCTTTAGCAAATGGTGCTGGAAGAACTGGACAGCAATATGCAGAATGAACCTGGACCACTTTCTTATACCATACACAAAAATAAATTCAAAATGGATGAAAGACCTAAGTGTGAGACAGGAAATCATCAAAATCCTACAGGAGAAAACAGGCAGCAACCTCTTTGACCTCAGCCAGAGCAACTTCTTACTTAACATGTCTCCGGGGCAAGGGAAATAAAATTTTTTTTTAACGTTTATTTTTGAGAGAGAGAACCAGAGAGCAAGTAGGGGAAGGGCAGAGAGAAAGGGAGACACAGGATCTGAAGCAGACTCCTGTGTCTCCCTTTCTGCAGACATTGCTGAAGCAGAGCTGTCAGCACAGAGACCAGAGTGGGGCTCTAACTCCTAGATGGCAAGATCACGACCTGAGCTGAGGTCGGACATTTAACTGACTGAGCCACCCAGGTACCTCAAGGGGGAAAAAAGCAAAAATGAACTATTAGGACCTCATCAAGATAAAAAGCTTCTGCATGGCAAAGGAAACAATCAACAAAACTAAAAGGCAACCAACTGACTGGGAGAAGATATTTGCAAATGACATATCATGTAAAGGGTTAGTATCAACAATCTATAAAGAACTTATCAAAGTCAACAGCCAAAAAGCAAATAATCCAGTGAAGAAATGGGCAGAAGACATGAATAGACACTTTTACAAAGAAGACATCCAGATGGCAAACACAGGAAGAGATGCTCAACGTTTCTCATCATCAGGGAAATACAAATCAAAACCACATTGAGATGCCACCAATGTGGTGGCAATGTGGTGACCTCTCACCAGTCAGAGTGGCTAAAATTAACAACTCAGGAAACAACAGATGTTGGTGAGGATGTGGAGAAAGGGGAACGTTCTTGCACTGTTGGTAGAAATGCAAACTGGTGTAGCCACTCTGGAAAACAATGTGGACGTTCCTCAAAAAAATTAAAAATACAATTACCCTATGACTCAGCAATTGCACTAATAGGAATTTATCCAAAGGATACGGGAGTGATGATTCAAAGGGGCACATGCACCCCAATGTTTACAACAGCACTATCAACAATAGTCAAATTATGGAAAGAGTCCAAATGTCCATCAACTGATGAACGGATTAAAAAGATGTAGTGTGTGTGTGTGTGTGTGCGTGCGCGCGCACGTGCGTATATATATACGCGCACACACACAATAGAAGAAGATGTAGTGTACACACACACACACAAATAGAACACTACTCTGTTATGAAAAAGGATGAATTCTTGCCATTTGCAACAATGTGGATGGAACTGGAGGGTATTATGGAAATAAGTCAGTTAGAGAAAGACATATCACATGATTTCACTCGTGGAATTTGAGAAACTTAACAGATGATCATAAGGGAAGGGTAGGAAAAAATAAGATAAAAACAGAGAGGGAGGCAAACTATAAGAGACTCTTAAATACAGAGAATGAACTGAGGGTTGATGGGGGTGGGGAAAATGGGCATTAAGGAGGGCACTTGTTGGGATGAGCACTGGGTGTTATATGTAAGTGATGAATCTCTGGATTCTACTCCTGAAGCCAAGACTACACTGTGTGTTAAGCTACCTTGAGAATAAATAGAATTTTAAAAAAATAATAAAGAGGATAGGTGAGGAAGTATGGGGACACATTACCTTTTATGGTAATTTGCCTGGTTGTAAGTAACCTGGTTAGTTTAGGCCTATGGATATTTCACCTGATAGGCCTGTCTGTATTCAACCAAGAGGTTGCTGTGGGCCTTTTTACATTCCCTTGCTCAAGCTGGTTGCCTAAAAGCTGCCTCTAAGAGGGACACCTGGGTGGCTTAGTCGGTTAGGCAACCTACTTCGGCTCAGATTATGATCTCACAGTTTGTGGGTTTGGGCCTTGTGTCGTCGGGCTCTGTGGGGACAGCTCAGAGCCTGGAGCCTGCTTTGGATTCTGTGTGTGTCTCTCTCTGCCCCTCCTCGACTTGTGCTCTGTCTCTCTCTGTCTCAAAAATAAATGAACATTAAAAAAAAATTTTTTTTTAAAGCTCCCTCTAAGAGGGCATACATTATCTGTTCTATATGCATGTGTAAGGCAGGGGTGTGGCTCCTAGCAAGAATAGAAGCAGGGAAAGGAGTGAAAAAAGCAGTTTTTCATGGAGTCCCTTTAGTTTTTCTATGTCATCCTAAGTCCATCATCTCTCCTCTCTCTATTACAAGAGCTGCCTCACTGGTCTCTCCACTTTCATCTTCCTGCCTCTCTTCAGATTTCTTCACAGCAGCTAGGGTATCCCTAGTAAAATGGAAATCCACTCACGTCAAGCCTCTGTTCAAAATTTCATCTTTTTTGAGTAAACCTCATGGTCTAGCCCTTGTTACTCTGACCTCATCTCCTGCTCCTCTCACTTGCCCTTTTTAACATTTCAGTCGCTATCCCTTGCACTCTCTGGCCCTGCCTTACTTTGTTTTCGTTCTTAGTCCTTATCTTTTAATGCCTCATGTAATTTGTTTTTCCCCCATTTACTTTATTTTTAAAAAATCCTTTTTTCCCTCTGAAGTTTATTTACTCGTTTTGAGAGAGACAGTGCAAGTGGGGGAAGAGCAGAGAGAAAGGGAGACAGAGAATCCCGGGCAGGCTCTGCATTGTCAGCGCAGAGCAGGATGCTGGGCTCAAACACATGAACCGTGAGACCGTGACCTGAGCTGAAACCAAGAGTCAGATGCTTAGCCACCCAAACGCCCCTCCCCCATTTATTGTATGTCCTCCAACAGTAGAATGTAAACTCTATTTTCTTCACTGCAATAGAAGGTGCTTAACAAATAATTGTTGAGTGTTTAAATAAATTCACCGAAAAGGAGAAGTCTGTGGGAAGAGTAGGTTCGTCGTGTAGAGAGGAGTTCTGTTCAGACATGTCAAGTTTGAGATGCCTAGGAGATATTTAGGTGGAAGTGTTGAATAGAGAGGTAGACACACTAGTCCAGTCAGGGAAGAGGCCTAGCCTGGAGCTACACACAAGGGAAACATCATGAAGACCTAGATGCCAGTGTCTAGGGAAGAGTATAGACAGAGAACTACAAAGGTCGAAGGCCAGTGCCTGGAGCACACCAGTGTTCAAGGTTAGGTAGAGGAGGAACCAGAAAAAGGGACAAAAAGAAAGAAGAGGGTGGATAAAAAGAAAAGTAGCAATGGCACCAATCATCCAGCCTCAATTAATCATCCTTGGTTCCAGAATAGTCTTTCACAGAGTGGCCCTCTTTCCCTGGGGTGGATGTGGTTTACAATGGAGACCACACTCCTGGTTTCTCCGACCTTACTGGACAGTGACCTCGAGCAAGTTACATTTCTTTGCCTCAGTTCCATCATCTTCTGAGAAATAATAGTTCCCACTTCGTAGGATGGTTCTGAGGAGTAAATCACTCACTATTTAAACGAGTAGCAAGTGTTCAAAATGTTAGCTGTAGGTACTGTTCTCACTCACCTGCCAAGTCATCAGAGTGATAGCACAGCCCGTCCCCACTCTTGTCCGCTAGAGAAGGCCCAGTTTCCCTCTCACCTAAGGCTGTTACCTCTGGACACTCAAGTCAGAGGACACAGGATCTATCTACTCTTGGCTCAACTATACCATCTTAGGAAGTCAAGTTTAATAAAGCTATTGATCAGTACAAAGTTACCTTTGGGTTCACAATGCATTTTAGGTTAACATATTCTTGATATCTGTACATGTTTTGTTTGTTTGGCTTTTTTCTCCAAGGGAAGAGAAACTGTCTGCCGAGGAGGAGACTTACACACAGCCCGAAGCCTCCTGAAATAGAAGTCTCCAGGACAGAGAACCACAATGAAACACACAGCTTCACAAACATGACAAAGTTTACACATTGCATTTCAGAAGCCAGCGTCACATTTAATGAGGAAACCTAATTTATTCTCATTAAAGTTAGGTGTTCCACAAGGATGGCCCCTGTGACTATTTTTCTTTTAGTATTGCTTTGGAAGGACTAGCTTACTTGCTTGTAGAAGACAAAGGAACAAGGTCGAGAAACTGGAAAAGAGGTAAAATTATCAATATTTATGACATGATAGCCTATCTGGAAAATCAAGGACATCAACTGCAAAACTAATACAAATAAGACATTTTAGCAAAGTGGGTACAAGTTCATATACAAAAGGCAGTGAACAACAGCCAATTAGAAAATATAGGGGAATAAAATATATCATTTACAATAGCAACAACAAAGTAAACTGACCAAGAGTAATCTTAATAAATGTACTAGGTGCTCAATACTAAAATGGTATCAAAGAACACAAAAGGAGGCTTGCATAAATGGAAAGGCATATTCTATTTTTGGGCAGAAAGACTCACTATCATAAAGATGTCAGCGCTTCATAAATTAATCTATAAATTTAAACAGAAACTAATAAAAATACCAACAGACTGCATAATATGAATATAAAGTTCAGATGGAAATTTCTGCATCAAGAACAGCCATGAACATTCTGAAAAAGAAGGCTAGTGAGAGAAATAGTTCTACCACACATAAAACCATTAAAAGCTACAATAATTAAAGTAATAAAATCCAGGGGATACTAGCCATACATGGGGAACTTGATCAAGAGAACCAAATAGAGAATCCAGAAATAGACTCAACATTTAACATGTTGGTGTATGATGAAGAAGGCATTGTCTATCAGTAGGGAGAAATGGATTATACAATAAGTGGTATGGAGACAATTGTGTAACTGCCTGAAAAAAAAATAATGTGGTATCTCTGCCTTGGTTTTTACACTAAAATAAATCCATGTGAATCAATTGTGTTTAAATAAATGTAAAAGAATACAACCATAAATGTATAACGTCATAGTGGAGAAAGCATTTGTTAGAAGAGCACAAAATTTCCCAAAGCATAAAAAAAGGACAAGTTCAGTCAACATGAAAATCTATAATTTCTGCAGAGCAAAAACCCCCATAAACAAAACCAAATGGTACACAGGGGGAAATATTTGCAACTCATTTCATAGACAAAGGGACTAATTGGCTTAATATATACAATATCCCCTCAAATCAATATATATATATGTATATATATAAAAACACAAAAATCCAATAAGAAAATGGGACGAGTAACATAAAAGGAAAGATAAATGGCTCTTAGGCATATGAAAAAATACTCAAGCTCACTCACTAGAAAGTTGAAACTACACTTAGATATTATTTTTAACCTACAGATTGGCAAACAGTCCAAACATTTGGCAGTATACCCTTGGGCATGGCTGTGGGGAAATAGGCCCTCTTATACATCACTGAAGGGACTGTAAATTGTTGATATTTGTCAAAATTAAGAATGCATATGATTTCGGAACCAACATCCTTGCACACATGCAAGACAAAGTATGCACAAAGTTATCAACTATAGCATTGTTTATAGTAGCAAAAAATTCGCAAACAATTCAAACATCTGTCTCTAGAAGACTAGTTAAATAAGTTGTGGTCCATCCATACAATGGACATCCATACAGCTAGGCTGAAGAGCTGTCACAAAAATCTTTATAGGCCATGATTAAACTCATGAAGAGCCATTAAAGAGTTTTTATGCAGGGGATATGGTATGAGATCTGGATTTGAAAAAGATCTCACTGGCCTAGCATGGAACACAGATTGAAACAGTAAAACTATAGACAGGGAGGTCAGTCGGTGGCTTAAATTAGGGTGATCACCAAAGACATAAAATGTAGACTGCATACGGCTTGGGGATAAATTGGGTGTAGAAGTGCAAGCAACAAGGCACGGATCCCTGGTCTCTAACTTTGGCAGTAGAAGGAGAATGATGATTATGCACTGAGATAGAGAATGCAAGTGTAGAAGTTGGTTTGAGTGAGAAGGAAAGATGAGTTTTATTTGGATGACTTGAGCTAGAGGTGCCAGTGGGCAACCAGTTGACACATTCAGATAGGTGTTTGGATATACAGCTCTATGACTCAGGAGAGAGAAGGGGATTAGGGATAAATTTGGGAGTCATTGTCATAGCTGATGTTCAAAGCCCCAGGGGAGGATGAAGTCATTTGGGGACATTGTACGGCACGAAGACAAGAGAGAGTCCAGGCACTGGAGCAGCCCACAGAATACACTGGCTGAAGATAATGAACTTCTAGAGGAGCCAAAGGAGTACAGGGAACATAGGAGGGAAATCAAATATCACCCAACAGAAGTCAAGGGAAGAAGGTAGTAGCATTTTTAAAATTTCCTATTTTCTTAAGTTTATTTAAGAGAGAGAGTGTGTGTGTGTGCAAGTGGGGGAGGTGGGCAGAGAGAGTTACAGAGAGAGAATCCTAAGTGGGCTCTGTGCTGTCAGTGCAGAGCCCAATATGGGGCTCAATCCCATGAACTGTGAGATGATGACCTGAGCCAAGATCAAGCGTTGGACACTTAACTGACTGAGCCAACCAGGTGCCCTAATGTGGCAGAATTTCAGTGGTCTGTGTCTCTCACTTGATTAAAATATCCTTGAGGACATAAACTGGGTTTTATTTTTCTTTGTTTCCTCCCGGTCTGCTCCATCCCTATCTTCAATCAATACAAGATTTTGCACATATTAGTCTATGAACAAACAAGAGCATGAATGGGTAAACCCAACCAAAGCTGGTTCTTTTTTTAAAAATGTTTATTTATTTTGAGAGAGAGAGTGTGTGTAAGCATGGGAGAAGGGGCAGAGCAAGGAGAGAGAGAATCTCAAGTAGGCTCTGTGCCCGACAGGGCTTGAACTCACGATGGTGAGATCATGGCCTGAGCCAAAATCAAGAGTCATACGCTTAACTGACTGAGTCACCCAGGTGCCCCAAACCTGGTTCTTTATACTCCTTTGGTTCAAACCTTCATTATTGCTCCTTGAATTGGTTTCATTCTCTAATGTCTCCGCATTGTCACAGCTGCCTCTCTAAAGCAAGATCTGTAACTACCACGCCTTTCCTTGAAAATCATCAACTTGGCCTTCAAGCCCATCCAAACCCAATTCTAGTCCAGCTCAGCTCCTACAACACCTGTTTCTACCCAATGAACCACAACCACAGGGACCACTTTCTGGTCCACAAACAGGGTTTAAGCTTCCTTGGATTCCCCTGATTCCACTCCTGCCACCTGTGGTAGTTCTACCCATCCTTCAACATTCTATTGAAATCCCACTTAGCCCCAAAGGCCTTTTCAGACCCTCACTGCAAAAAACATGTTCTTCCCTTGTTCTCCATTCTACTTTGCACCTATACAACTCACTTACCCTGAACTGTGTCTGTTGCATATGCCAGCTCCCCACTATTTGCTCTGTCTCCACACCAGAGTGTGAAGAGGGATTGTGTCTCAATGCCACTCGATGCCATCATCACACATCCAGTGTAATGCACACTGCACTTAGTCCCCTCAGTAAGTCACTGCTAAATGAGTGAGAGATGGATGAGTGGATGGGGAGTCCTTGGCACAGTACAAGGACCTAGTTCTATTTATCTTAGCACTCCAGTGCTTTGTGAATGATCCTTACTCTTTTTGCAGTAAGATCCTTGGAAGCTTATTTGATTCACTTTTATACCCTCACTGCCTAGTGCAGAACACAGCCCCACAGTAGGTGTTCAATAAATGTTTAAGGACTCAATAAATGCTCATCTAATTTGTTCTCAGAAGTCTCCAGAGAAGCCAATGGCTTTGGCAAACAATATTCTGTATGTGCTTCCTGCCAGCTCTGAGAGCCTACCTTTGGAGGGCAGTGACAAGTGCGTCATGTAAACATGGTGCTACTGAGGGACCGTGAAGGTGGCCAACAGACAGAATTAGGGCTGTTATAGCGGTAAAGTGTTTCATGCAGAGAGATGTGGCTCTCCAGGCAGAAATACAGCCCAGAAGCTTCTGAGGCAAGAGCAGGCAGCTCAACAAGGAGAGATAGGATAACTTACTCCTTAGGGAGAGTCTGACTTGGTTTCTGTGTGCACAGCACTCCATGCTGGGAGAAGCTACAGCTGTCAAAGCAACTGGACATCTGCTCCTAAAGTCTGAGGGCTGGGGCTGGGGGTGGGAAGGCGCTGAGGACAGGCCCAGCACTACTCCTAGAACAAAGGCAAGGTTGACCAAAGCTGGACGATGTATGAGCAGAGGGTGGAGAGAGGTCCCAGGAGAAGGGGGGATCTTAGGGAAGATTGGGAGGGATTTCACTGGGGGAGGGCATTTGAGCTCCCTTACTGAGCTTTCCTGAATGGGATGGGAATTGCTAATCGCTTCCAACTGGCCTCCCTGTTGCCCCCTTCCAGCCTTCAGTCTGTTCTCATCACTGCAGCCAGAGTGATGCTCTTTTCTTTTTTCCAGTTTTTTAAAAAGTTTATTTTTGAGAGAGAGAAAGCACAAACAGGGTGGGGCAGACGGCCCGGGGTGGGGGGAGAGGGGGCGGATGGGAGATCCCAAGTGGGCTCCATGCTGACAGCAGAGAGCTCGATTCAGGGCTCAAACTCACGAACCTCAAGGTCACGACCTGAAGTCCGATACTTAACCAACAGGGTCACCCAGGTGCCCCTCCGGTTTGTTTTTTTAATTGAAGTACAGTTGACACACAATGTTACATTAGTTTCAGGTGTATCAGAACAATGCTCTTGAAGTGTCGCTCAGATTATGTCCCTCATTTTTTCTCAAAATTCTGCAATGGTTCCCATTTTCATTCAAAATAAACATGGTTCCTATTCAATAGGAGTGAAGGAGAAGTCCTTACTGTGGCCTGCAAGGCACTGATCTGTCCCCAGGTCACCTCTCCCTCATCACTCCTTCTCTTCTCCCACTCACTCACCAGGTGCCAGCCACACTGGAGACTTGCTGCTGCTTGAGTTTACCAGGCATGCTCCTACCTCAGCTGTTCCCTTGCACGGCAGGCTCTTACTCCATGACGCACTTCTCACCTCCTCAAGACTGCTCAAATGTCACCTCAGTGAGGACTGATGTGACTTATTCTATTTTTTTAAGTTTATTTTTTGAGAGAGACAGAGATAGCACGAGTTGGGGAGGGGTAGAGAGAGAGGGAGAGGGAGACAGATAGAGAATCCCAAGCAGGCGCCATACTGTCAGCGTAGAGCCTGACACAGGGCTCAAGCTCATGAAACCCTCAAACCATGACCTGAGCTGAAATCAAGAGTTGGTTGCTCAACTGACTGAGTCACCCAGGTGCTGCTTACTTGACCTATTTTAAATTGTATCCCCTATATTCTGGTACCTTACCCTCTTCTGAAATTTGTGTTTCTCCATGGCATCTTTTACCATCTAACATTTGGTGTATTTTATTTTCAATTTCTTGTCTGTTTTCCTCCAAAAGAGTGTAAGCTCCATAAAAGCACTTTAAAAAGTCTATTTTCTTCACTACCATATCCCTAATGCCTAGAACCATACCCAGTATTAGGTGCCCAATAGATATTTGTTGAATGAATGAATGAATGAGGACATAATGCATGTTTGAGGAAGTCTCAAGAAGGGCCTCCTGGCACAGTTCCTAAAAGCCAGTTGCCTGAAGAATCATTTGCAAGGACAGCACTCTGAATTGCAGAGCTGAGGCCCCTGCTGGGGTGGTCAAGGAAGGGGAGGAGGAAGTGGCCCTGACTGAGGGAGAGAGGACCCTGGCTACCAGGAATTGTCTGCAGGACTCAGATTTCCC
>NW_027528345.1:10052408-10058210 GCF_008692635.1 Crocuta crocuta
ACCCTTTGCCATACTTGCTTTCCACATGCGGCCAAGCACCGTCTCAGGGGAAGCCCACCAGCTTCAGTTGTGTCCATATTTCAGCGGTGCCCAGATTTTAAATTCCAGCCCTTTGACTCTCCACGCCAGCTGAGGCCCTGAAACAAGCTCTTTGCTGCCTCCTTGTGGCTCCTGCAGCAAAGGAACTCTCTTCTGGAAAGTGAGGCCACAGAAACCAAAACAGGGACTCTCTGAACATGGGTTGTGGGGGAGGAAACCTGAATCTTCTTGACCCCGTGACGACTCTGAATTATGGCAGAGTCTGCTTCCCACAGACTTTGCCACCAATGGCAATGACCATCCATTCAGCAGAGTCCTGACGGGTGTCCCAACTGGACTCAGGCTTTGGTTGTTCCAGGTTGGTCATGTCTGGGTAAAGGCTTTGGAGTAACATTTGGATCCCAGGGCCTACCTGGATGGGCCTCAAGGCCAGTCAACTAGTATGTCTAGCCTCTACCTACTCTGCCTCCTTCCAACTCACAGCCAATAAATACTATTTGAAGGGTGATGTGGCCACAGCCAGCTCAGGGTGGGATGTGTGTAGAGAGAGGAGGGCCTTGGTGTGGCATTGGGTGGTGGGGGGGGGGCTACAGGTGGTGGACTGGAGAGCGAGTGCCCTGCAGGATGCTGCTCAACTGGGCCACTGCTCGGTTGCAGCCCACTTGTTTTTGCAGTAACAGAAATCTGCCCAAGCTCATATCAGTCTCCCAGTTGAGGGAACATCCTGGAATGCTACCAGGTTGTCTTGTGGACCTATAAGGCGGGGATAGACCTGGGCCTCAGGAACGATCTGGTTGAGTTTCTTAAGTTTACTTATTTTGAGAGAGAGAGAGAGACAGAGAGAGAGCGAGAACGTGGGAGGGGAAGAGAGAGAGGGAGACAGAATTCCAAGCAGGCTCTACACTGTCAGTGGAGAGCCTTATTCAGGGCTCAAATCTATGAATTGCGAGACCATGACCCGAGCCAAAACCAAGAGTCAGATGCCTAACTGAATGGGCCACCCAAGCACCCTGCTGAGTTTCTAAGAAGACTGTCTTCTTGCTTCTCTATGTAATTTTTTCTTCTTTCCAGCTACTTTCAGGATGTTCTCTTATCTTTGGTTTCAACAGTTGGACTATGATATGCTTAGGTATGTTTTTCTTCTTATTTATCCCGTTTGGGGTTCTCTGAGCTTCTTGGATCTGTGGTGTGTTGTTTTTTGTGAATTTGGGAGATTCTGAGTGATTATCTTTTCAAATATTTCTTCTGCCCCATTCTGTCTCCCCTCTTCTTCTAAGGCTTCCATTACATGCATGTTAGATCATTTGTTATTGTCCCATATGTCCTGGTGCTTAGTTTCGGGTTTGCATAACTGTTTGCTTTTACTTTTTGTGATACAGGTTGGTTCATTTTTATTGCTCTAGCTCCAAGTTCACAGATTATTTTCCTTCTGCTTTTGTCCAGTTTATTGATAAATAACCTGTTGAAGGAATTCCTCATCTCTGATATTAAGGTTTTCACTTCTAGCATTTTCATTTTTTCATTTCATTTTTACAATTTCCTCTTCTTTGCTCAAATTCCAACTGTTACGTGTTGTCCACCTTTTCCAGTAGACTAGATTCTTTATAGTAAATATAACTATTTCAAAGTCCTCAGTTCAGTTAATAGTTACATGTCAGCCATGCTCTTTTGTATGTATGTATGTACGTATGTATGTATATATGTATTTGGGGAGTCATGCTCATCCTTTTTCTGACTTTCCAA
This sequence comes from Crocuta crocuta, assembly GCF_008692635.1. Classification (NCBI taxonomy): domain Eukaryota; kingdom Metazoa; phylum Chordata; class Mammalia; order Carnivora; family Hyaenidae; genus Crocuta; species Crocuta crocuta. The sequence goes on from NW_027528345.1 coordinate 10,054,191, forward strand.
GTTGGCCTCCCCTGTACATGGAAGACAAGCCCCTATGTGGCTTTCCCTTCCCTAGCTCTTTGGCTGGGATGTCTTCAAAAGGTTTTTGTCCTTTTCACTTTAGCCACACCTCCCTGAAGGTCACACTTAGGGCTTAATGTAGACCCTCTCCTTATGTCCCCTTCTCCACATCAGTGTTGCTTAATCATCTTGGAGGTCCTTGAGGTTATGGGCCATGCAAGCAGAGCTATGGTCCATCCTAAATCTGACTCGAAGAAATATGCCAAGAAGTATTCCTTCCCATGCCTGGCTTCTTGGAGATTTTTATGGGGTGGAGGCAATATCTTATTTTACTGAGTACACCAACTTTGCTCAGAAAAAAAAAGAGGCTAGTATCAAAAAACTCATCCCTAGAAAACTACCATATATAGTGTTTTAAATAATTTGAAAGGATTTATGTAACTCTGCTTTGGAAATAACTGGCCATGAGGTTTTTTGTTTTTTTAATGTCTCTTTGAGTATGACTTCCCAACAATCATCATGCATAGGAGGCACTTGGGTGGCTCAGTCAGTTGTGCCCGACTCTTGATTTCAGCTCAGGTCATGATCTCATGGTTTGTGATATCATATATCATAATAAAGACACATAGATAGAAATATACCTCCTTGGTGTCCAAAACTCTTGGCTTCACAGGCTGGAATAATCCAGGCCCTCTTTGTCCTCAAGGGGATGAAACCATTGACAAAGCAGAAGAAACAGTCAGACACTTTGCTTGCTTGCCAGAGAGCTTGCTAGATGATGTCCAGAAAGTCAACATCCTTCATCACCAGAGCAGGTATAGCCACTAGGCCTCTTAAGCATAGTGCCAAGAGCCTATGAAAATGTATAAAACCTTTAAAACATCATTGCCATCAAAATAGAAAAATGTAAAAAAATTAGGGGTGCCTGGGTGGCTCAGTCAGTTAAGCGTTCAACTTCGGCTCAGGTCATGATCTCACGGTTCATGGGTTCGAGCCCTGCGTTGGGCTCTGTGCTGACAGCTAGCTCAGAGCCTAGAGGCTGCTTCAGATTCTGTGTCTCCCTCTTTCTCTGACCCTCCCCTGCTCACGCTGTCTCTTTCTCTCAGAAATAAATAAAACATAAAAAAAAAAGTAAGAAAATTATATGTAGTTGTTTACAAAATGTAAAATTGTCAGTTTCATTACGCTGTCAAATTTAATATTAAAATACTTTCATTACATTTATAATACTGTTAGATTTTATCTCTATGCATGATGATGTTTTATAAATGTTTATTTATTTACTTTGAGAGAGAGAGAATCCCAAGCAGGCCCCGCTTTGTCAGCATTCAGCCCAACGCAGGACTCGATCTCACAAACCGTGAGATCAAGAGCTGAAATCAAGAGTTGGACACTTAACTGACTGAGCCACCCAGGCACCCCCTACGCATGATGACTGTTGAGAAGTCATAGTCAAAGACACGTTAAAAAAAAAAACTCATGGCCAGTTATTTCTGAAGCAGAGTTACATAAATCCTTTCAGATTATTTAAAGCATTACATTTAGTGTGAGGGCATTTTAACATGTGGGATACAATTGGGGTGAGGCCTCCAAAGAAAGAATAAGCTTGAGACCTGAAAGGCCAGGAGTGGCTCTCGGCTGCCGCAGTTGTCCTGTGTAAGACCTACAGCAGGAATGCCTTTCTCCTTCCTCGCCAACGAGGCATCCTTGCCATGTGTTAAGCCATAGTAGCTCAGAAGTCATTTCTACTCTCACATCATCCAAAGGCCAGCTTTTCATATCCCACATCTTCCTCTTCTTTCCAGTCTTCACCTTGGATGGAAGCAAGGATGAGCACTGTTCCTGATAAACAGAATCACTCGGTTGCAGGTATTCAGAGGACAGGGTCATTTCCTAGCCAATGTCCCTAGGCCAGGTGCGGCTGGACCCTTGGAGGAAGCAGGGAGAGTGAAGGTCAAGTGGGAGATGAGGCAGATGGCTGTGTGCTAGGGGAGAGTGGGGTGCACTGTGGTGCTCGTTAGCTGAATGAACTCACAAAAGCAGTGTTGTAATTGAATTGAAGACGGCTGCCAGAGATGGCCTCCTCAGCCCACACCATCTAGGTGTGGGACCTCTGTGGCTTCATTTTTTCCACCTTTGTCCTCACTCCTCAGAGACTTATCTGCCTTGGCCTCCCACCCAGCGACACCTGGCTCTGACTGGTACTTGAGATCTCCTTTTGTTCTTATTTTCTGAACTTTCTTGCTAATCCTGCTTTCCTGCTAATCATTGGCACATCAGTTACTTATTTGTCCATGTCTCTGATGAATTGAAAAGTTACTGGTGCATACTGTATGCCAGGCACTAATTGTGGCCACTCAGCTTGCTGGCTCCCAAAGGCCAGCAGAGATGACACTTGGGGAAACCTCCCTGGTTGGCATCAAGGTCAGGGGCCAGATGGTCATAGACCTGGTTCCAAAAATGAGTTCAGGATATGTGGGTTTCAGCAACAATACAAAAAGCTTTAAAAAGAAACACACCTCTATTTTATTAAAAACGTACAGTTTGGGAACTGAAGGAGGGAAGTGGTGTTTCTCAAAGTTCTAGGACTATTTAGCAATGCCCAGGATGCTGATTTAAAAACACCAGCTGGGAACCTGCATTTGAGACAAGTTACCATATGATTTTCAGTCACCCTGAAGTTTGAGAATCACTAAGGGATGGAGTGGGGACTGAGATTGTCTTGATCCTTCTGGCTTTTAGGATTCCAGGGGAGGACTCATTTGACTTTTTACAAACCAGCTCAGCTGATGCATCTGGGGCTTCCTGGGATTCGTTTCTTTCGGTCGCCAAGACACTGAAAGAGTTAATTCAATTATGGGTTGGAGAGCAGCTAGGACAAGGCCCCAGGATGTGGGTGCCCACCCGGCCCACCCTTGAGCTTCCCTAGTCGGCTCTGGAAGACCTGGATATGGAACTGCGTAACCTTCCTGCCACATCCTAGGGGCTCTGCTTCTCCTCTTGTGACCTGCCTCTTATCTCACATCGTAGAAAACTTCCTCTTCTCTCTCATTCTTCCCTGCTCCTTCCTATCCATGTCCCCTCCTCTCTATTCCCGTCTAATCTCCCTCCCAATAACCAAGTTATAAGCCCTCTCCTCTGTCTGAAGCACGTTGGAGATGTGTGCTAGTCTGTGCTCGCTGCCCCTTGGCCATGTGTGTGAACCACCGTGTATGTTAGCTGTGCAGGAATAGGCCATAAGCAACCGAGGGCAGGGCAGTTAGAGTCAGGGTTCAGATCCTTCTCCAACTGCAGACAGTGTTTGATATATGCAGGCATACAGCTGTCTTACCTATCAGACAGACCCCAGGAGAGACGCTTATAAGACAAAGCAGAGAAAGCTCTTGGAGAAGGGGGTCCGCTGGCTTTTGAGGGACAAGGCCTCTCTAGTGTCCCAAACCATAGAGAGAAGATGAATAGGCCTTCCCCACATTCTGAGAGGCCACCCTGGAGGCCTGTGGGTGAGACAGGCTGTCCATTCCAGGCAGGAGAATGGGCAGGCAGTGGATAGTTGGTCCTAGTTATGAAACCAGATGTGGCATGACCTGGGCCAGGGTTGCTGGTGAGATTGGCAGGATCACAAGGATCACAAAGAAGTGAATGACCTGGAAGTACACAGCAGGTGGATGTGAGCATCTGTGGTGAGTCAGGGGCAGGCGGTCAAAGAGAAGGTACACTCTGGGAGTGGAAGCAGAGTGTGTCTCCAGAGGCCACACGCACAGAGCACTCACAAAGAAAGCAGCATGGCCGCCATCCCCACCATCCCCAAGGCAGCAGGGGCCCGAGCAGTGGCAGAGAACTTTCATTAGAGAGTGGCAGATTCCCACATTTATGATAACGGGAGCCCCCACACCAAACTGTCCAGGACCAGCCTGACATGCAGGTAGGAGGTGCCAACCTGAGATGAGGATCAAAAAGACAGAAGAAGCACAGCTTTGCCTCTACACCTGATCATGTGATACATTGAATGAACTTGTATAG
>NW_027528345.1:10058292-10085974 GCF_008692635.1 Crocuta crocuta
TCCCCTGGAGAGGGGAAGCTGTCTTTGCTGGGAATAATATTTTGATAAGTGCTTAAGCCTGAAGCTGAGATCCCAGTGGAGGCCTGGGTGTGGGTGGAACAGCTCTGCATGAGACAGGAAAGAGTTTTTGAGTTTTGCATGTTATGCCAGAGAAAGAGGGGAAGAAAGGCTGTTGTTTGCTGCTGTTCATTCTGAATCCCTTTTCCCCAACATCCCCCTAAATTTTCAAAAAGTTACTATAACATGAAAGACTTGGGGTCGAATGGAGTGTGTATTCTTGATATTTATGTACACATATTATGTGCATGGGAAGAACAAAGGGGTTGGAGCCTCAGCTTCAAACAGATGCCAAGCAAAGCCTAGGCCCTGGCAGGATGCAAAGAGAGAAGGAGCTTGGGGACGAGAGACTCTACTATAGGGGACCTTGGGCAAGTTTAGCCAAATCTTAGCAGGACGAGGCCCCAGCTGACCTCTGGGTTACTGAGTTCTGCCATAGTGTTGTTTTGGTTACTCTCAATCAATTTTGTTTGCTTTATTCAACTCAACACCACACACATACACACATACACACCTCTTAGCAATTCTCCAGGAACTGAAACCAGGTATCTCCATACTAGCTGGGACCCTCAGGCCCACTTCAGAGCAGAAGTAGAGCCAAGGACCAGCCTTCTTTGGTGCTACCATGTCACCATGTCTCACCTAGGTTGCAGCACCAGCATCTTACAGCCTTGGTTCTGGTTAGATCTAGATGGGCAGGTACCAGTGCCCTCTCCCTATCAAAGATCTTTAATTGGGGCAGGGCCAGGGCCATAAGAGGCAGCTGGAATTGCTGAAAAAATCTAAAAAGGCTCCTTGAAAGAGACTTAAGTCTTCAACAGTGATATCTTCAAGCCAGAAGAGGCAAAGGAAGAGTTGAACCTTCTTAACTAGAAAAGCCTCTTGTTGACCCACTGAGTCCTGCCTCTTCCTCTCAGTTGCTCTTCCTGTGAACTATTCTCCAAGGCAGTAAAGAAATGGGAATGCCAAAGACAGGCCCAGGCCTGAGTCTCAGGTTCGTCACATGATTCTTGGTCTCCATCTCTCCATTCCTGTACCTGGCTCTCTGAGGAAAAACCCCCAGGCCTACTGCAAGATTCACCTCCTGAGCAACTCACGCGCAGCTCAAGAAACAACTTGAAGTTGGGAAGTCAAGACTTGTGTAGTGGTCTTCTGAGACACTAATAAAGTTCTCTGAGAGAAACAGAGTGGTGGCATGGGGACCCAAGCTGATGGCTGATGAGGCAGGTAAGCCTCTCTCTGTCTGAGGTAGTATAATAAATGAGGTTGTTATGAATGTCTGGAAAGAGATCTCTTGGGTGGTTGGACAGAGTCAGTGTGTACTCTGGCCCCTGACCTTGATGGGAAGGTTTCCCCAAATCCAGATTAACCATCCAACCTTGCACCTTACCGGGCTTTGAGAGACCTCAAGCTTTTGTGGTAGGAAGAATGCGCATCCAAGGTCAATAGCCGGGGAATGTCTGGGTAGCCCCCTAGCTGGTCCCAGGACAGGCAGGGGGGAGTCTTCTTTTCTATTGGGTGACTGGAGGAGGCCACATCAGTCTTCCACATGGCTTCTATCTGGTTATCCTGTTGGCTGGGAGGTAGAGGTTGAAAGTGTAGAAAGAGACAAAGAGTTAGACATACAGAGGGAAATCAAAAAACAAGCTCTCCAAGGCCATAAGGCCCAAGATGTCAGGCCTTGTTTTCTTTCCCTCCCAAATAGTTGTCACCACCATCCTGTCACCTCTATTCTGCTTAACTCTAAGCCTCACCTCCCTGGGGCTCCTCTGGCTGAGGAGCTGCTGAAGGGGCTCTGGGATAGCCTCTGTCCTTCTAGGCACATGTCCTGGGCTGTGCTGCACTGGGCCATACTAGGTGAGAATGTGGGTCTTCTTGACTGCCCAGAGGCTCATGGTATCTCTTTCTGAGCCTGGGGAGGGGGGCGTATGGTGGGGAGGATCAGGCTTGTTTATATGGACAGACCAATGGCAGGTGCTGGACCAACAATGCTCAGGGAAGAAATGGTTGTAGATTCTCAGATGTGGGTCCTCAGAGTCTTTCAGTTACAATTTGAAACCAATTTGGATCAGGATGGCTCCTGAGCCCACCCATCTGGGCCAATGGCCAGAGCTGAGCAGGGCGGAGAAGACAGGCATCTAACAACTCATGAAGTGAGCTCTGCCTGTCTGTGCCTTCACCAAGCTCCCAGTCTCCCCAGTCTGGCCACCCCAGCTTGGTCCATCTCCCCACCTGTCCTGCTGGCTGCCTACCAGCTTCCCTGCACCTACCGGGCCATGCGCAGGGGCTCACATTCCCAGTGTTTGCATGTAAAGTGCCCAGGAGGCTGCCTGCTGGAGGGGCCGTAAGAGTGCATGCGCCAGAGAAAGGATGTGGGTGGCTTGTTTTTCCTTGGCTTTGTGGAGGTGACCACAGGGGTGTGCAGATGAACGTTCCATTCCAACTGGAGCTAGGGGAACCAGCAGAGAGGCATCAAGGAGACAGGAATTTATCCCTTGTCTAGAGCAGAAGGAGGCATAGCCCTATTCAGGGCTAAGAAGAGAATGTAAGGTCCAGGGAATCCCTCCAATCAGAGAGCCCTGGGACCGCCCAAGTGTCAAATTTCCTAAAAATTTCTTGAATTATTATTTTCTAGGTTAGTTCCTGTTTTCTTCTTTGTTGTGGAGAATCTGGACAATGAGCAAAACAGCAAGAAAAAATCTAAAGGAAGCCAGAGAAGCTGGACCTGGAGAGAGAACTCAGGGTTTACAACATGAGGCCAAGTTGTGCCTAGAATGCTCTAGGTATTTTTGCATCCAGTCTCTGCCCTGGCACTGGATAAGGAGCTGGGGAAACCCTTCTAACCACCCAAAGAACTGACATATAGTCCCTTGTTAACAAGATACCTACAATTTAACAAGTCAAGATACCTACAGGAGATGATTGAGACTAGTATAAAGTGATAGGAAACGGAGTTGGGAGATGGTCCCATGGCCAAGGCTCCTCCAATTGCCTGACACAGGTGCCTATACCAAGTTCCTCAGCATACAGCTTCCCCCATAGTCAGCGGGGATTCCTCATGGGTTCTGAGCCAATGCTGTGATTTTCTAATTTCCCTGGGAGATCAGCTAGCCCATGTCAACACTTGCTACTTCTCTGACCCTGCTAGCAGGGGAAACTGAATCTAGCCTTCAGAGAGTAAAAACAATACACATCCACAGATCAGGCCTCAGAGTGACTTTGTACTGTCAATAGCAACACCAAAACTTAGAAGGCAATGAGAAGTGCTGCCAAAATTGAGAGGGAAAATGCATTCTAACCTAGACTTCCATATCCAGGCCAACTGTCAATTAAGAGTGAAGGTACTAGGGGTGCCTGGGTGGCTCAGTCGGTTAAGCAGCTGACTTCAGCTCAGGTCATGATCCCGTGGTTTGTGGGTTCGAGCCCCGCGTCCAGCTCTGTGCTGACAGCCCAGAGCCTGGAGCCTGCTTCAGATTCTGTGTCTCCATATCTTTCTGACCCCTCCCCACTCATTCTCTCTCTCTCTCGCCCTCTCCCTCTCTCTCAAAAATAAAAAAATAAACATTAAAAAAAAAAAAAAGTGAAGGTACTACATAAAGACGGTTTCAGACAACCCGGGTCTCACTGATTTTACCTGGCAGGAACCTTGGTCAGGAAGTGACTGGAGGAGACCTGGCATCTAGAAAGCAAGGGAACCGTCGACAGAGAGAGACAAAATGAGACCCCAGCATGTGGGTAAAAAGGACAGCTGTGACCAAGTCAGTGGAAGAACCAGAACACACAGGAACAGGGCAGAGGGTTCCATGGGGGAGGGAGGACTTGAGCATAAAGTTGGGACTACAGGGTCCAGCTGCCTCCTCTCTCCAGAAGAGTCTTTGTTCTATGGCTCTTTTTGAGAGTCCCTCTCTCTCCTACTTTCCTCATATACGGAAATCAGAAAGCTGCCCTTCCTTACACTTAGGACCTGCAGGCTTTGCCTCTTCCTGGCTCAGAGTCTCTAATCTGCTCTCTTATTTCCCGTCCGCAACCCTGCCCCATTCATGCCCCACCAGCTCACATCCCTTCCGGCTGGGCTGACCCCTGATGAGGGAGGCCCACCTTGGGGAACATGGTCACCATGCTGCTCAGGCACGCTCGGCGCTTCTCCCCAAGGTCCTTCTGCTTGTCCGTCCAGGCCTGCAGCCAGAGGCTCTGCATGTGGTCAATGTTTTCCAGGTAGATGTGCAGGTTCTGGGTCTTGCAGGTTGTCCCAGTTTCTCGCATGACTTGTAAGTGGTTGATCACTTCCTGTCTGGGAAATGAGGGAAGGGAGTTAGTGGGTAAAAGGGTCTGCTCCCCAAGTCCCTTAACCAGCCATTACCCTGTGCTTGTGATTCCTGACAGCAAGGAGGGAAACGGAGGTTGCTGAGAGTCAGGAAAGCAGGGAGCAGAGAGAGGGGAGGTGGTGTCAGGTGAGGAGCTCTGGGGCCCAGCTGGAAACAGAAAGAAAGAATAAGGTCAGCAGGGGAACATATCAGGTGCATTAGGGACAGGGCGATAGGAAGAAATAAGGAAGTGGTCTTAGAGGAAAAACCCACTACGGAAAGAGCAATGTGTATGTGTAAGTGCCCGACCTCCCACACCTCCAGGGTCACCCAAGTCTCCAAGGTCAGACATCCTTTGCCAGCCCCTCCCTCAGGGGACCGTGTCCAGGTCTGGGGTGACTCTCTCCACCCCCATTTGCTGTGCGCTCCTCCACTCCCTTTGGGTGGTCTCTGCCCACACACTGCAGTTGGCGTGGGTGTCAGGGAGAACCTACCGGAGGCTTTGGAAGCGTCTGTAGAGGATGTATTTATGGCACAGACACTGCAGCCGAAGCACGTTCAGCTCCATGGTGGTGGTGATGAGCTCCAGCGCCTTGGTGCGTAGGTAGTGGGGCAGCCGCAGGTCAGCCTCCTCGCTCAGGAGCTGCAGATTCTTCCTCTGCGCCTCCACGTCCATGTGGTATATTTTCCCCTTGAGAGTCACTGAGGAGATAGACAAAGGAGGCCGGGACACCTTTTGGATGGATGTCCACGTGACAGGAAAAGAAGCCGATTTCTTGGGCTTCATGGGACTCTGGCAGGTCCGTAGTTTCTGGGTAGATTTGGCTGAACTCGTGTTCCTCTGGTTTCTGGAGGCAGGCTGCTGGGGATGAGGGGACTTGGGAAAGTGTGGCCTCCTGCCTTGGTGAGCAGACTGGGCCCGGCTTGGGGGAGGCACCAGCGATGCCTTCTCCAAGTCCCTCCACTGCCTGGTGGTTACGAAGAGCATCCTATCGGTACCCTCTCCTGGTGGCTCTGGCTCCCTGCGTGGGCCTGCTTTCTCCTTTCCCTGCTGGCCCGACCTCCGCCGCTGCTCCCTCGCTGCCTCCTCCACCGCCCACTGCTGCAGCTTCTCCTGGTGTTCCTGCTCTAGCAGGGCCCACTGCTTCTGCCGCTGCAGCCACATGTCCTGTTCCTCCAGCCACTGCCGCCTCTGCCTCTCCCAGCTGATCTCCTCTTCCCAGTGCTCTGCCTTGCTCTCCAAGGCCACCTTCCTGGAGCTCTCTGGGGACAGCTGCATCCTCATATGGGACTTAATTTGGAGTCCTTCCTTCTCCTGGGCTGCTTCCTGGACATCCTTTTGGTCTCTGACTTGGTGGACTGGGCTTTCTGCCACTGGTCTTTCCCATTTCTTAGGAGACTTGTGATCCACCGAGGACAGCAACATGGGCTGAAGATGTTCAGTGTCCTTGGTGCTGTACACATCTGCAATCCTCGAATGCATGGTCATGGTGGAAAGTGGCTGAGATGCTGAAAGCCTGACATCACTGTCCCAGGCTATGGCCATGGGACCTGAGGAGAGTGGTGAAAACAAATGCTCCTTCTTGGGTTCCTGTTGGGTTTCCTTGATAACTGTTTCTTTCTTTGAGAGGGTGTCTTTCTCGGGGGGCCCCAGGGAGTCAGTCAAGATCTTGGTCGGTTCTTCTGTTGGATCTCTAGCAGATTGAGCCTTCCTTAGCTGGAACTCCAAGGCATGCTTTATCAGGAGAAGGTCATGGTATTTTCCTCCTAGAATTTCTACTTGGTTTAGTAGGGCATCCCTCTTGCTCCGGAGAACTTGGAGGGAATTCTGGAAGTATAGTCTCTGGCTGCTGAGTTCTTTGGTCATCTCTATTTTCAGGTTCCTGTATTTGGTCTCCAGGCTTCTGTTCTCCTTGTGCTGGAGGGTCAAGGCCTTGTTGAGGTTCTCTACCATGGCAGACATATACCTGATAGCACTGACTTCCCCCTGATTGAACATGGTGGAGTCCAGGAGCTCCTGCAGCATGGACTTCACCTCAGAGACCTTCGTGCAGGTAGCATGATTGTCTTGGAGCATCTGTTCTGGGCTCAGTGGCTGAGGATAGGATGCAGATTTTGGGGGTCTCTGTTCCCACCAGCCCTGCCAGAAGGTATGTTTGGATACTAGAAGAGAGAAAGAACAAAGGCAACAAGCTCTCATAAGCCCCAAGGGTTATACTGATTCTGTACACCCTGCCTGGCCAGATTCTCATCCAACTATCTTATGCCTTTGGCAAGGATAAGGAGCTGAGGCAATAGGTGAGGCCAGGGGAGATGTGGTCAGGAGAGATCTCTGCAAGTCTCAGAGCTTGCCCAGAGTTTACCTGTCAGGGCCAGCCAGCTCCATAGCATCTGCAGGCCCCTGGGGCCTGAAACTATTCAATTCAGTTCAATTCAATTCAGTGTACTTCTGATCTCATGTATTTCCCTGGAGTAAGTCTCTTTTCTAATCATGCTACTTCCCGGACTCAATATCAATGTTTGGCTACTATCCTATTGTCAACTATCCAAGCTCTGGAAACCTACCTGGCACTCAGACTCCAGGTCACCTGAGAAGCTTTGTTTCCCTTTCCTGTTACCACTGGACTCTGTAGAGAATTTATCACATGGTTCTGCAACTGTTCACATGTCGGGTTTTTAATGACTAATGTTATTTCCAATTTTGGGGGTCATGAACTCCTTCGGTACTTTGATGACAGCAGGGGACCTTCTCCCCAGGAAGATACACATAAACACAGACCTGTGCACTGCGTTCAAACCTGGCCATAGACCTCAGCTCCTCAGGGCTGGATCATGGTTACAGTTGTATCCCCTTGATCTACCATATGTAGGGCTGCTGGAGCGATTATCTTGGACCATCCATTCATTTGTCCATTCAATGAACATCACTAACAGAAAAAACACTGGCTAACTTTGGATGAGGAGCTAAAGGGATATGGAAATTGAATGGCATTGAAGTCAAGCTAGCATTTAGCTAATATTGTCAGAGAGGCCATATGGTTCAGAGCCTGAATTCTGGAATCAGGTAACTTGGACCTGAGTCCTATCCTTACCACTTGCTTTAGGCAAGTTTCCTAACTTCTCAGTGGAAACTTCTCTGTTTCTAAAAAATGGGGATAACCAACAAAAGCATCTACTCATAGAATTTCACTAGATTATGCATGTTTAGTGGCAAGCACAGTCCCAGGTGCTTAAATCCCTAAAAAGAAATGAAAAAAATACAGCCTTTGCCCTCCAGGAGTTTATAATCTAGCAGGAAAATATATACAAATAATTATATTTCAAGATATAACATGGTAAGGATTGAAGGGGAAATTATCTCCTTATCCACCTTTCCCTGCTTCCTCCCTCCCCCAACTATCAATCTTGGCCATGAGAATCAATGGTAAAATACTAATGTGACCTATTGTTTATTAAGCCCTGAGTATGTTCTAAGCATGGTGCCAGGTGCCTTACACCCAGTGGAACCCTGCAAGTGGGCGGGTGCTCCTCATTTTGTGTATGAGGAAAGTGAGGTTCAGAAAGATCAAGTAACTTGTCCAAAGTCACACAGTCAGAAATCGGCACATGGGATTTAACCTCAGGTTATTCTGACTGTGAAGCCCATGCTCTTGAGTAAGATTAAGGAGCCAGAAAACCTAAGCATGGGGTTTTGCTACAGTTTTTTTGCTTTGTTGTGTGTGTGTTTCTCGTCTCTGAGATTTAATGTTTCCATCTACAAAATGTAGGAGGAGTTGGATAATCTCAGGTTACTTCTACTGCTGATAGGAATAAAATTTCAAGGTTGGGCTATGTTGTTGACTGACCATTTCTGGAGCAGCCACAATTGAGAAGGTTCTGGAAGGGCCTCTGGCTAAGTCTCGCCAGACTTCTTGGCTCTACAGCTGGATTTGGAGTAAGGAAAGGATGTTCTTTGGGCTCTAGCTACAAACTCCAGCCTTTTTGGCCTACTAGTTTTGATCCCCAGGACCTGCATGAGGCTGCAGCTCCGGGAAGAACCAACATGGACCTGTCTCCACATTACCCCTTCCTCCAGCCCTGAGGGACTGCTCAGAACTGTTCAGTGTTCGGCTTGGGTTCAACACCCCAACCCCTCACTACTGCCTCTCCATTTCAGATAAGCTTTTGTTATGAAGGAGGGTTAGAAAGACCCCGCAGGTGCCCATATGTGACCTTTTTCCCTGAGATGGCATCCACCCCACCCAACCTCCCTCCCAGGTGCTCCTGGAACCTACTTTGTGTCCTTTTCTTTTGTCCTTCAATGAGAGTAGAACAAAGGGAAATGACAGACTCGATGCCTCCTTTGGTGGCAATGAGAGAGAGAGGTAATACCTTCTCCATCACCTCGATCCATTCATCCAGGGCTTCCTCTTCCTCCTTACTCTTCCTGTTCCTGAGCTCATAGGTCAGACTGTCACCTAGAGAGGGAGTGGGAGATGCAGGCTGAGGGCAATCTGTCCTCTAGGGGGTGCCAAGGAGTCCTATAGCACAGGGGTTACAGCAGGAATCTTTGAGGTTGGATTAGTTTCACCTCTTAATTGCTGTGTGATGTTGGGTAAGTCACTTATTTCTCTGAGCCTCAGCATCAGTGCCTGTAAAAGGGTTAGGTGGGGATTAAATGAGATAATGCATGTGAAATGATTAACATGAGGCCTGCTGTGTAGAAAATATGCAGTAGGCATTAAACAGTATTGTCGTTTAACTCTAAGGCTAGGGATGTATCTGCCTTGTTTTGCTCTATCCCCACTGCCTAGTTTAGTATCTGGACAAGTAAATTAATGAACTGGAGTGAAAAGCCCTGCTTAGTTCTTGGGGACAGCTGAAGTACCATAGAACTAGGAGCTCCTTGGAGGCAGGGCAGGGTGAAGGTGGTGGGGCACATCCCTATACCATCTCACTCTAACACTGCAGCATCCACCCAACTGTGTCACAGCAGCCTAAGGTCTCGTGGTGGCATAACTCTGATGTTAATGGGGGCAGCACCTGGTCCATGGCTGCATATAGTGGGTCCACACTCAAATGGCTATACCAGTTGTTTACAGCTGGTGCTAGTGCTGTTTGGCCCAGTGTCCATGCAGTAAGGGTCATTAAGTACTCTGAATATCACCTATGGGTTCTTCTATAGAACACCTGGTATGCTCCACCAAAAAACTGTTAGAGTTAATAGACAAATTCAGCAAAGTTGCAGGATATAAATCAACATACAAAAATCAGCTGCATTTCTATAAACTAACAATAAACTGAAAAAGAAAGAAAACAATTCCATTTACAACAGCATCAAAAACAATAATATACTTAGGAATACATTTAACCAGGGAGGTGAAGGATCTCTATACTGAAGCTATAAGACATTGATGGAAAAAATAGAAGAAGACACATATAAATGGAAAGATATTCCATGTTCATGGACTGGAAGAATAAATATTGTTTTAAAATGTCCTTACTATCATTTAGAGCCATGTATAGATTCAATGAAGTCTCTATCAAGATCCCACTGGCATTTTTCACAGAAACAGAAAAAATAATCCTAAAATTCATATAGAACCACAAAAGGCCCCAAATAGCCAAAGCAATCTTGAGATAAAGAACGAAGCTGGAGGCATCACACTACCTGATTTCAAACTATATTACAAAGCTATAGCAATTAAAATAACATGGTATTGGCATAAAGACAGAGCCCAGAAATAAACCTATGTATATAGGGACAACTAATATTTGACAAGGGAGCCAAGAATACATGGTGGGTAAAGGATAGCTCTTCAGAGTGATGTTGGTGAACCTGGACATTCACGTGCAAAATAATGAAATAACACTCACACCACTCACAAAAATTACCTCAAAATGGATTAAAGACTTAAATGTAAGACCTGAAACCATAAAACTCTTAGAAAAACATATAGGGAGAAAGCTTCTTGACATTGGTCTTGGCAATGATTTTGTGGATATGACACCAAAAGCAATGGTAACAGAAGCAAACATGAACCAATGGTACTACATCGAACTAAAAAGTTTCTGCACAGTAAAAGAAGGATCAACAAAATGAAAAGGCAATCTATAGAATGGGAGAAAATATTTACAAACTGTATACCTGATAAGGGGTTAATATCCAAACTAAGAAGTTGATACAACTCAATCGCAAATGAAACAAAACAAAACAAATAATCCAATTAAGAAATGGGCAAAGGACACACAAACTGTGATAAATACAAAAGGAGGTTGGTCTGTTCTCAGAGATCTTTCCCTTTTGACGTAAGCACACTGCTTCCAGAAAGTGGCCCCTTGACAAGTGACAGCAACTTAACTGTCCAATTGCAGCTACTCAGTGACTGTGCAAGAATCATACCCACATCCCTTTGATCAAATTTACTGCACTGGCTATGACACATTTTGAACTGGTTTAAATGTACATGGCACAGAATCAGTTATAAGAGAGCCTATCGACTTAGGGAGAAAACTACGTACAGGTGCAAATTTCAGCATTGCCCTCGAGTTTAAGCAAGCAGGCAAATGTGTGTTCCCTCACTATGCTGATAAATGTGTATGTGGTTGCTGCACTGCTCCAAACACCTGTCAGTGTGGACCTGGTTGGGGTGGCACCAACTCCCCAGTGATGAGGAAAGAGCAGTACAGAAAAATGAAATGATATGCCTGAGTTTACATATCTACTAAATGGTGAAGGCAGACACATATCCTCCACAGCCAATAATTTTAGCCTCAAGGGTGTGGTGTCTCCTGAAGCTGGAAAGGAGGTTTTAGTCAAAGTGACACGTATCAGTGGCATTGAAGGGAGTGAGAACAGGAGGCAGGGACCAAAAGCAACAGACAAACATTAAAGTAAATGTCTTGAGAGATACTGAGGGCACACTAACATTAGAGATGATGAATTTAAAATGACACCAATTTGGATGCACTTATATTGTTATTTTTAATTTTCTCATTTGTAATATTAAGGATGTTGAGCCAGATTATATTTATGATTCCTTTCAACCCTGTGATTAAACATTTATGTGCAAAAAAAGAAAAAAAGACATACAAATGGCCAACAGGTTCATGAAAAGGTGATCAGGGAATCATTAGGGAAACACAAATTAAAACCACAATGAGATACTACCTCATACCTTATAGGATGGCTATTATGAAAAAGGCAAGAGATAAAAAGTGTTGGTGAGAACATGGAGAAAAGGGGACCCTTGTGCACTTCTGGTGGGAAGAGAAATTGGTACAACCATTTGGGAAAACAGTATGAAGGTTCTTCTAAAAATTAAAAATACAATTACGATATGATCCAGCAATCCCATTTCTGGGTATATATCCAAAGGGAATGGAATCACTATCTCCAAGAGATATCTGCATGCCCATGTTCATTGAAGCATCATTCACAAAAGTCAAGATGTGGAAAAAGCTATCAGTCAGTGGAGGAATGGTTAAAGAAAATGTGATATATACAATGAAATATTAGTCAGTCATAACAAAGAAGGAAATCCTGCCGTTTGTGATCAAGGGGATGGACCTTGAGGGTATTATGCCAAGTGAAATAAGTCAGACAGAGTAAAACAAACACTGTATGATCTCACTTACATGTGGAACCTAAAAAGTTGAACACACATACACAGAAAGGTGAGTTCACAGAAACAGAGGATATAGTGGTTGCCAGGGGCTAGGGGGTGGGGGAAATGGGGAGCTGTTGGCCAAAGGGTACAAAGTTTCAGTTATAAAATGAAAAAGTTCTGGGGATCTAACACACAGTGTGGTAACTATACTAACAATACTGTATTGTAACTTGAAACTTGTTAAGAGAGTAGATCTTAAATGTTCTCACCAGAAAGAAAAAAAAAAAAAGGTGACTTGTAAGGTGACAGATGTGTTAACTAACCTTATTGTGATAATCATTTCATAACATAAACGTGCATCAAATCATCACATTGTACACTCTAAAGTTACACAATGTTATTTTTCAATTACATCTCAATAAACATGGAAAATTTTTAAATAAAATAAATAAAATAGCTAGCATGGATTTTAATTTAGTTTCAACCCTCCTGATAAATGAGATGTTACAATGGACCTGTGACTTAGGCTTCATCACACATGTAGCTAATGTCACGATCTACTAGGTTTTGGACTATTACATGTTGCACCTTTGGCGAGTGGAGGTGATTGCCGTGACAGGAGCAAGGGAATGTCTCACTGGAGTGTGTCTTTGGCTCCCTTGGCAACCCACTCACTGCCCCATATTCTCCTCCCAGCGAGAGCTGACCTGCAGTGGGGAAAGGAGGAGTCAGGAGGTAGTGTGGGACCAAGTCAGTGGGAAAGTGGCTCGCTCTCAGGCAGCCAGTCTGCAAACTCACCCCAGTCACCCAGCCAGTGGAGAATTTCATATAAGTGCTTCTCTTTAGTCTTAGCATCTTCAGAGAAGGAGGCAATTTTCTCCAGCAAGATGAATCTGTTCTTCCCCTTTTGCTCCATCTGGTTAGATTTTACCTTTTCTTTTAAATCATATCCTAATTCTTCCTGGAAGCTGTTGATGACACAGTTGACGTTGTCCAAGATGTCTGAGAGCTGGGAAGAAATATCCTATATGGGAGGCAGCAGATTGTAGTATTTAGGGGTGTGAACTCTAAAGCCAGATACCAGGCTCTGGTAGTGTGATCTCAGACAAGTCAGTTCACCTACTGGGGCCTTAATGTTCTTCCTTGTAAAGTGGGGATTATTATATACCAATGTCACAGAGTTTCTTCTAAAGATTAAATGAACTAATATTTGTAAAGCACTTAAGACAATGCCTGGCACATAAAATAAATGTTAGCTCTTACTAATGTCACTTTGATGATTAAGACCAGGTCAGGAAGGGAAAGAATACTAAATATCCAGGGGAAACAATTTCTTCAGAATTTCAAAATTTCCTAGGGACTTCTGGACATCTCACAAGGATCCAGAGGCAATACACTGGAAAAATGAGACCCTAAGAAACCTTTAGGATCAGAGGTTCCCACTAAAAAAATACACTAGAGGCTCATAGGCAGGGTGATTTCAGCCTTTGGCCATTTCCCTGCAAGCTTCTAGGGCTTAGCTTAAAGGATTCTGACAGGTTGCCCCAAACAGACCTCAATCAGGAACTCTGGGCCCCTCCTCCTGCCCTGCTAAGACCTAACACATAGTGGTAGGACCATCCTAGGGCCTACTTACAGGCTGGTCCCTTCCTGTGCCCAGCCCTGCCTCAGAAGGGTGGTTTGATTACAGCTGGCCCTACAAGAGGTCAAGTCAAGGATATTTTGAATTAATCTGTTTGTAAATCCAGCCTGTTGAGGATATCAGGAACCCTGAGGGCCCAGAGCTGGAATCTTGCCCCAATCTAGGATCAGTTCTCAGTCTCCACATTAGGTCCCAGTAGAAGGGTGACTCCCTCATCTCAGGTGTTACCTCCTGAGCCCGTGTTAGCTGGGCAGCCTCAATCCTTGAGATGATAGCTTTGACCGATGCAGGGGTCACCAACTGTGGGGGCCTATTTTTCTCCATTTTGAGTCACCCTGTCAGTTGCAAAGATGTCCTGTGTCTCTGATACACAGGTCTGGACACGTGATACTAGCTGCTTTGGGGTTAAGGGCTCCAGGGCAGTTCCTGAGTACTCTGCCTAGCCACAGCTCCCTGTAACTGCCAGACATCAGGTTCCAACTGACCTTTTCTCCAGTGACATCATCAGATTAGAAGAATGGCTCCGTGGGAGCCTAGGTGGCTCCGTTGGTTGGGTGTCTGACTTCAACTCAGGGCATGATCTTGCAGTCTGTGAGTTCAAGCCCCACATCAGGCTCTGTGCTGACAGCTCGGAGCCTGGAGCCCACTTCAGATTCTGTGTCTCTCTCTGCCCCTCTCAGGCTCATGTTCTGTCGCTCTATAATAAATAAATGTTAAAAATATTTATTAAAAAATAATAATAAAAACAAAACCAAAAACAAAGAGGAATGGCTCCTTGTCATCTATCTGCTTGGTTATCTAGCTTTTTATCCATTGCTAATATATATTAAGTTGATCTGTTGCTTTTTTTAAGTCATTAAGTGTTCTTCTGCCAAACTAAATATTAATGGCTAAAAATAAGAAAAAGCAATTAGAAAATGTTCTTTGCCCAAAGAGAAGATTTTAAAAATTAGAGCCAATCAATAACTGCTGGTGATATGTTTGCATTTGCATCAGGGATCAAGGGTCAATCTGCCCTTTTACTTACTGAAGGTGACCATTATTGCAAGATGGCTTTTAAAAGCAAATGTCTAGGGGGAGGCCACTTATTGGGATGAGCACTGGGTGTTATATGGAAACCAACTTGACAATAAACTATTTAAGAAAAAAATAAAAAATAAAAAGTAAATAAAAGCAAATGTCTAAAATAGACATTGTTATATATCCAGGACTTAGAACCAAGCCTGGCACACAGTAGGCACTTAATAAACACTTGCTGAATGAATGCATATGTAAGAACAAGTACATATACATGCAAATTATTCTTCCATGCTACTTAAAAGTATTCCCATTTAGAGGCACCTGGGTGGCTCAGTCAGTTGAGCATCTGACTTTGGCTCAGGTCATGATCTCATGGTTCATGACTTCAAGTCCCACATGGAGCTCTCTACTGACTGCTCAGAGCCTGGAGCCTGCTTCGGATTCTATGTCTCCCTCTCTCTCTGCCCCTCCCTTGCTCACACTGTCTCTCTCTCTCTCTCAAAAACTAAATAAACATTAAAAAACATTTTTTAAGTATTCCCATTTAACAGATAAATTAAATATTGTAGGTCCAGTTCTTAGTAGTGCCATGGCCCCTTAATAACTTGTCACCTGACACCTATCTTTCCTTTACTGTCACTCATTCACATACTCAAAGTTAATTCTTTTATTGCCTCTTTCACTCAACAAACACTTTTTGGTAACAGTCTACACGTCAAGCCTGGGCCTAGATGCTAGAAACACAGAAATAAATGAGATCTAGTTCTGCCTTTGAGGCACTCATATCCTGGTTTACAGATACCTATCTATCTATATATCTGTTACTGGATAGTCCTTTAATCCCTTATGATTTCAGAGCATGTGGTTTACAAATAACTTATTCATCCTTAAGAACATGTATGAGTCAGCTAAGGCTCAGAGGGCTTATGAGATTTACCTAAAGTTAAGAGCTGAGAAGTACAGAGTCAGGACTTTACTCTGGTTTCCTGATTCGATTCCCAACCTGGGGTCCTTTCCTTTTTCCCCCTTTCTCTTTCTTTCTTTTAAACCCAATCAGACTAATAATTAGATTACGTATAAATGACCTAAACAAGCCAATTAAAAGACAGAGATTATAAGGTTCAATTAAGAAAACCCAAGACTCAATGATGTGTTATCTATAGGAAACACACTTTAGGGATACCTGGGTGGCTCAGTTGGTTAGGTATTGTACCCTTGATTTCGGCTCAGGTCATGATCTCACCACTCACGGGTTCAGCCTTGCGTTGGGCTCCTTGCTGGCGTGCGGAGGCTGCTCGAGATTCTCTCTCTGTTCCTCCCCCACTTGTGTGCCCATTCTCTCTCTCTCAAAATAAATAAACTTAAAAAAAAAGAAACACACTTTAAATAAAAAGACATGCATAGGTTAAAAGTAAAACGATGGAGGGGCGCCTGGGTGGCTTAGTCGGTTAAGCATCCGACTTTCGCTTAGGTCATGATCTCGCGGTTCGTGGGTTCGAGCCCCGCGTCGGGCTCTGTGCTGACTGCCAGCTCAGAGCCTGGAGCCTGTTTCAGTCTGTGACTCCCTCTCTCTCTGACCCTCCCCTGCTCACACTGTCTCTCTCTCTCTCTCCTAGAAATAAATAAAACATTTAAAAAAAAAAATTTAAAAGTAAAACGATGGAAAGAGATAAATCAAAAGATTCTCAAAAAGAAAGTTGGAGTGGCTATATTAACATCAGACTTTAGAATAAGATATATTAGCAGGGCACCTGGGTGGCTCAGTCGGTTAAGTGTCCGACTTCGGCTCAGGTCATGATCTATGGTTCATGAGTTCCAGCTCCATGCTGGGATCTCTGCTGTCAGCACAAAGCCCGCTTCAGATCTTCTGTCTCCCTCTTTCTCTACTCCTCCCTCACTCTGTTCATTCTTCCTCAAAAATAAACATAAAAAAAGAAATATTAGCAAAGATGAAAAGGGAGGGACATTCCACAATGATAAAGGTGACAATAAAGGGGCATATAACCCTAGATGTACATGCGTCTCATAACAGAGCTTCAAAATAGATGAAGCAAAAAAATAGAAGTGAAATGAGAAATGGATAAATCCACAATTATAGTTAGAGATTTCAACATTTCTCTTGTGGGAACCTGTAGAAGTAGAAAACAATAAATAAAGATAAAGAGGTTTTGAAAAATGCTATCAACCAACTTGACTCAATTGACATTTATAGAACACATCATCCACAACAGCAGGATGTATGTTATTACCAAATGCATATGGAACAATAATCTGGGCCTTAAAACAAGTATCAATAAAGTCACAAAAATTATAATCATACAAAATATATTCTCTGACCACAATGGAATTAAACTATAAATCAGTAATTGAGAAATATCTAAAAAATTCCCAAACGTCTGCAAATTAAACATAAGTAAAAAAGAAATCACAAAGAAAATTATGAAATACTGTAAACTGAGTGAAAATGACAACATGACAAAATTTGGCAAACCAAGATAAAAATTTGTGAGATGTTGCTAAAGCAGTGCTTAGAGGGAGAAACTAGAAAAGGAAGAAGAGAGAAACTCAAAATAAGTGGAAGGAAATAATAAAGATAAGAGTTGAAATCAATAAAATGGAAAACAAAGAAACAAAAATGGAGAAAAATCAATGCAACCAAAACTTGGCTGTTTGAAAATATTAATAAAACAGATAAAACACTAACCAGATTGTACCAGGAAAAAGAAAAGGACACCAATTACCAGTATCAGGAATAAGAGAGGGGACATAACTACATACTCTACGTGGGAATAATGAGTATTATGAAAGAACTCGATGGCAATGAAGTTGGTAAGTTGAATGAAATGGACAAATTCCTTGTAAGATGTAATCTATCAAAGTTCATAAAAGAATAAAAAACCTGAAAAAGCCTATTATCTACCAAAGAAATTGGATTTGTAATTAAAGACCTTTCCCTTACAGAAAAATCCAGCCCTGGATGGCTAATTTTTGCCAAGGGGAAAAAAAATACAATTCTATACAAATGCTTCCAGAAAAGTAAACAGTAGGGAACACATCTCAAATAATTTCTTTATATTTGCTTATTTTTTGAGGAGAGTGAGAGCACGCGTACTCGTTGGGGAGGGACAGAGAGAAAGGGAAAGAGAGAAAATCCCAAGCAGGCTCCTTGCTGTCAGTTCAGAGCCCGAGGCAGGGCTCAAACCCACAAACCACGAGATCATGACCTAAGCTGAAATCTTGAGTTGAATGTTTAACCCACTGAGCCACGCAAGAACCTCTCATATCATTTTTTAAGGTTAGCATTATACTGCTACCAAAACCAGACAAAAATGTTATAAGAAATATATCCAATATACACCACACACACGACATAAGAGAAAATAAAATGGAAGCCATTGACTAGAAAAAAAAATTATTTATGAAACATATATTTGTTAAGAGACTTGTATCCAGAATATATTAAAAAAAAACAAACACTACAACTCAATAATTGCAAGAATACGCCAGTTTTTAAAACAGGTAGAAGATTTAAGTAGACCTGTCACTAGCAAAGATGTACATAGTGATACAAATATGAAAAGATCTCAGCATCATTAGTTGTGAGGGAAATGGAAGTTAAAACCACAACAGGATGCAATATCTGAGAAGGATAAGTCAGATAATAAAAAGTATGACAACACCAGGTGTTGAGGAGGATGCTGAGAAAATGAAACCCTTGTATATTGCTGGTGAAAATGGAAAATGGTACGGTCACTTTGGAAAACAGTTTGGCAGTTATTTAAAAAGGTAATTATACATTACCATATAATCCATCAATCCCACTTCTAAGTATTTACCCAAGAGAAATAAAAACATATGTCCACACAAAGACCTATCCACAAATATTCATAAGTAGCTCTATCTGTTAAAGCATAAACCTGCAAACAAATAAATGGCCACCAGTTTGTGAAAGGACAAATTGTAGTCTGTCTACACAATAAAATATATGAGTTCACATTAAAAAGGAATGAATTACTGATAGAGGCAACCACATGGATGATCACAGAAGCACTGTGTTAAGTGAAAGAAGCCAGACACAAACCACTACAAACTGTGATTCTATTTATATGAAGTTCCAGAAAAGGCAAAACTATAGTGACAAAAAGCAGATCAGGAGAGGCCAGGAGCCAGACAAGGGGGAAGAGATTGACTGCAAAGGGGAACAAAGGAAGTTTCTGAGTGAAGGAAATGTTTTATGTCAGGGTTATGCTGGTGGCTACATGACTGTGTGCATGTGTGAAATTTTACTGGATTGTACACTTAAAACTGGTGAGTTTTATTATATGTAAATTATACCTCATAAAGCTGATTTTTAAAAATGTCATGTTTTATAATGCCCTAGACTGTGGATGGTCTGTAGGCAGACAGTACAAGGGACTGGAAATTAGTCAGGAGAGACTTGGAGGATGTGAGGAAAAAAATCTTCTTCTCTCAGAGGACTCCCAGAATCTTGCCTACTTTCATTTCCTTTTCTCCCCAGGCTAGGATGCCCCCTCTCCCAAGTTCCTCTCCCATGCAGCTCTGTGGCCAGCAGCAACACCTTCACCATAGTTCAAGAGCCACACTTAGGTGATCACTAGTCCAGGAAAGATGTTTGCAAACTTTTTTTTCTTTTTAAAGCAGCCAACTGGGGTGCCTGGGTAGCTCAGCTGGTTAAGTGTTTGACTGTTGATTTCAGGTCAGATCATGATCTGGTGGCTCATGAGTTCAAGCTCCGCCCTGGGCTCTGTGCTGAGAGTGTGGAGCCTGCCTGAGATTCTCTCTCACCTCTCTCTGACTCTACCCCACTTGTGCTCTCTCTCTCTCAAAATAAATAAACTTAAGAAAAAAAAAAGCAGCCAACCTCCTTTTCCAAGCAAAGTCTTTTTTAGGACCTCTATCTATCTAAAACAGATAAAAAGCAAATCTTACCATGATACATTTATAAATTCAATTTCATGGTATCTCAGTGTTATAAAATCATTCAAGGTCAACAAGGCTGTTTTGATGAACTCCAAAATTTAATAGACAGGCCATTTGAGTGTATACATTTTTTTAACTACTGTTTTAAAAACAGATAAAATATATTTAAAGTTTAAAGACAATGCCAAGAAGATGACAGAGGAGATGCCAGGTTGCCTGCTGGGTAGCAACGGTTGAGGATAAACACTCAGATTGGAGTAGGTCAGAAGGCTCTGCAGGGATGTCTTCAAGAAGATGAAGCTGATAGAGTATCTGCTGCTGTGTCTAGGTATTCTGAGAAGAGATTTAGGCAACCAGGTGAAGATTTGGGGGCAGAGTTTGTGATAAATACATAGAAAATAAACAAATGACGGGCACCTGGGTGCCCCAGTCAGTTGAGCAACTGACTCAATTTCAGCTCAGGTC
This sequence comes from Crocuta crocuta, assembly GCF_008692635.1. Classification (NCBI taxonomy): domain Eukaryota; kingdom Metazoa; phylum Chordata; class Mammalia; order Carnivora; family Hyaenidae; genus Crocuta; species Crocuta crocuta. The sequence continues at coordinate 10,078,311 of NW_027528345.1, forward strand.
ATGACCTCACAGTTGTGGGCTCAAGCCTCACACCAGGCTCCACCTTGAGCGTGGAGTCTGCTTGGGATTCTCCCTCTCTCTCTCTCTCTCTCTCTCCCTCCCTCCCTCCGTCTCTCTCTGCCCCTCTCCCCTGCTCGCAAGCTCACGCACTCTCTCTCTCTCTCAAAAAGAAAGAAAGAAAGAAAGGAAGAAAGAAAGAAAAAGAAAGAAAGAAAGAAAAAGAAAGAAAGAAAAGAAAACATAAATGACAAAAGGGGATGATTATTAATTCCAGGAAAAATCAAAAGCTGAACAAAACACGAAGAGTAATCAAAGTTTTTTATATGACTCAACTTTAAGTAGCATATGTAGTCAGTGTTGTAAAAACTGAAAATTGAACTAACAAAAATTATCAAATTCTATGTGACAGATGGGAGATGAGAATGAGGTATCAGTGGGCAGGGGAGAAGACCTGAAGGGAAAAAATTAAATCCTCCAATCTGCCTCTATTATTTGTGGGAGCTGGGGCAAGAGTACAAATGAGAAAATTACTCAAAAAAAAATTTTTTTTTTTGAGAGCGAGAGAGAGAGAGAGAGAGACAGCGTGAGCAGGGGAGGGTCAGAGAGATGGAGTCACAGACTGAAACAGGCTCCAGGCTCTGAGCTGGCAGTCAGCACAGAGCCTGACGCGGGGCTCGAACCCATGAACTGCGAGATCATGACCTAAGCTAAAGTCGGACGCTCAACCGACTAAGCCACCCAGGCGCCCCGAAAATTTTTTAACGTTACAAATCAAGCTGTTAAATCAAATACCTTCTAGGGGCACCTGGGTGGCTCAGTAGGTTGGGTGTCTGACTTTGGCTCAGGTCATGATCACTCACCTCGTGAGTCAGAGCCCCAAGTCAGGCTCTGTGCTGACAGCTCAGAGCCTGAAGCCTGCTTTAGATTCTGTGTCTCCCTCTCTCTCTGCCCTTCCCCCACTCATGCTCTGTCTCTCAAAAAGTAAATAAACATTTAAAAAAATTTTTTTTAACTCCTAACTTTACCTAGAAAGCCATGTTCTAAATTAGAATTTTTGGAATTCTCAGAGTTCTACTCTAGAAAATAGCAGCCCCCAGCCCCTAGCTCTTGTCTCATCCCATTCTCCTCTGCCCTTGCCCCTGTCCTACAATGAGAGGGCCTCACACAGGGTCCCCTGGAGACTTGAGCTTGTGCTCATGCCTCTTGCTTCTTGCTCAAGTAACTGCCCCTTGGCTATCCTTTAAGAACGAGGGATGCCTACATCATCAGCAAGGAAGCAAGCTGGCCAGGGAAATCCAGGGTTCCAGGTATTCAGAATGCGGCCTCTAAGGGGGTAAGTGGGCTTTGGATAGGCATGTCGCCTTGGACTCCTCCCCCTGGGAGGGATGCAGCTGAAGGTAAATGCCAAAAGAAAGGCTTAAAAGAGCTGAAAATGGCTGCCTCCAGGGAGAGAGAGATGATGGAGGCAAGGCTCTGCGGTTTTTATTGACAAATTTCATACAATTATTTGATTCTTTAAAGTAGATGCCTATGTATTCTAAGAAATGCCTAATTTAAAAAAGAAAAAACATTAAAATTAAATGTGATTGATAAGTTTATGGAAACTCCGACCACTTCTGTCATGCCCAGAGGTCTCAGTAATAAAGTTTGAAAGCCACAGGACTAGGCTTTCAATGAAGTTTCTCTCTACAATGCCCCCCCCCCCCCCATGAATCCTTCCTTTCCTCCCAGCTGTCCTCTTTAATTTAGGAATTCTGCTTCCTGTTGGTTGTGTTTCTACCTCTCCCCAGTAGAGTCTGAGTCCCTTGCAAGTAGGGACCCGGCTCAGAGTTTTGAATCACCAGCATCTAGCATAGCACCAAGTACGGAGCACAGGCTCAGCTAAGGGTCGATAAATAAAGGGAAAAGGAAGCATCTTTATCCAGGTTTTGGAGAGAAGGTGCAGATCCCTTTCCGTCAGCAGCCCTGCCAGTTAGTAGCCCTGAGACCTTCTGCGTATTCATTAAATAGCTTTGGACTGCATGGGCATCCGAGTAATTAGCTCACATTTTTAAGGCCTATAAATAAATGATTGGCCCCCTCTGCTTTCACCGCTCGATGGGAACCAAATCTTAAAAGTTCAGGCTCACATGAGAAGCACGTACGGGGGCAGGAATTTCAGCGCCTCTGTTTGCTTTTTCTAAAAACTGCCATTTGCTCAGGGCCCAGAACAGCTCTTGGCACATAACAGATGCTCAACAAATACTTCTTCAACGAATGAATTTAAAAGTGCTAAAAATACGCAACGAATAAAAAAACTTTTTGTGAGGCGCAACGATACCCCTACATTCAGAACGAATACGTCGGTCCAGCCCCGGTCCTGGGAGCGAGCGCACCGGATCCAGGCGCTCCGAGCGCCCGTGCGCTCCGAACGCGCCAGCCGAACCGCTAAGGCGGGGAAGCGGCGGGCCCAGGTCAGGAGGCAGCCGGCGGAAAGGGCAGGAACGCAGGAGAGCCGCCGGCGCGCGCGGAGCTGGCCCGGGACGCGCGCTCAGGCCGCCGGGGCATCCAGGNGGAGGAAGGAAAGAGAAGGGTGGGTTTCTGGAGAAAGATCGGAAAAGGCGAAGGGGTGGGAATGTGGGAACGGAGGGACAAGGGGAAAGCTGGGGGCCACAGTTTCTCCTCCTGGGATATTTGGCGTGCAGCACGCCCCACCCCAGACCCCGTGCTTGTTTCCTCTGGAAGCCCTGGATACCCCGTAAGACCACTTGGAGACCCCTTCTCTTTCGTTTCCCCCTCATTGTCTCCTGAGGTTAGGAGGGGGCATTGTCTCCTGAGGAAAGAGAGGCTTCTGCCCCCATCCAGTGCTGGATAGTGCAAGAAACGAGAAAGCAGGGGACCCTTGGTCCCAACCCTGGCTCTGCCATCAGCAAACTGTAACAATTCTGTGTGACCTTGGGCAAGTCACTATCTTTCTTTGGGCCTCTGATTTCCCATCGGATTAAAAAAAGGCGGGGATGCATGAGAATGATACCCCAGATCTTTTCCAGCTTCAAGATGGGGGTGGTTCTTGAGGAAAGAGTTCAGGAGAATGGGTTCTAGGATGTGGGGAAGCAAGGGAAAGAAGGCTGAAGATGGAGGCGAGGCCTTCAGCTGGGGCTGCAGAAAATCCCCTGGGATGGGGGGGTGGGGGATGGTAGGCACAAAGCGTGCAGGGCTGGAGCGGGCTAGTCAGCGCCTCCAGAATCCTATTGGAGGGATGGAAGAACTCTGGAAGTCACACAGGAGGTTGAGACCTAACCCAAGAAAATGAAGACCAGAATAAGGTCTTCATTGTGAGGAGATGGCAGGATCAGACAGAAGCAATGGGAGATGTTTCTAGTGAGACGGCCAGTATCTTTGGGGAGTAGGAGGAATGCTAAGCCTGCTGTAGAGAAGTGGGGACTAGGATGGTCTTGAAAACAGGGAGGGGCTGGGGCAGTTTGGGGCAGCTGAAGCAGGTAGACTGCCGGGTAATCAGCTCGTCTCAGTCTCCGTGGTATTTTTCTTTTCAATGATAGCTACTCTTTCTGAGAGGTGTGCTTTCCAGCTTTCATTTTCCAACACAAATCCCCTTTAGGGAGGGAGTCAGACCAGGCCAACCTTGGGGTCTCCTGGAGGATTTCAGGATTGTGTGTGGATTGGGGTGAAAAAGAACACAGGAAAATCAGTTTGTAAGAAATAGCTGTGGCACCATCATCCTTGCTGGGAGGCAGCTTTGTAGAGTAGTTGGAAGCACAGGCTTTGGGGTCAGACTGCTTGGATTCCAAACCTGCCTCTGCCACTTAATCTCTTAGAACCTTGGTCAAGTTACTTCATCTTTCTGAACCTCAGTTTCTTTATTTATAAAATGGGGCTAACAATAACCTCTTAGATGGTTGCAAGGATTAAATGAGTGTTTGGCATGGTATCTGGCTCGTAATAAGCACTCAATAAATATTGTTAGGTGGTATTATTCCCTCTTTCCATGCTCTTCCTTCTGTCTCTCCATTCTTGCTCTTTTCTCTTGTTATTCTTTCTTCTGAATCTTTAGTTCTGAGATGCCCTTAGTTGTGAAGTCTGAGAATTGATTGCACCTTGGTGGGGGGGAGGGGGGGTTCGTTCCACTGTCAGGGGTGAACATATGATAAATGGTCTCTTCATCATCTCTCTCCAGCCCACAGATCTGTTTTTGTTCAAGGAAGACACAGGATCTCCTCTTTTAGCCCCATTTCCTATATCCCTCTCTCACACGAGTTACTTCAGAGTCTCATCCCAAAGTGTAATAAGACCCAAAGTTGTACAGGCAGTGCAGCAAGTGAGATGGGGCAGGGGTGTTTCAGGAAGGAAAGTGTACACATTGCACAAGGGAAGCTCAGGAAAGGGAGGGCTTTGGAATTTCCATGGTAATTTATGTCCATTCCACTGCTCTGTCCTCTGCGGGAACTGTCCAAAAACAGTCCAGCATCTGGATCCTGGCCAGGGGTCTCCATTCTAAGTTAACGATGGTCAGTGCTCGCTTCGGCAGCACAGATACCAAGTTAAAGATGGTCATATACAGTTCATTTTTATATTATTTAGATTTTCCCATGCCAGTATTTGATTCCAGTTCTTTTTCCCCAGCCATATAGACAGCCTCTGCCAGGCTCTTCCTCTCATCACAGGCTGCCTATACCCAGAGACTTTATACAAATGGACCTGAGCATATGCACACACATGCACACATTTGCCTGTTTTGGATATTTCAGGATGCAAAAATCTAATAAGGTTAAGGATGAGTCTGCATTTGATCACAGTACTTTGTATGCAGAGCCCTGACTAGACACTCAAGAGGAGGCTTAAAAGGAGAAAACACAATCTTGGAATAGAGAAAAATCTGAATAGAGAGACAAGCAGTCCTGTCTGGGAAACACCCAGCAAACATCCACAGGTCATTGGTGCCAAGTAGTGCAGCATTTATCCTGAGGGGACACAAGTAGGTAGGAGTGTGTATATGTATGTAGGATAATAAAGGTAATCTGAAGGGGGTGAATATTGGGTCGTCTTGAGCAAAGAGAGACAGTGGGATAAGAGGAACACGTGGCATAACCTAACAATTGCTGTGCAAAGAGGAGGGAAGCCATTGAGTCCGTCTGAGCCAAGAAGAGTAGATGAGCCTTGTTGAAAGGCTTTGAATGTTAGGTGAGATTCTGTAGGGTGAGCAGTAGGGAGCTATCACTAGTCCTCAAGGAAACGTTGGATTCTTACTGATTTAACCGACAAGGGTAGTGGGGAATATGCTAGAGTGAAAAAACAGACCTGTTCCCTGTGGCAAGGACTGTGCCCAGAGGGTAGGACTGGAGGGCAGACTGGATTGAGTCCTGGTTCTGTCCCTGACAGCAGTGGGGCATGAGACTGATAATCCCCCTTAGTTTTCTCATCTGAGAAAGGAGACTACCTTGGGTGGTTGCCAAAATACCCTCCACATCTGCCATTCTGTGTTTCCTGAATAACTACCACGACTTACTAGTGGCCGTGTTTTGTGGGACCTGCCAAGACCATTCAGCCATTAAGTCAACAAACATAAACACCTACTGTGTACCAGTCAGGGGCAGTGCGGAAAATACAGTGGGGATAGAATATCACAGTGAGCAAAAACAGGCCAAGTCCCTGCCCCTTAAAATTTAAGGTCTGGTGGAGGTAGCAGATAATTTCATTGATCTTAAGACTCATATTTTAACATTTCTTGTCAAAATACATCTTTCTTTAGAGACTATGCGTGTGCTTGTGTGTGGGAGAGGCAGAGAGAGAGTGGGAGAAAGAGAGTCTTAAGCAGGCTTCACACCCAGTGCCTAGCCCAGCACGGGGCTTGATCTGCCGTGAGATCATGACCCGAGCCAAAATCAAGAGTCGGACCCTTAACTGACTCAGCCACCCAGGTGCCCCAAAGATACATCTTAAAATCGATGAAGTATCATAATTTAAGTGGTGGCATTCAAATTTTATTAGTGCCACATAAAATAATTGTACAATCAACATGCAAATAACTATAAAATTCTAGTGGATAATTGCTAAAGGGGGAAGGTGCATGGTACACGAACATGCAAAAGGGGGCTCTGCTAGCCTGGTCCATTGGGTTGGGAGGAAGCTGTTCCTGAGGAGGCGATGACTGATAGATGAGAGACCTGTAGGTTAGGGGTGTGGGGTTGGCAGGAAGTTTGTGCCTGGCAAAGGTGCATGCGTGACGTGGGAGCACTAAGAGGAGGTGAGTGTGGCTGGATGGAGCACAGACCCAGGATGAGGCTGGCGCAGTAGTTGGGAAGCAAACCTCCCACAGCCTTTCAGGCCTTGGGTAGGGGTTTTGGTCTCTACCCTAAGAACGGTGGGAGCCACCAAATAATTTTAAGCAGGGAGTAACATGGTCGGAGATGCATTTTGATGAGCTTGTTATGGCTGCTGATTACAGTGGATGTGGGGAGATTGGATGAACAAAGGGGTGCTAGGGTGGAAGAGGAAATGGAGAGAAGTGGATGGAGTCAAGAAATGTGTACGAGGTACAATTAGCAGGACTCCATGATGTGTTGACAAGGAAGAGGGAGGTGTGGAGAATGACTCACTGGTTTCTTTTTCTTTTCTTTCTTTTTTTAAATTTTAAAATGTTTTATTTTTTTTAAACTTTTTTTTTTTTAAATGTTTTTATTTATTTCTAGGAGAGAGAGAGAGACAGCGTGAGCAGGGGAGGGTCAGAGAGAGAGGGAGTCACAGACTGAAACAGGATCCAGGCTCTGAGCTGGCAGTCAGCACAGAGCCCGACGCGGGGCTCGAACCCACGAACCGCGAGATCATGACCTAAGCGAAAGTCGGACGCTTAACCGACTAAGCCACCCAGGCGCCCCAAAATGTTTTATTTATTTTTGAGAGAGAGAGAGAGACCACGTGAGCAGGGGAGGGTCAGAGAGAGAGGGAGACACAGAATCCGAAGACAGGCTCCAGGCTCTGAGCTAGCTGTCAGCACAGAGCCCGATGCGGGGCTCGAACCCACAAACTGAGATCATGACCTGAGCCGAAGTCGGACGCTTAACCGACTGAGCCACCCAGGTGCCCTGACTCACTGGTTTCTATCTTAGACAACTGTATGGATGGTGGTGCCAATCTCAGATGGGCACCTTGAGCCTAGTAGGACCAAAGATGGTTATGCAGCATCTGGGAGGTCAGAGAGGATCCTGAGGCAGCTAGAGGTGGGCAAGTATGGCACAGAGAAATGGATTCCTCCCATATTGATTAGTTTCTGATTTCTCATGCTGAGGACGGTCTCAAGCAGGAGCAGCTCTGAATACGGCGCCAGAGTAGGTGAACACTGAGAGAGGTGATTCAAGTTGGAATAGTTTGGCTTATTCCCTTCTCTTCTTAGGACAAGATGGGTGGGAAGAGGTAGGACAGATATTGCTAGAGGTAAAGATTAAAATGCGTCTTTAAATGCTGAGCCTTCTCAGCACAGGGGTCATTGGGTAAGTAGGGAAATAGGGCAGCAGTGAGGTGTCTCCTCTTCAGCCAGCTACCACCTTTCCCTAGAACTCTTTCCTCCCTTACACCTTCTAACCTTCAAGCAAAAAGAAGGAAGGGCAGGACCTTTTGGCTGCATCTCCAAGCCTCAGTTCACTTAAAAAAAAAAAAAAAAAATATATATA
>NW_027528345.1:10086066-10106388 GCF_008692635.1 Crocuta crocuta
TTACAAAAGGGCATACATACAGCAAGAAGTTTCCCTTTCCACTTCTGTCCCCCTTCTACTGATTTCTTGGATGTCATCTTTTCTCTCCAATCTTCATACAAACAACCCCCTCCCCACTTATTAATGTATCCTAGAGATTGGTCCTATCCAGACAATGAGTATCTTCATTCTTTTTTATGACTGCATAGTATTCCATTGTATGTTTGTATATAATTTCATAGTTACCTAGTGATGGATAGTTGGGCTGATTCCAATCTGTTTTTACAAATAATGCTGGAATAGAAATGTACATTCATCATTTTGGCCATGTGAGGCTGTATCTATAGGATGAATTTTTAGAATTGGGAGTGTTTGTTCCTTCATTTGTTCCTTCTTGCATTCATTCAATATTTATTGAGTACCCATTATGTGCCAGACACTATCAGGTACCAGGAGTCCAGCTTTCAAAAAGTCAGACATGATCCCTGCCTTTATGGAATGTTAACTATACTTTAGTAAGGGGAAATAGTAATAATAATTACAAAATTGTGTACACACCAAGATACTTAGAAGGGAATCAGAGAATAAATGGGAAGGATCTGCTTTAAATAGTCAGGAAGTCTTGTTAGAGTAGGTGATATTTAAACCAACAACTGAAGGATGGGATGTGACAGCCAGTAGGTGTGGGGCAGGGAGACCTAGGCTGTTCAAAGTCTCAGCCGCAGGGAGATGGATTTGGGACCTATAGGGGAGGGGGAGTAGAGCTGAAGAGGAGGGGGTGATTGGGAGTGGGAGGTCTCAAAGAGTAAGCGAGTGACTAAAGATGAGGCCAGTTGTAGGAGGATGGCAGTGAAGAAAGAAGGAGGCTAGTGCTTATGAAGGTATAGTGACTTTGTCTAGAGGGCTTTGGGGTTGAACCTAACTGGGTGAATTCAGGTAGGGGGACAGGAAAAGAGGTCACTTCCTCCCTGGATACTTTGGGAATGCGAGACCTCTGTTTAAGGTATGAGGGAGGCTCAGCCTTTGTCCACAGACAGGAGAATGGATGAAAAGCCTTGGGAAGAGCTAGTCTGTGCCTGTGGTACAGCTGCCTCCATCTTTTCTGTGGCTATGGCAAAATAAAGATGACTTTAAAAAAAATTTTTTTTAATGTTTATTTTTTTTGAGACAGCATGAGCAGGGTAGGGGCAGAGAGAGAGGGAAACAGAATCTGAAGCAGGCTCCAGTCTCTGAGCTGTCAGCAGAGAGCTTGCCACGGGGCTTGAACTCACAAGCTGTGAGATCATGAAGTCTGACGCTTAACCAACTGAGCCACCCAGGTGCCCCTAAAGATGACTACCGAAGGGGCAAGGCCCGCTGGCTCTTGGCTGGTGGAAGAGAACAGACCTAGCCAGGGCTCAGAGCTGGGTGTGGGCAGGAAAGTGGGCCAGGAGACTCTTTCTCTGAACTTTGTGCTCCTTTTTCATCCTCACCGCTCTGCTTCCCTTCTGCGAAAGCCCATCTCTTTGCCCATCCTGGGTCCTATGACTTTTCTCTCCCTCAACAGTCGGTTCCCGATTCTGGTCCCCGGCCCCCAGCAGCGCCTGCCCCCTTCCCACCGGGGCCCCCCATGATGCCACCACCCTTCGTAAGTTTCATGTCTTTCCCTGGGCTTGGCTTTTCCAGCCTGCAACCCCCAGCTCCCCAGTCCCTAGCACTGCTGCTGCATCGCCAGCACGGTTTTGTGTAATGCCCCCTCCGCTGTCCTTGATAAAGGGGTGGTGTTGCTTGGGCATTGGGGTGGGATGAGCTGCTCTTAAGCTCCCAGTCCATAAAGTTGCCAGCTCCCCCTTTGTCTTTTTGTCTTTGGGATGCGGTGGGGCTAGGGTAGAAGTGGAAGGGAAAAGACCCTGCTAGTGTGAGGGCGTGGCAGGCTGCCTTTCTCTTTCACTACTCCTTATTTCTGTTCTTTCAATATGCCACAGAAGGCAGACTGAAATAGTGGCTGGTGGTCACAGAGTTGGAGAAAAAGGGCTGGGAGGCAGGGGACTGGGGGATTTGGGTACCTGGAGTCCTGCCTTTTGGCCCTTCCTCTGAGAGGCCTCTTTGGGGAGAGTTGGCGAAGAGGTGGAGCCTTCCAGCCATGGTCTGGCAGCAGTTACACGCCCCTTTTCCCTCTCCCTTCACTATCTCTGAAGAAGCTGTGTGCTTGCTTGTTAGACCCAGAAGACCCAGCCCCCCNTCAGTGGTGAGGAGCAGGCAGTTTCATGCTTTGTGCTTCTCAAACAAAAGCCTCGAAATTGCCTCAGAGCCGGGGTGGAGGGTCGAGAGGGGTGGGAAACAAGTGGATATTCCCTGATAGGTCAAGGCAGTGCCTTTTCTGCTCAGTATCCCTTCCTTTCCTCATTTCCAGATGCCCCCTCCAGGAATCCCCCCACCCTTTCCTCCGATGGGACTACCTCCCATGAGTCAGAGACCACCAGCCATCCCCCCAATGCCACCTGGCATCATGCCCCCAATGCTTCCACCGATGGGGGCGCCACCACCCCTCACACAGGTAATCCTCTCTCCTGCACCAGTGCCTCAGAAACCTGTGAGCCTAGCTGGGGGAGGGTGGAGTGTGGGCATCTGGACTTCAGAAAATAAGGGGAGAAGAGAGGGAGCTTTAGCTAGGGCCATGAGTATTTGTCTGCTGAATGACTGGAGAACACTCTCTAGGTAAGCTGAGAGCCCAGAACCTGGGGATTGTCTGAGGGAGTGCCCATGTGAAGGTCATGGCCCCAAATGGAATCTCTCAGGAGCCTGCCTAGCCCATGCCTGCCCTCACCTTGGTAGCTGGTTTTTGTATTCTTTGTATCCCTAGATACCAGGAATGGTACCTCCCATGATGCCAGGAATGCTGATGCCAGCGGTGCCTGTCACCGCAGCGGTAAGCACTGGGGGCCAGCAGGAAGCAGGCTCTGCACTGCAGCCCTGTGGGTCTGACTTGGCGTACAGGGATATGGCCTCCATTCCTTCCCTCTTCTCATTGGATCCACCCTGGTCCTGTCAGCACTCCCCGGATTCAGGTCCTCCTCTCCAGCCATGTACTCTGCTCTTCTAATTTCTCATTCATCCCCAATGGCATGTACTTTCTCTCTTGTTATTCCTCACTGTGCCCAGCTCCCTTAAGGAACACATTGATGGCTGACACTACTCTTGCAGAGCTAGCACTGTGGGCTCTTGAATACAGTCCCTCTTCACATCTTCTTTGTCGCTGAAGGAAGCAACAGCACCTGGGGATCCCACCATACCTTCTTGTGCCATTGCTCAGTGTAGAAGAGCCTGGGTAGGATGTAGCATTTGGCATCCACTGTGGCAGAGGGGTCTCAGAGGTTGACTCAACAAAATACTCTCACCTGAGGAAAACAACAGAGCTCCTATGCAGTTCCCCTTAGGGCCCTAGAGCCACGGCCCCAGAGGGTGGGGGATGCCTGTTTAGGGAGCAGAGGTCCCTGGGAGCAGGACACATGGATCCTGGCCTGGCCTGCTTCTTCATCCCCCATGGCCTGGGTCCTGGGGGCCACTGGGCTTGGCCCCAACCCTTCCCCCTCCTCTTTCTTCGGCAGACGGCTCCAGGTGCGGACACAGCCAGCTGTGAGTCTTCTGGGGGTCTGCTCACCCCAGGCTCGGAGGTTGGGGGGTACAGGGGAGAGGGGACCATGGACTAGAGCCCACCCTGGATCATGCCTGTTGGGATGCCAGGGAGCCTGGGATGTTGATGGGACCAGGGGATATTTATTGGGGATGGAGCAAGGGAGGAATAGGTGGGATAAGATGGGGGGTTGGAGCAAGGACTTAATGTTTCCTTTGGCTTCTTTTCTAGCTGCTGTGGCTGGGACAGGCCCTCCGGTGAGTTCTTCCAGCTCAGGGGTCTCTGGGTTGAAAGGCTGAAAGTTGGGGGGCTGATGGTTAAATCTTTGGGGTGAGGAGGAGAAGCTTTGGGAACGGAACCTTGACCATCATTCTGTGCTCCCCCCTCCCCAGAGGGCTCTGTGGAGTGAGCATGTGGCCCCTGATGGCCGTATCTACTACTACAATGCTGACGACAAGCAGTCCGTGTGGGAGAAGCCCAGCGTGCTCAAGTCCAAGGCAGAGGTCCTGAGCGGCGCTTTCTGGCCCTTCCTTTCAGCTGCCCTGGCCCTTTCAAGTTCTTGGCCTCCCCTGAATCTTTAATCATACACATGGTTCCTCTGATCCCAAGATCCCTGACCACCCCCCAAATTCCCTAGGGTCTCAGGAAGTCTGCCATCCCCCATGTTGAGCCAGGCCAGGTGGTAACTAAAAACTCCCATGTCCTCTATTCACTGGATCCCCGTAGCTCCCCCACCTGTGGCTAGAGGACTTGCCCAGTCCACTGATGTCCTCTGCCCATCCTCTTGCAGTTGCTGCTGTCTCAGTGTCCCTGGAAAGAGTACAAGTCAGACACGGGCAAACCTTACTACTATAACAACCAGAGTAAGGAGTCTCGCTGGACCCGGCCCAAGGACCTGGATGACCTGGAGGGTGAGGAGGGGGTGGGCCTGTGCTGCGGTTGTGGGGGGTGGCACTTGCCACCCTGTGACCACGTTGTCTTTTCCCATTGCAGCTTTAGTCAAACAAGAGGCTGCAGGGTGAGTGACTTGCCCACCTATCCATCCAAACTTGGGGCCACCTGAGGGGTGGGAGTGGATCCTCTCTCCATGATCCCTACTCTGTGGAAGAGCCAGCTCTCAGTCTCCTTGTGGAGTGGTCTGCTCCAGCCCCAGTCCTTCGCAGGATAGAGACCAGCTGGTCTCTGACTCTCCCTGTCTTTGCTCTACTTGTGGACACTGCCCTTCTGGCTCATCTATAGGAAGCAGCAGCAGCAACAGCCACAGATACTGCAGCCGCAGCCACCTCAGCCCCAGCCTGAGCCCCCACCTGTGCCGCCTGGCCCCACCCCTATGCCTATGGGCCTTCTAGAGCCTGAGCCAGGTGGCAGTGAAGATTGTGATATGTCAGAGGCTGCCCAGCCTGTGGAGCAGGGGTTTCTGCAGCAGCCGGAGGAGGGCCCCAGCAGGTGAGGGCTGCCCCCTGAGGCATTCCAGATACTGGCCTCAAGCTCCCAACCTGGTTCAACCCTTGAATTCTGCCAGGCCTCTTGGGAAGGGTATGAAGATCTGGGCTTGGCCTTAGAAGGGCAGAAAAGGGCTGTTCTGGGGAGCCAGGAGAGGGTGGCATGTTGCTGATCACATAGAGCACTGAAACTGGGGACTGGGAGATGCTGTGGCTGAGTCCCCTTTGCCCCCCAGTGCTGCTGGACAGCATCAGCCACCACAGCAGGAGGAAGAGGAATCAAAGCCAGAACCAGAGAGGTCTGGCCTCAGTTGGAGCAACCGGGAAAAGGCAAAGCAGGCCTTCAAGGAGCTGCTGAGGGACAAGGTGCGGGGGTGGGGCTCCCAGGGTAGGCCTGGAGGGGGCTGGAGGAGGGCAGGCCCCATGACTCCTGCCTGCTCCATTCTAGGCTGTCCCCTCCAACGCCTCGTGGGAACAGGCCATGAAGATGGTGGTCACCGACCCCCGTTACAGGTAGGCCTGGGCAGAGGGAGCCAGGCCCTCCAGACCGTGTTTGTGAGAGCAGCGGGGCCAGGGCCTCTCTGAGAAGCCCAGCTCAATACTCAGGCCCCAAGCGGGCCCGAGTCAGGAGAGCAGTAGAAGGGCAAGGGTATAGGGGAAAGAAGCTGGAGGGCCTCCAGAAGGAGGAGGGGAAAGGTATCTGATATGAGACATTCAATAAATGCTTGTTGAATTGAATTGATTTGAATTGAATTAATTGGGGTGAGGGGGCTGGAAAGGGTGGAGGCCTGACTGCACCTTGAGCAAAAGGGCCCAGTGTTAGCGGTGTCTTGGAGCCCAGTCTTCCCCTCACCACCTCCCACCCCTCCCCTCATCCCAGACACCCATCTTGCCTCCTTGCAGCCTGCTGTGCCCATGCATGGACCCCTCACTCAGTTCTGTGTGCCATGACCCTGCTCAGTGGCTGTGCTGGGTGGTTTAGGCTGACTCCTCTTTCCCCACCCCACTCCCACCCTCTCCACCCCAGTGCCTTGCCCAAACTGAGTGAGAAAAAGCAGGCATTCAATGCCTACAAGGCGCAGCGGGAGAAGGAGGAGAAGGAAGAGGCCCGGCTAAGGGCCAAGGAGGCCAAGCAGACCTTGCAGCATTTCCTGGAGCAGCACGAACGCATGACCTCTACCACTCGCTACCGGTCAGGGGGCCGGGCTGGGGTGGGGCCTGGGAACCCTGAGAACACACGGGCCCAGGGTCTCTGTTCCCTGCCTGCCTACCCATGGCCCATATACTCCACAGGCGGGCAGAACAGACCTTTGGGGAGCTGGAGGTGTGGGCTGTGGTCCCTGAGAGGGATCGAAAAGAGGTTTATGATGATGTCCTCTTCTTCCTGGCCAAGAAGGAGAAGGTAACAGTCACTGACTGTATCCCATCAGCCCGTCTCACTTCACACTGTTCATGTCTTTGCATCCTTATGGACCCTGGCCATCATTTCTCCACTGCCCCAGGGTCCCAGCTCCTTACACAGAAGCTGGTATGGCACTTGCACATCTCCCTGTTTCTGGCCTGGGCCTGTAGCCTGGGTGTGGGAGGGCAGGAAGGCATCTATGAGGGGTTGTTCTGTAAACTATACTCCTTCCCCTATCTGGGAGCATGAAGTTTGGAATCAGGCCCTCCTAGGGTGCCTTTGCTACCTGTTTTCCCCGAATGCTCCTCTGCCCAGGCCCACTTAAGTAGCTCTGACCTGTCCTGCCTTACCCTGATCCTGACCCTGTGGCTCCCCAGGAACAGGCCAAGCAGCTCCGACGTCGCAACATCCAGGCCCTGAAGAGCATCCTGGATGGGATGAGTAGTGTCAACTTCCAAACCACATGGTCGCAGGCCCAGCAGTACCTCATGGATAACCCCAGCTTTGCTCAGGACCACCAGCTGCAGAGTAAGCTCGGGTCTCCACTCCCACCTGTCCCTTCCCCTTTCCTTACTGGCCTGGGACCCCACTCTCCAGATTGGAGATGCGAGAATGCCGAGTCACTCCCTCCCTCCCTCCCTCTGGTGTCCACTGTTGACCTGGACATTGTGTGTCTTTGGAGGAAGAGCTCTAGGATAGGTGTCAGAAGACGAAGAGACGATGGTTTTTATAACTCATGTGAATACGGTCTTAAACTATCATGGCACCGTGGGCCTTAACCAGTCACATGTGTTATAGGGAGCTGTTGTTGGCCTGTAATCACTGGCGATATCAGAAGTTTATCTTCTGAACTTGCATCAAAGCCTGACTGATTCCCAGTTCCGTAGAACATAAAACCTCAGATTCTGAGATTGCTGGTTTCATATCATTACTTCCAGTAACTGAATTCACAAGAGCTGAATACATCCTCATTTTTTTCCTTTTACATTAATGAACCCTCCTCCAGAACCACCGTTCCAGTAGCTCTCCCACATAGCCCTCTGGCCCTCTTGCCCACCACCCTGGGCTATCCTAGCATCTACCAAGGCAGCATCCCTGAACACTGAGGCTGCCTGTGAGGGTGTCCCACTGGCGCCGTACAGGCTGAGCCTCCCCCCTGCATTTAGACATGGACAAGGAAGATGCACTGATCTGCTTTGAGGAGCACATCCGAGCTTTGGAGAGGGAGGAGGAGGAGGAGCGGGAGCGGGCCCGCCTTCGGGAGCGGCGTCAGCAACGCAAGAACCGGGAGGCCTTCCAGGTATCTTTTGCCCGCTGGATTGGAATTCTGCTCTGCCCTGGACCTCTTTGCCCACACCCTGCCTCCTCTCGGCTAGGCCTCCTGTTTCATCTATGCCTCTTCCTGTCCCACCTCTGCAAGGCCTCTCTGTGCCTGCAGTTCTGCTCCTGCTGTGTACCCTCAACCCTAGGCCTTTCTCTCCCTACCGTCTCCTCTCTCCTCTAGGGAGACTAGATATATGCACCACCCAGAAACTGCCAGCAGAGAGCACCCTAAAGGCACAGGTTGGCAGCTTGGCCAAGTTCATTTCCCTTTGATAGGGAGCCAGATAGGCATAGCTAGCTTGTCCCCCAGCTTGGAGGTGGCAGTGGTGGTGGGGGGCAGGGGTGGGGGATTACTGAGATGTATCACTTTGGGAAGCTGAAAGCAGACTACAGGAAGAACATGCTGCAGACAAGTTTCTATTTCTCTGCCTTCTAGCCCAGCTTCTGCTCACATTTTAGTTTGTTCCTGTTTGTATTTACATTCTCTCCATTTGCATTGCTCTCTGCCTGTCCATCTGTATCTCTTCATCTCTGCCTCCTTTGCCTGCATTTCCTCAATCTGGATTGTTCCTGCCTCTCCCTACCATCTCCTCTCTTCCTCGAATCTTTGGCTCTGTGTCTCTCCCTGTCTCACTCTCCCTGTAACTGGCCTCTCCCTGCTCAGACCTTCCTGGATGAGCTGCACGAGACAGGGCAGCTGCACTCTATGTCCACCTGGATGGAGCTGTACCCAGCGGTCAGCACTGACGTCCGCTTTGCCAACATGCTGGGCCAGCCGGGTAAGGCAGCCAGGCTCCCCCTTCTCTAGCCTGGCTTCCAGNCCACCCCTCTGGACTTGTTCAAGTTCTATGTGGAGGAGTTGAAGGCACGATTCCATGATGAGAAGAAGATCATTAAGGACATTCTTAAGGTGAGGGAGGCCTGGCATTTTGGGTGGATGAAGGCTGGGTGCAGGGCACACTCTCTGGACAGGACTTCCTGATAAGTCCTGTTTTGCAGGAGCATTGGAGCTCAGTTCAGCAGATATCTACTCTGATCCCTTACTGTGCATTGGGGACACAGAAATTTAAGTAAGATACAATTTCTGTGTATAAGGAGCGCATGGCCCAATAGGAAGATAGACATGACACCTATTATACAGAGGGGCAAGTGCTGTTATAGAGACAAATGTCCAGAGAACTGACATTTGAACTATACCTTTAAGAACAAGTAGGTGGAGAAGGATGGAGGTCCTGGGCATAGGATATTACAGGAGCAGAGGCAAGGGAGTGGAGAGGCCGTGGCAGGTTAGAGGAACAAGGGCCACAGCTGATCATAAACTGGTAGCTCACAGATGTGTTCCTTCTGGCCTGTACTGTTTTAGAAAACTTTTGAATTTGTTGCTAATATTTTAAAATTGGGAGGTTGGACATAGAAATCTGAGTCTTCAGCTTCCTGTAAAAATATGGATTATTGGGGCACCTGGGGGGTTTCAGTCAGAGAAAGTATATTTCTTTGTGGAAGTCAAGAACGTGCAAATACTCTGGGGAGGCAGTATGCCCAGCAGTTAGGAGCAGCACTGGAGGCAGACCACTTATTAGTGGTGTGACCTTCAGCAGCCTATTTAACCTCCCTCAGCCTCAGTTTCCTCATCTAAAAAACGGGAGTTTTTACCAACATACACCTAATTACTGAGGGGAATAACTTGGTACTTGGGTGACAAGGGTCTGAGACCAAAGCTAGGAATGTCCCACTGTGCACTCATTGCTTTGAAATCCTGTGTTTTGCTTTACAGATTCAGGTGTTGCATCTTAATACCACATTATTTCTCTCTTAAAAAAAAAAAAAAAAAACACGTAATGTTTTAAAGTTACTTACCATTAGGTAAGACATACCATATGGTCTGTGGCTTCCTGTTTCCCTGGAACCACACACCCCAGTTTGGAAGTAGAGCCCTATGTATAAAATGCCTTACATGCTAAAATAAGAAATTTGGGTTTTTATCTTGTAAGGTACAGGGAGCCAGGGTCAGATGATGTCTTGGAAGAGCTACTGGCTGTGAGTGTAGAGTGGCTCCTCTCAGATTCCGTGCTTGTGTCCTTAGGGATAGGTGGTGATGGGACAGTATTTGAAGCTTCAGGACACTGAAAGTCCTAGTGGCAAGTGATCTAAACCTATTTTGAGCTTGGGCCATCCTCTTCAGACTCAGCCCAGCCTTCTCTCTCCTGCTGTTGGGGCCCTTTGGTAGAAAAGTCAGAGCAGCATGGGACTCTGGAGGCAGGGTTAGAGGGAGGTCTCTCCTGGCAGGGAGACCAGACAGGAGGTCACCTAGGTGGGAGACGAGCTCGGCAGGGACAGTAGGTGAGGGAGACCTGTAGTGCTCCAGCTGTTTCTGAGACGCCCTGAGTTTCCTTAGGGTCACGTTGGGACAGGCAAGAGGAGCTGAGTGAGGGGAGGGATTTTATGCTCCTTCCTCTAAGTACAGCAGCTTCTCTTTTATATATTGAGGTTTTATGTAAGATTTCTGTTGAAAAAATATTTCTGCTGTTGAAAAACAAGGAAGTTTAAAATCAGTAAGATAGAGTCACTCAGAAGTAGGTTGGATAGATTTTGTGTGTGTGTGTGAAACTGAGGGCAAAGAAGGAGTGAGTCCAAGTTGGTGGAGGTGCTTGATGGTAACGTTGGTAAGGATTCAGGAGGAATAGGGCTGAAGAAAATAGAAATTCCATTTGGGGAGTTCGTCTCAAAAGTAACCCGGGGCAGGGAGAAATAAAGCAAATACTGTATTTTAAATAGGATTATCATGTAAAGTATAAATATTTAATCCCAGGAGAGCTAAA
Organism: Crocuta crocuta; assembly: GCF_008692635.1. Lineage (NCBI taxonomy): Eukaryota > Metazoa > Chordata > Mammalia > Carnivora > Hyaenidae > Crocuta > Crocuta crocuta. The sequence continues at coordinate 10,096,645 of NW_027528345.1, forward strand.
TTTTATTGGATGCTTACATTTTAGTGACAGAGTAGCTGGTCTTGCTGACAGGCCTGTAGGAGTCCTGTACTCGCTGAGTTCTATCTCACCACATCTCCTGAGAAAAAAGCCACTTTAGATAGTTCCCCTTCCTATTCCCCCTTTTTGGGCTCCTGCCTATGGAAGGCTGAGGAGCTCAGGAGTCCCTGTGGTCATCCACCAGCCTGGAAGACTGCGAGGGCACCTCTCACCTCATAGGATAATACAGAGAGCCTTGGACTTGGAACAGCTGGAAGCCAGAAGATTGGGTCTGGGAGATCCATGAGGGAAGGGGGTTGGGGGGTAAGGGAGGGGAGGGGGGTGGCTCACAGGAAATGAACTCTCTTTGGATCTGTTGAATTTGAAGTTTCTGTAAAACATCCAGTCTATTATGGGTCTGAAATCAGGAGGGAGGTAGGGTTTGAGATTGCTAGGGACAGTGTAGATTGAAAAGACTAAGTGCTGTTCCCAGGCAAACAAGCACATGCAAGAGAGGCACTAAAAGAGGTCAGAGACTGGAGGGCAGTATTGAAGTGAGCAGCAGAGGTGCAAGGACCGACCAGTCAAATGAGGACTGAGAAGGGTCCCTTGGAGTTGGCTATGAGGAAGATACGAGCACATTTAGGAAAGTAGTGTCTGTGAAGAGGGTAGTGTAGTAGGTACTACACAGACCTTAGGGTCAGGTGACTCCTGCCTGTTAATTGGTTGAGATCTCTGCAAGTTATAGAATGTCTGAGCCTCAGTTTCCTCATCTGCAAAATAGGGATAATTTATGTGCACGGTTGTGAGAAGTGATAATATTTGTAAGTGTTTTGCTTATAGGAGGCCCAATAAATGTTTATTCATTTTCTTTTGTGCTGCATTTAAAGATTGAACCAAAGGAAAAGCAGCAGAGGTTGTTAGCTTGAGGAAGGGAAGAGCAGGGTGGACAGGATGTTCCCAGTAACAGTGCGATAGGAGCTTGATGGAAGGAGCCAGTGGAGAGGTGAGATTGGAGCTTTCATGTCCCTGAGAGAGAGAGACTGGTGCGTTTAAGAAGGGCTGGAGCATGGGTCGAGGAAGTGCTCTTGGAATAAACAAGAAAGGCATGCTCTCTGTATTGTACACCTGTAAAGTAATACAACACTGCATGTTAACTAACTGGAATTAAAATAAGAACTTAAAAGAAAGTGCATAGACTGAAGGCCAGAGCAAGTTAAGTGCAGTGTGGAGGGAAGGGGAGGAGACTGGGCCAGTGCCCCAGCTGACTCAAACTCAAGGGGCTCTGCTTTTCACCAGGTTGACATGGGCCAAGTGAGATAACTTTCCAAAGCCTCTGCTTTATTGAGGTGTTGCGAAGCATAGATGTGAAGCCCTGATCCTGGCTCAGGGTGCTTCAAGAAGGAGAGGAATTTTTAGTAGTGTTCTGGAGATACACACCCATGGCCTCTATTTCTCCTGTGGACTAAGGGGTCTGTATGGGCGTAGTGCTTCAATCTCTGGGGTTTGGTGCCAGAAGGACCCGGGGTGGAGTTCTCAGTCAGCCATATACTGGCTGTGAGACCATGGACAAGTGTTCTGGTTTCTCTAAACCTTGGTTTCTCCTTCCACGTAAAATTGGGAGGCCTGGAGCTATGCTTACATTTCCATACTGAGGATTAAGAGAGAATGTATGTGAAGTGCTCGACATGGTACCTGGCACACAGTAAGCACTCCAGAATTGAGCCAGAGGATGGGGCCAGCAGGTGTTGACTGAGAGTGCAAAGAAGTTATTGAGCAGCAGGAGGGCCCCGCTGGGGCCTGGCCTTAGGCCCAAGGAACAAAGAATTAATTGTGAGAAACCCAGGCATTTGTCAGGAGACGTGGCACACACACATACCCTGCTCCTGCTCCCCCCATGCAATCCGGCGCTCCCCCCGCTCAAGCTTCCTGGGACATCCAAACCAAGGGCAGGCATGGGAGGCTTAATCATCAGATGGTGAAGACTTGGACAGCTTGGTTTCAGAAGTGCATCTGAGTCCCACGGGTCTCTTCTGGAGGCTGGGGGACTTCTAGAGCATTCTGTAGTCTGACCTTCTGCCAGCCCTGGAGGCCAGCTTCAGGGTTCAGGCCCGTGCTGGCCTCTGCTTCATGCACCGCTGTGCCCACAGGACCGGGGCTTCTGCGTGGAGGTGAACACAGCCTTTGAGGACTTCGCTCACGTCATAAGCTTTGACAAGAGGGCTGCTGCGCTGGACGCAGGCAACATCAAGCTGACCTTCAATAGTGTGAGGGGCTGGGCAGGGCGGGGATGTAGCCAGGGCTCCATTCTCTAACTCATCCCTCTGTCTTGTTCCATTCCTTCTTGTTCACTGCCCCAGTGTGACCGTACCCCCTGTTCAGGGGATGGCAGCAGGAGCTCAGACCCCAGCTTCCCTCGACCTTTCGTATGCTTGAGTGGGGCCTGGGCACCCACCCTCTTGGCTGACCCAGTTCTGCGTCCTTTCTGTTCTCAGCTGCTGGAGAAAGCAGAGGCACGGGAGAGAGAGCGCGAGAAGGAGGAGGCGCGAAGGATGCGGCGCAGGGAAGCTGCCTTCCGAAGCATGCTGAGGCAGGCCGTGCCTGCTCTGGAGCTGGGCACTGCCTGGGAAGAGGTCAGGGCTGTAGCCTGGCACCAAACACCACCCCCTCAGTCCTGACGGCAGCGGTGCTTCTCCACCACTGAGGGCCCACCCCAGTCATAGCACAGCTCGCGGCCAGCTTCAGCTCCCTTCCTTCCTCTGCCCCAGCCCTGCCCTGTGCTCATGGCGGTGTCCGTGCCGTGCTGGGGCTGGTCTGATCAGCAGTGCTCTCCCGTTCAAGGTCCGTGAGCGCTTTGTGTGCGACTCAGCCTTTGAGCAGATCACCCTGGAGTCGGAGCGGATCCGGCTCTTCCGGGAGTTCCTGCAGGTACTGGAGGTAAGGCAGAGCTTCTGATCCCCTGCACCTGTCTCAGGCTTGTTATGAACACCCAGTACAGCTCAACAGAGACCCCAGTGGCCTCCTACCCTTGGGGCTCTCCTTTCCCTGCACAACCAGGGGATGTCTGACGTGGTCCTGGAGAGGCCTGAGGCTCTAGCCTGAGAGGAGGAGGCAAAATCAGATTTTTGGGTGCAGGGTTCTTGGGGCTAACCCTGGTGCCTTCCTCACCACTCCTTTTGCTTCTACCAGACTGAATGCCAGCACCTCCACACCAAAGGCCGAAAACATGGCAGAAAGGGCAAGAAGCACCACCGAAAGCGTTCCCACTCGCCATCAGTGAGTTGGTGGGCAGAAGGGATGTGGAGGGAAGCTAGATTGTCTTTGGGAAATAGGAACCACTTTTCTTGTTTTTCCCCTATGTTACCTCCCCTTGGAGTGAGATTTGAAAATTCCTTTGGCCCTGCATGCTCCTCTCTGTCCCCAGTTCCCAGACTTGAGGGCTACTGGAGGCCAGAGAACCTGTGGCCTGACACGTATCTGCTGATCTGCCCAGGGTTCTGAGTCGGAAGAGGAGGAGTTGCCCCCACCGTCTCTCCGACCCCCCAAACGGAGAAGGCGGAACCCCTCGGAGTCAGGCTCTGAGCCTTCTTCCTCACTTGATTCGGTTGAAAGTGGGGGTGCTGCCCTTGGAGGACGGGGTTCTCCATCTTCTCGCCTTCTCCTTGGATCAGGTAAGCAGTTGGGAGCTGGAGAAGTTGACTCAGATGAGGGAAGGCCCTCGGGGAGCCCAGCCAGTGCCCTGAGGTTGGAGGTGGAGTGGATCGGGTAGGAAGAATGTCCCATCCTTGCCCAGGCAGGAACTGGGAGAAGGAAGGAAAACTGGACTGACAGACACTTCCTCAGATAGCTCCCTGTCTAAAGAATGAGGACTGTGGCAGAGAAAGGGACGAACCCTGCCTTCCCTCCTCCCACGGGACTTACTGGGCATTTTCTATCCCTAGATCATGGCCTTCGGAAAGCCAAGAAACCAAAAAAGAAAACTAAGAAGAGAAGACACAAGTCGGTGCGTAGAGAAGGGACTTCTACCCAGGGCCCTGCCATGTTGAGAGAGCTCTTCAGCCGCCTCCCAGGCTGTCCTTCACAGGAACTGAGCTGGCGGGCTCTGGGCTCTTACAGAACAGTCCTGAGAGTGAGACAGACCCTGAGGAGAAAGCTGGCAAGGAGAGTGATGAGAAAGAACCAGAACAGGACAAGGACAGGGAGCTCCGGCGGGCAGAACTCCCCAACCGCTCCCCAGCTTTTGGAATCAAAAAGGAGAAGGTGAGAGGCTGGCACCTGACCCCAACCCAGTCAGCACTCTCTTCAGGCCTCTGTGGCCCTCAGGGGAGGCTGTGGGTGAGCTGTGCCTTTGCTCCACCAGACGGGCTGGGACACGTCGGAAAGTGAGCTGAGCGAGGGCGAGCTGGAAAGGCGGCGGCGGACACTCCTGCAGCAGCTGGATGACCACCAGTGACCCGACGAGCTGCTCCGCCTTGGGTCTGTGTGAGGCTGTGGATCCTAGGTCACCCTCACCATCTGCACTAGACTCCTTTCTTAGTCTGGTCTGTGTCCACTCTTCCTCAAGTAACCCCACCCCCAACACACCACTGCTGGCACCCCCAAGGTTGCTTGTGGTGTTCTAGGGTCCTCCACTTCCTGGGCAACTAGTGCAGTCCTTGCCCTCAGCCCCAGACCAGAGATTGGTGTGCCGTGTGGGGTGGGTGGCGCCAGTAGAGAAATGTGAGAAGGGGCCTCTAGGGAAGAATGACAGGTTGGTGACAGGTGGGGTCCTTACCCTCTAGCACCAGTGCCTGCTCCTGCCTGCCCGGGCCCTCGGGCTCTACCACTCCTTCCTTCAGCCCCGGGACCCAGTGTACGTGTGTTTTGTTTTGTTTTTGTTTTTTAAATAATATTTATAACATGGCCAGTGGCTCTTTTATCTTCTCCATATACTGCTGGGTAGGCTGAGTACTGGGCAGGTGCATGCGTGGCCACCAGAGAGCACTAGTGTCTCGTGGCAGGCCAGCCTCCCTTTGTGTGGTTGGAGCCCACGCAGCCTGGTTCCCCTTCCCCAGGCTCTTGTGCTCACCTCCCCCAAGCAGATGGCAGCTCCAAGCAGCCTCCTTTCCGTCTCCAAGGTTCAGGTCAGGCCAAATGGCCACCCTAGTCCCCACACTCAGAAAAAGGAGACAGAGTCAGGCCTGGTGCTTCAAGCCTTTGTTGAGAGAAAGAAGGTCTGGGATTTATGTACACGAGAGAAGGGAGGTGATACATGTACAAAAAGAAGTGGCTCCCTGTATTCTCCTCCAGGGGCTGAGAAGAAACTGGCAGGAGACTAAGAAAATAGCTAAGACCACCATGTCCCCTGCCCCCTGCCAAAACAAACCCTTGCAGTGGAGAGGAAGTGAGGATGCTGATGTCACACCCTTTCTCTAGCTATCCTGGAGCAGGGGCAGGGGCAGGGAAAACCTCTACCCTTCTGCTCACTTCGACAAGAACAGAGTCAGCCTAGAGTGGAAAGGGCCAAGGGCAGTAAGCGTGGCATCTTTCCTCTACCCTTATCACCAGGGCACAGCTGGGTGGGGCCCAGGCTTAGGTGGGCCTTGCTCCTGGTAAAAGATGATCTGAGACTGGTAAGGTACTCCCTAAGTCTGGATACTTCCAGACCACAGCTGACCATGGAGCTGCAAAAAGGAAGGGAAAAAGAAGGGATAGTTGCTTTCTCCTCTTGTCCCTCTGGCCTAGTGACAAGGGCTTACTGGCCCCTGTATAGGCTCAGGCTAGAAATGATTTTTCCCAGCCCTGAGTTGATCATTGGTGACCTTTCAGGAAAAGAAGACCCTGGAGGGGCAAAGTGCAGTACTAGAGGCACCAGGGGAGTGTCAGGCCCCAAAAGACCCAGTGCCCACATTGACATCAGGCACGTGCAGCTCTGAGTGCTGGGATGGATGCTGGGTTGAAAGCAGCATAGCCCTCTGCTGCACCCTCAGCCAATTCCAGGACTCCAGGTCCACAGGTTGGACTTGCAGGACTCTGAGAGTTGAATTGCTTCTGCCACCAAGAGGGCCTTAGTGGGGGCCTGGAGCCCGAGGGGGGCCATTGGGTGGTGCGGCACTCCTGGCTTGGTGGCGAACGACAATGGGCTGGCGGTGGAGGCCTGTGGGAAAAACGGAGGCCTGTGAACAGGCAGGGAGGCTGGGCCAGGCCCGCCCTCTGAAGAACAGTCTCTTTAGGAGCAGCCCCACAGGCAGAGCCAAAGAAAAGCCAGCCATGAGGCCAATGAGGGAGAAGCTTAAAGGAAGGTAGAGGGAATGATCAGGGACACTTCTAGGGCTCTGCATTTTCAGAGGACCAGGTGGGGGTTACTAGAGACCACTGGGCAGTGGCAGAAACAAAGTAGACTCAGCAATAGCCAGAAACTGGGGAGAGACCCCAGGTAGACTGAATATCAGGGTACAGGTCAAGGATCACAAAATACCCCCCCTGGGCAGAAGCTACTGCCAGAGCAATTATGATGGGGATGGAGGGGGCACAAGTCACAAAGGATACCCAGGCCCAGGAATGGAGCCTTAGCAATGAGAAGTGGTAGCCTGGTCCTGCCTGCTCTGGAAACTCCCTGCCCCTTGAGTCTTAGTAGAAGCCAGGACAGCATTAGTGGGAGAGAAAACACTTCCCTGAGGGCACATGCAGGGGACAAGCCATGGTTCTCAGAGCATGGGGCATGCAAGTAGAGAAGTATGTGCCCCCATCACCGCAAGGCTGCCGGGGGATGATTCCAAGTCATGCAGGGGAGGAGGTGCCTGTGGGCCCAGCAGGAGTCCTGGGAGGTGGGCATGCAGAGGGGACAGCTGCGGTGCCCAGTACCTGTCAAGGGCCCCAGTCTTGGGGGTTAACAGTTTGACTCATCATGGTGGGCTGCATCGCAGAAGAAGCGTGAGCCCCGCTTGGCAGTACGGGCCGTGAAAGGGACACTCTTCAGCACTGTGGCCCAGGAAAGAGACACAGTGGTCAGGCCTCATGGGGATGGGGTGGGAAGAGGGCCCAAAGGGGTAGGGTTGGAGTTTGGGAGCTGGGCCTAGTGGGCCAGACCCAAGGGAAGGACAAGGGCCCCACCTGTAATGATGTCCTCAATGGTACCGTCCTTCCCCTCGTAAACAGGCCGATGCTCCTTGGCCTGGCGCCTCCTCAACTCTGCAATTAGCTCCTGCTGTTGCCACTTGTTCCGCTGGGACGGGGTCTGGGGCCGAGCATGTGAAGGGGAAGGGAGTCATCATTAACCTATCATGGGACTGGTTCCTGGTCTGAGATGCAGGTCTGAAGATGCCCTTGATTGTATACAGCAGCCCACTCCCAATCATTGCCTAGGAATCCCCTCCCAAAGCCCCTCTCCCCATCCTCCAGGCTTGGACCCTCTGGGTGGTCTCTGGGCTCCAGTTTTCCACCTCTCAAGCTCTTTCCCCACCCCCTCCTAATCCTTTGCTGTGCTCTCCGCCATGCCCCAGCTCTTGGTCCCACCCACCTTGGCATCCAGTTTCTTGGCTTCCTGAGCCAGCTGCTTCTCCCGCATTACCTCCTCCTGCTTCTTTCTAGCTTCATTCTCTTGTTCTGCTTCCTAAGAACCATGGGAGTTGGGCGGGGGGGTGAGGCTCACACAGGCTTTGAGGGGAGGGGCTGACACAGAGGGTGGAGAATGGGTGGCAGTGGGGCCAGCAACCCCAGGTGGCCACCCTCTGGAGGGGCACTTCCTGCTCCGAACAATGACAGGAAGGGCCTGGGCTCCCACCCTGACCACCCGTTCACAGCTGAGAGGCCTGTGGCCAGCTTCCATAGCTCCCTCCCAGGACTCCGAGGACTTGGAGCCCAGCCCTCCCTCCCCCTACCAATTTTCTTGCAGTCAAACTCCTTTTGAAAAGCCTTTCTTCCGCTCACCTTGTAAGAACGAATGAATCGGACAAATACCGGGAAGAATACAGAAGGGGGTGTGGTCTTGGGACTCTCACCGAAGTAGCGCACAACTGCATTGTAGGCCTCCTGGGGAAGGGGTGGACAGAGGATCAGCCTGGCAGAGAAGCCTGGCTCCCCACTGGGGACAAGAGGCTTACAAAAAGCAGAGCTCAAGGCCAAAGGAGGAAAACCAAGCCCTGTGGGATGGAAGAGAGCCTGGGGCTCCCAAAGCTCCTTATAATATGTCCCCAGGGGCAACTTCCTACCCACCCCGCCCCCCGCCAATGCCCCTTCTCCACCACGTACAGCCAGCCAACCAACCATGTGGTAAAAGTTCTTTGGTTCAAGAACCAGAACAAAGTTCACTTGGAGGGACACTGCTCCCACCTGCCTCCACCCTTTGCCCACCTCGGCTGTCTTGGCATCACGCTGGAGCTTGTCCAGTTTGCCTTCGTTGGTGCTGAGGAAATTCCGAAGGACACTGTTGTCATGTATGCTGCATTCCCGCCGGATCAGCTCCATGCCACGGCCCAGCTCCTTCACATCTAGCAGCACGTTCTCCAGGGACACTGTGGTCACCAGAGCCTGGGCTGAGGCCTACCCAGGGGCCACCATGCCCACCTTCGAGCCCAGAGCTACACAGAATTCTGTCCAACCCCCCCACCCCGACCCCCACTGCAGCAAGCAGGTTCTCCTGCCTCTGCTTCCTGAGCCATCTGGTGGACACAGAGAAGGGCACACCAAGCTTACGGGGCTCTCACAGGCAAGGAAAAGGAATGGGGGCTATGAGCTCATGACCCCAAAGAGCAAGGCAGCACAGGAAAGCAAGCCAGAGAGACTGCTGGTCTCCAAAATGGAACTGCCTCAAGCTTGGACCAGTTTGCATGAGTGGGGCAGAAATAACAGCTGCCTTATGTCTGTGGGGGCTTTATGGTTTTTCTAAGCTCTTGACATGTATCACAGAGAAATGCAGTCTCTGGGGCCAGCATGAGGGATTTGGGAATGAAGAGCCACTGCTGCCTACCTCTGCCTACTCTCACAGCACCCAAGTGGGAAGGGCTGGGCTAGGCGGGTGCCTGCAGGAAGGCTCCCTCAGGGGTAGCCCCTACCCGTGGCCCTAGGGGAAAGCTTTGAAGTGGCCAGAAGGGAGATAACAAAAGCCAGAAACAAAGAACCCAAAGTGTTCCCTCTCCTAAGCTTCCTGGGATTGTCCTGGGCTAGACACGAGGGCAGGCTCACTGGGCCAAGCTCCCCTTACCTGCTGCAGCCTTCTCCACGAAGTGTAGCTCATGCCAGAAGTTGGCCAGGTCTGGGTATTTCTCCTTCACGGTCAGTGCAATGAAATGCAGCAGTGTCATCTTCCTGTCAGTGGACTTGGTATCCAACAGCTGAGAGAGGGGGGCAGGGAGCAGTGAGAGAGGGCCGAACACCATGGCTCCTCAGGCTTCCTGGCCCTGGGTTGTCCCCACCATCTTACCAGATCCAGGCTCTGGAGCTTGAAGCCATACACAGCTCCTCGCTTGCTGCTGTTCATGTAGTTCCCCAGTGCAAGTATGATCTGTCCAAAAGATGCATGGAGGTCAGGCCATGCCCCGCGGGCTCCTTCCTCCACCCAGGCCCCAGGCCCACTGGTGCCTGCGTCCACAACCTCTCCTCACCTCCAACATCTGCTTCAGCTTCTGAGAGGACTTGACAGAGGCAGAGGCTGCAATGATGGCATTGAGTTGCTGGAAGGAAGATGAAGAGCTGTGTAAGCCTAGGCCAGGGGTGGGGGTTGGTGGGCAAAGTCCAAGAGGGGCTGGATGTGGCGGGGGGTCGGGGAGT
>NW_027528345.1:10106445-10154119 GCF_008692635.1 Crocuta crocuta
TCGGGGAGTCTGACAGGGCAGGGGAGGTGACTAGCAGGTGATGGGGTAGCCACAGATGACCCTGATTTGGGTAGAGGCTATACCGGCGTGAGCATCTGCAGGTTGTCTTGGAAGTTGCCCAGGAAGGCCATGCCGGCCATTCTCTGGGTTAGCCGCTCCACCTTGCTGAAGAGCAGCATGAAGCGGTCCTCAGCTGCCAGCTCCTCCAGGGGCTGCCGCTCCCGCTCATATTGCCGCAGCAGCTTCACCTCAGCCTCTGTGGGCAGGAAGCGCATCAGGCACTCCACGAAGTCCACTGGTAGTGTCTGTAGGTCAAACCTGTGCGGGAGGAAGGAGTTAGCTGAGGTCTTGCATATGCCCATTATCCATCATCCACTTTTTTCTCCAGCTCCTAGAAGGACTGCAGGTAGAGTCGGCGAGCAGGACACAGCCAGAGGCAGAGAGCCTATTGCCTCATCTATCAGAGCTTGAGTAATATCCTAGGTGAACAGTCCATGGCCTGTTTTAAAACCCTTCAGTGTCCCCCCACCCCCTTACCCTTAGGGAAGAAATCTTAACACAAGTTTATGAGGCTCAGCCTCCAAGACTTCTGCCCATTTGTCTCTACCCTGTCTCTTCCACTCTCCTCCTATGCTGAAGTCATTGTCAATTTTCAGTACCTAGGGCACCATGCTTCTCCCTCCAGGCACTGAAATGGACTTCATATATTTCCTCGCCTCCTCTGGGAAGCCTTCCGAATCACCAAGCTTTGCTACCTAGCCTGCCCTGTTCCCCCCAAAGCTGCCTGAATCTCTACCACCTAGGTGGTTATCACCCATGCTACTGAACTGTTGTGCTTAGACTGGCAGCAACTTGAGTGAAGGTTTGCGCTGAATCCCCAGCACCTCACACAGTGCCTGGCACACAGCACAGATGTACCAAGTTCTGGCCAAGCCAGTGGATGAATGAAGGGTGTAAGACACTTCCGTCAACACCCTGCAGTCCAGGGAAGACCAGGATCCTAGGTGGAGAACTGGGTTGCCAACTGGCTGGGGACCAGGGCAAGGTCAGTGGGAGCCTCACGTGTGGATGGCTCTGCAGATCTCCTCAGCCGAGCGGCCAGCCTTGCGGAGGGTGATGGCTAGGTTCTTGGCACGATTGGCTTCCAACAGGGTCACCTTGCTGGCAGCTTTTTGTGCTGTCTTGCTCTTAGAGCAGATGAGGTCAAGGGCAGGGCCCTGGGCTTTCGTCTTGAACAGTTCTTCAAATTTGTCCAGGTCCAGATCCTGGCAGGAGTGGATGAGAAGGGACAATGCAGTCACCTCATTCTACTAATGGCCCTGGCAGCATGCCCAGCGTCCATTCAGCTCTAGTTCATGGAGGCCTGATTCTGAGGGCATTTCCAAGGCTAGAAGATCTGGCTAAAAGCATGATCTGGTCCCCAGCCCTCAACCCCACCCCTGAGGGCTCTAGGCCCTGCTACCTCCAAGATCTTCTCATCGTCAAGTTCACTGAAGACAGTGCCGCTAATCTGGTTGGGTTTCAGTGCTGTCCAGTTGAAGACAGGCAGCCGGAACTTGGTCTTGATAGGTTTCTTGATACGAATGGCTAATTTGGAAGGAGGTTCAGTGAGGCTGGGGCCAAGGACACTCTCCCTCCATCCCACCAGCCCTGCCCAGAGCCCTGGGGACACTCACCTGACAGGCCTACTGTCAACACCACAGAGGGAGCAGCGCCAGGGAGAGGTGGGGCTGGGGGACATTTGTCTGGGGCAAAATAAATGCCACAGTGACCCACAGTCCAAAAGGCTCTTTAGAGATGCCCTCCCCAACGCCACCCAACCTGTCCTCAAAGGCTCTTGGGGAAAGAGGATGCGTGAACTCCCTGCCCCTCCGGCGCCCAGGGTCCTAACTGGTAGGGCAGGTCTCACTGGCCTCTGGCTCCCTGTCTTCTGCTCTGGACTAAACCCTCTCTGTGGCTGTCCACAGAGGAATCAGGAGCAGCACCTTCATGATCCTTAAAAGAGACACACGTCCGCCCTTGGACACCCCCTGCCCAGTAACTTGAGCCTCCCTCAGATTCTTGCCCTCCCTCAACCCTCCCCCACATGACTTCACATCCTTCTATCTACATCCCTGGCTTCTCCCTAAGGGAGGCAGTGTTGTCTCAGGTTTTGGTCTGGCCCCAAGATGAGGCTGCCCCTCAGGGCTCCCAGGGTCCTTCTCACCTGGTAATGGGGGTGGTGGAGGGGGCAGGGGAGGAGCAGGTGGCGGAGGCAGAGGCAGGGCCTCCTCGGGCGGTGGGGCTGGAGCCAGGAGGTCCAGGTCGGAGGGCAGCATGCCCTCACTCAGCTCTGCAGGGCCTACCCGGGCCAGGGCCTCGCTGCCCACGGACTCCAGGCCCCGGGCCCCAGGCTCCAAGTGGCATCTGCGCTGGAAGGCCTCCTCCTTCTCTTTAATGAGCCGCCGCAGCGTGTGTACCTGGTGGCTCGTGTTCTCATAAGTCTCCTATTGGGAGACAGCACCATTAAGGAAAGGATAAGTGGAAGGCACACACAGCAGTTATTGCCCCTACCCGAGGTCTCTCAGCTGGGGTCTCTGGGAGGGTGCCCAGAGGCAGAGAGAAGCAGAAACCCAGGTGGGGGCTGAGGAGGCTGTTCCACAGAACAAGAGGTGACAGAGTCGCTGACCCAGCTGACACCCTCCAGTGCACTTCCTCCCGGACCCAGCCTTAGTATTGCTGGTTTCTCAAGGCCTGAGTCAGGAGTTGCTCCTGTGTAAAGCTCCCAGGCCCACCTCCAGCCTCCTGCCACACTGCCCTCAGCCCTCTGTGCCTCGATATGTTCTCATTGCCCTTGGCCTTGTATAACCGCTCAGGTGGCAGCCCCCTCTGGACAAGAGCCTGCCCTAGCCATCTCCATAACTTCCATACTCCCCAGGACAGCACTTTGGACTCAACAGGGGCTTGGCAGATGTTGACCAAGCTTGGTAGAGCCAGTATAATTGTATTTCTCTGGAAGAAAAGGTAGGTTGGGGCATGACTTTATAACTAACAATGAATGAGGTGAGGGGCAGACAGAAGCCTCTGGTCTCTCGACTTAGGATACCTGGTGGATAGCACGTGGGCTACTCAGCCCCCTCATCACACAGGGGAGGGAAAAGCAACGGGATGGACTAGTAGGAAGAGGTCTGGATGCCAGAGGTGCCTGCGGGTGCCCCACCTGCTCCCACCCTCCCCTGTGTGTGTCTGACCCACTCTGGATTCAGTTTTCTTCTCCAGCTAAAACTTAGGGTGAAATCATCAGCCTACCCTCATCTGAGTGCCTCAAGGGTGAATCAAGATCTGGATTCTCAAAGACAAGAAAATCTCAAGGGAGAAAAGCCAAATGACTCATGAAACAAAAGCCAAATATAAAACTACAATTTCCAGATACACTTTGTATAATAGGATGCAGCTGGCTGTATGAAAGAGCAAAGAGATAATAAATAAATTGATAAGAGAAATATCAAAAAGAAAGAAAGAAAAAAGAAAGAAGGAAGGAAGGGAGAGAGGGAGGGAGAAAGAGAGAGAAAGAAAAGCCAATCCCAGGCCCTGGTACCCAGCACCAGTCAGAGACTCCCTTCTCCAGATTACTTGGTACCTTGATGCTTTCTAGTTCCTTTTCCCGCTGCAGCAACTGCTTCTCTAGCTCTGCCACACGCATCATGTTCTCATTCTCCAGGTCCAGAAGCTTCTCTGTGAGCTATGGGATGGGAAGGGCAGGTTTGGCACTGACCCTAAAGCCTGGGCACTTTGCACAGCCTGAGCCTCAGTCAGGACTTGGGCCCAACCCCTGTACCCAGGGCTCCAAAGGCAGTGTGGCCCAGTGGCTTCCCTACATCACTCCCATGGGCCCAGGGTCTGAGACCACCTGAAACAGGCCACATCTCTCTCAAGCCTGAGGCCATCTCATGCCCAGTCCTAGAAGTCAGCATGTGCTCCAATCTGTGGATGACCCAGGGCCTCGGCCAGAGCATGCTGGGACCTGAGGCTTCCCTGGGGCTCAATGTGAAGGCAAGTGGGTCAGGTCAAGATTCCTGGAACTGAGATATCCCCGTCCTCTCCCCTCCCTCAACAGTGGTTCTGGCAGCAAAAAAAAGACTACCTACATGGGAAACATGCTCTTCCAGCTCCTCCACCTTCTCCAGCGCCACATTCTTGGTCTCAGCATCCTCCAACAAACCTCCAACATCAAACACATTGTCCAGGTATGCCTGGATCTGCACCTGCAGCTTCTCGCTCTCTGTGTGCCTTGACTTCTGGGAAGAGCAGAGAGCGTAGTAGTTGCGGGGAGCTTCCTGAGAGAGACTTAGTCCTCACCACCCTCCATGACCAATTCCTAGAACATAAGACCCAGGGAGTTCCTCTGCACCCATATCATATTCTCACCCAGTGGAGCTGCCTAACTGGAGAGCCCTCTGCAGAAGGGCCTGAGACCCACACCTCAGAAGATAGGCAGGATTCCAGGAGCATCCGTGACTAGGCTCTTGTAAAAGAAAAACCCTTTGTGATGTGACTAAGCTGGTCCTCTGACCCCAGCTCCTTGCCTGTGAGGACTCTAGCCCAGCTCACCTGCAGGAACTCCTCCAGCCCCAGCTTGGTAAACTCATACTGCAGGTGGACCCGGAAGTTCATATCCTCTACTGAGTGCACCACGATGTTGATAAATTGCATGCAGGCCACCTGGAGAAGCAGCCCAGAGGGTCAGAGGTAGGAAGGGAAAGGAGAGACCAAAGAGCCAGGGTTTTAGAACCAGTATCATTAGGTGGATAATCAAAAGGAGTGAATAGGGGGTGCCTGTGTGGCTCAGTCAGTTAAGCTCCCACCTCTTGGCTTTGGCTCAGGTCACGATGTCACAGACCGTGAGATCGAGCCCTGCATTGGGATTCTCTCTCTCCCTTTTATTTCTGCCCCTCCCCTACTTGTGCGCACTCTCTCTCTCTCAAAATAAATAAATAAACTTAAAAAAAAAAAGGAGTGAATAAAAAATTTGAGTCTTTCTGGGAATGATAAGAGTATTTTAACTTAAAAAATATCAAACTTAATAGTCAGTTTATGAAGACAAGTAAATTACATGAGAAATAGATGAAAATGAACATGCAACCGATTTCTTTTGTACATCAGCAGGTATTTCTTGAGGCAACGTTACTTAAAGACCCCAGGCTGAAGGGAAGAGAAGTGAAAGGAAAAGCTCGGGTAAAGCAAAGCAGCTCTGAAAGGATCCAAATCAGGGAAGGTAAGGCCACAAAAGGGGGCAAAGGAGGTAGACCCAAGACATAAAATGGCATTGCTCTGACATTTCTAAATGCTCTCTAGGGTAGGGAAGTGGACAAGGAGCATTTACTGAGTAGAAAGAATCATTGTAGGTTCTACACAGAATATCAAGATATGCTGTTGGCCTGGCCTTGTTCTCCAGGAGCACAGGACCTGCTGGGCATGTGCCCAACCCAGGCCCAGTTCCTCACCATGAAGTCGATGTTGCTATCCTCATTCCGGAAATACTCCATCAGCTTCTCAAAGCGGTGCAGCTCCTTGCATACCTGAACAAACAAACTTTCTCAGTGAAAAGATCTATCCCATGCAGAACCTAAGCCCTTGAGCCCTGGCTCCCAGGAACATCATGGGAACTGGTTCAGAGGAACTGGTTCAGAATAAGCTGAATCACAACTCTTTTTATGTAGGGGCCACTGGGACACATAGAAGAAAGCCTGTACATTTAACAAACTCATCATGTAGAAGAAAGCCTGGGGCCTGGCATCTGCCTGGGTCTCTGATTCCCCCCATCAACTTGCTGAGGGAACCCAGTAAAGTCTGTGCCATTAATTTGGCCTTTAGGTGCCTCTAGGGGGTAGGCCAAGAAGAAACACTGTTGCTCAGTTGTTGAAGGAAGGAAGGAGGAAGGAGGAAGGTTGGAGGCCATGGCTGAGGCAGGAGGCTGAGGTCCGAGTAGGGACAGAGTGGGGAGACCAGGGTGCAGGAAAGCCCCCGTGCTAAGAGGGGTTCAGAGACTCCTCTGAGCCTCTGGCTTCTAGGAGGAAGAGCCGTTTCCTGACTTGAACAATGGATGCTAGGGAAAAGGTCCAAAGAGGAGGAAGGGGAGGGCCCAGCAGCTGCGACTAGATGTCGAGGAATCCTATATTCAGGCAGATGAGAGTTTCAGAGCCAGGCCCAGAGGCTGGGGAAATTCCAAGTAGGAGCTTCCTCTCCCCTCATCAATAACAGCCAACGACTCAGGAAGATCCTTGCTTGTCTTCTCCTCCCACCACAAACACATCTGCCTTGGGTTCTACTGGTGGGTTCACTGCCTCGGAGCCACCTAGGAAACCTGTTAAAGCACAGGTACTCAGGCACCCCAGGGGTCTGTAAGCTTAACAAGCTCTTCAGGTATCCTGATGCATGGCCTGGTTAGGGCCGCTGGCCTACAGCCCTCGAATGAGGGCATCTTTAGCTGGCCATTCAGGAGCTGTCCTGCCATAAGATCTGGTACGACTGAAGTTCTGTTTTTGGTTTAAAAAAAAAAAAGACAGTGGGACTGGCTACCTAGCTAAGCACGGGGTGTCAGAATCACTGGGATGTGCGAGATCACAGGAAAGGGTGCTTACCTAACTGGCTCCCCACCTCCTCACCGAACACACACGTGCGCACACACTCACACAGATGCAGGAGACTGACCTCTTTGAAATTGTCAAAGGCAGCAAGAATGATTTCGTGACCTCCCCGCACCAAACACACAGCTGCCAAGAGCTCCAAGACAAGGGCTTTGGTCCTAAGGAGTGAAGAAAAACAATTAACATCCCAGCTCCCCACCCTGGCTACCATACAGTTCACTTCTACAAGGTGAGTCCTTTCAGAGAGTGGAGACAGCCTCAGAAGTGAGGGGAGTGGGTTTTGGAAAGAAAGCAGAGGAAGGAAGGCTTGCCCCTCACTGAGCTGTGCAGACCAGAGGGAAGCCAGGGACACTCCTTCTCCTCAAGCTGAAGTGAGGGAGCCGAACCGAGGCACTGACGAGGACCACAGGACCCCAAAGCCAGGCAGGACTTCTTGTAAGGGACAAGTGGAGCCCAAATCTCCAGAGCCCTGGGCACAGTGGGGAGGAAAGGGGAGGGAAAGAACTTACCTTGGATTTTTGTTGTTGAGACTGAGTGCAATCTCATTGACAGCGTGGGGGTGGGACATGACCAGGTTGAATCCGTACTGTAACAAGGGGAAAGGACAGAGGAAGGAAAACCTTGATGGTGGGGAAGGCAGATCCTTGCTGGATCTCCTTGACTTTAGGCCTTCCAGCAAATGCTCCTTTTTTCCCCCCAAAATCATCTTTTACAAGCTGGTGCCCTCCTAGCTCTTCTAGTTTGGTAGATGAGGCATAACAGGTGGGGCATCCAAGGCTAGTGCTGCCCCTTTACCTGATAGTTCATGATGGCTCTGAGACAGAGGATACAGACGTGGACATCATCCTTCTGGCTCACCAGGCGGGAGTTCTTCAGAGCCCTGCGCCCAGGGAGGGTGCTATACCTGGGGAAGAGGGGGCTGCTGGTGAAGGGACTAGGAGTGCTCACCATCACCCTGACTGCAGCAGCAGAAAAGGGGGGCAGGAGACCTTGAACCAACAGTCTAGAGAGTGGGGGCTGGGGGAAGGGAACAGGGTGCTTGGCTGTTTTCATCTCTCTGCAACAGGCCTTTGTGAGTAACTATCCAGGACTCCAGCTTTATAATTCAGTGCCCAAACCATCCTGAGCCCAGGGGCCCTCCAAAGTACAACAGTAGATGTGCAGGCCTTCCTAGTCCTCCGGGTGGATCCAGGGTCCTTATCCTTATCCCTGCCTTCCTTCCTCCTCCTTCTAGTCGCAGCATCTTCCACAAATTCCCTGGGGCAGGAGCATCTTGGTTCCCATCCCACTTTTATGTCCCAGAAAGGGCAGAGCAGACCCCAAAGGCAATAGGAGGGCTGGGGGCTATATCCGGCTTTGCCCCCAGTGATGCTTCATGAAAGAAAGAGGAAGCACAAATGGTGGCTGCTCACGCAGGACTAGAATGATGAGAAGAGTCAGAAGGACAAAACCCAAAGGAGACCAGGAGAAAAGCATGGCCACGAGAGGGATGAGGCAACAGAAAGGGCCACAGGGCCCAAAGGAAAGCCTCCCTATGTAGGAGGGGCTCTGAAAAGTCATCCGGTCTATCCACCTGCCTCCGGGCAGGAAGGCTGTTAAAATACTGCAAAAAAAGAACACAAAGCAGCCTTGGAGAGAAAAGTCCTAAAGGAAGAAGTGAAGGGAAGGCAAGCGGCAGGCAGGCTGGGTGGGAACTGGGCTTGGAGCAGCTGACGGGCAGAATGCAGAGCCAGAGGAAAACAGACAGGAGGGCAGGAACTGGATCACCCAGTGAAGACCAGGGTGCTGGGTGAGGGACAGTCTCGTCCAAGAGGCTGGGAGGAAGGGCAGAGTGAAAAAGAGGAATGGAGAGGGCCCCTAGAGGGGAGTGTAGAGAGGGGAGAGCTGGAACTCCAGATGGGGCGGGCACAGCCGAGGGTGATGTACTTACCCAGGACAGATTGCTGGGCAGAGTCAAGGAGACAGAGAGGACAGACCAGAGACAGACTGGCAGGCAGAGGGCAAGAGAGCTGAGCCTGGAAGCAAGAGTGGAGGGAGGAGCAATGAGCACTCACCGCTGTCACCCATGACCTGGACTGGGGGCTAGGGTGGGAGGCAGGCGGGCAGAGCAAGAGCACACATACCGGAGCACAGACTGGCGTGCAGAGCGAGCGAGGCTGTTGGTGAAGGGGGCTGACAGGGCGCTGGGTGGCTGCAGGTCCTCGATGGACCTGCTCCAGGACCGGAGCTTGTCAAATGCACCATCGTCACCACTCTCCAGACCCTCAAAGTCAAACCTGGAGCAGGAAAGGACACACAAGCGCACACACAGAAGAAATTCAGTGCTAAGCCCCCTGGCAAGCCTACTCCCACCCCTTAGACCTCTAGGGCAATAAGAAGCGAAGAGGGCAAGAAGAGCAAGCGGGATTGGGTAGCAGAGACCCAACCCTGGTCAGGAGTGCCACCAACACAGGACAAGGGCAGTGCTGGCACAGTCAGCAGCCAGGACGGGGCCCAGAGGACATGGATAGGCTGACGCAGGCAAGCTGCTGCTCCCCACTGGCTGAGCAACTCCAGGAGTGACCTCTTCCTGGGCCCAAAGGGACCAGAGAGCTGGCAGCCTTTCTGTACTCCCGGCCTTAGACAGGGCATCCCAAAGGAGCTGTGGCTCTCCTGGAGAAGCTGCCCTATGGAAGGGTGGTGCAGAATAGGCCAACTGTGGGTCTTGGTGGTTCGCAAATGACAGTGGCCAAAGGGGTGCCCTGCAGTGGCCTGGTTGGTTCTGGATTGGGTTCATGAGGCAGGTCTGAATGGAAAGGAATTGGGGTCCCAGCCAACCTAGAGTGGGACAGTCCTCTATGTTTAAGACTACCATGGTCCCATATCAGCACTGGGCTTTAATGACTGGGTTTTTTGTGGTTCTACTTGAGACTTCTAGGTTTTCTGATATAGAGGCTCCTTGGGCTTCAGCTTCCCTGGGGGAAGAAATCACAGGTCGAGGGTGTGGACTGGGGTCCTTAGTCCCTAGAGGAGTTGGGACAGTCTCTCTGTCACTTTCTACTTCTGTGATCACCATCAGCAGTTTGGGAGTGTGGCCAGGGCAAGGAGGACAGCTTGAGGCCACAAACCCATGAGGTATTGTCTTTTACAAATCCCCATGTCTGAGAAACAAGTCCCACTCTTCTTTTCTGTCCTCCTCCCCCAAGTAGGTCATTAAGGACCGAATAAGCATCTCCTACAAGTTCTTCCCCCAAGGAACCTTCTGCTCAGACATGCACAGCCCCAGGGCCAAAGGCACAGAGGCCAAGGCTTTCTGAAATAGGAAATGATATCTACAGATGACCGAATGTTCCAAAGGGGCCAGAGGAGGCTGCATAGTCTTGACAATCAGATGTTTGATGGTCTCTCAAGTAAACATCAGAGGAGTCTCCCTAACAGGGAAATTTGCCAGTGCCTTGGCAGTGGCTTCCCCTAATCAATAATAGTATTTCCTAGCACTGCTATAAGCAGTTTACAAATAAATGCCTTCACCCAAACTCTATCTGGCTTCACCCTTTTCCTTTCAACCCTTCCCAAAGCACTTTTTTCCCCCTCCACTCTCTCCCCCTGCCCTGAATCTTTCTTTCAAAAACAGAGTCAAAGACATTGCTGTGGACATACTATACTGAGGATCCAGTGTATTTTGGTTTTGAGCAGCTGGGATTTGCTTGCTTTTCAAATGAGATAGGCTTATTTGGAAAAATGATCTACATCTTTTTACTATAAAAGCTCTGAATTTAAAAAAAATCACTTCAGCAAATGTTTTTCATTTCTTTCTATAAAAAGAGTGGTTTTTAAAGGGATAGGAGGACCATGAGGCATCAGTTCTGCAGGAATAGGAATGAGGAATAGGCCACTCTTGATTTTAACATGAGATGACCTGGGAAAAGTGACAGGCCAAAGCTAGGAGAGGCTTGTTTAGGTTCAAACCCCTAAAGAGAGAAGACTAAAGATCTGCTGGACAAAGGAGAATGGCCACGGGCAAGGACAGTAACAGCAAAAGTGACAGTCTAGCCTAGGAATGAGTCCCAGAACTGAGGAGTTCCCCAGGACTCAGGACTTCTGGAGCTAACACTGGGAAAACCTGGTCAAACTGGGATGATTGGTCAGCCAAAGGCTGACGTAAGTCTTGGGTAGAAGTCTGAAGTATTTATTGGTCATCACATGAATGATCACTGTAATCCCTCTTTCCATATATCCTGGTAATTATGGTAGGTTACACAACCTTAAATAATCATAATTAACAATAAAGTGGCCAGGACAGTACGGACTTACTATGTTCCAAACACCACTGTTTTACACACATTATCATCAAACCTTACAACAGCCCTGGAACATGGATCCCCTTTTATAGAAGAGGATGCAAATATGCTTGAGGTCACACAGATAGTAAACGATATAACTGAGCCTACAACCAGCTTTGTGGCTGTCATACTTGAAAGCCCTCATTTTTTTCACCACCTCATGCTGCCTTCTCATCTGTACCAATTTGCTTAGGGCTACCTCCAGTCCCCAATCTGCTAAAAAAAGCCTCCTGAATACTTCATTTTTAGTCTGGGTCAAAGGTCATGTCCACTGCTCCTGGGGCCCTTCAGCAATGATCCTGGAGTAACCCTCTCACATTTCACATTTGGAAACCCAAAGGAGATTCTTATAGACAACTCTCCAAAGGCAAATGAATCCCACCAGGCATCTCTCCTAGAAGCCAAGGCATTTCCTTGGACTGCTCTCAGCCTGGAGTTTGGATCTTTTGAGTTCTGATCCTGAATTCCCTTTCCATATCTCTCTCCTTCTGTTCCCCACCTGGCATTCTTTGCAGATCCCAGACATCCCCTTGGCTGCCTGTCCACTCCCACACCGTTGCCTGGGCTTTTCCTCTTGGTCTGGGATCCCCATTCCCATCTTCACTACTGCAACCTCACCCTTCCTCAGCAAATCAGAAAGGGACTGTGTCCTCCCTTGCTGGTCCCCAGCCCTGGCCCTAGGGTGGTACTCACATGACAGAACATTGGGCAAAGGACAGGTAATCCACCAGCACATCCAGGCCTTTGTTCTCATCATTCAGAAACTCCCGTACCCACCTGCAGACAAAGGAAACACAGTGGAGGGGTCTGCTAAAGTAAGTCAAGGGTGAGGAGGGGCCTCTGACCCAACACCCACTCTTGAATCCTCTGGAACTTAGCATCACGCTGGGAAAATGCTGAAGTTCAAAACCCATGGCAGACCCATCCATGGTCACATCACTGACCTAGGCCTCTCCTAGGCTGGGGAGCCAGGGATGGGGAAAGTTACAACGCCTTCCAATACCATGTTAGCCAAACAAGGTTTCAGGAATCCTCTCCTAAATGGGCAGGGACCTGGCTCAATCATTTTCTGAGTTCTTAGGGTCTAGCACAACACTGGGTGCGCTGTCCCTGCTTGATGTTTATTGGCAGAATTATGGGGAGATGGGGAGGTTTATCAAGAGCATTTGCCATACGCCGTTGTACAGAGCTATGCCTAACAAGGTCTAGCAGGTCCCCAATTTGACTGAATTCACAGTCAAAAGACAGGCCAGAGGGGTCAAAGAGAAATCTGGAACAGAGACATGATGGTCCCTTCCACCAAGTTCAAGAAAAGATATTTTGGGACATAGTGAGCAAAGAGGAGTATGTGGGAATTCTGTGTTTAGCCAGGGTGAGATTGGCAGAAGAGGAAAAGGATGGGGGAACAGTCAGGGGCTCAAGTAACTCCAGAATGGCTATGACCACTCAGAGCCAGACTGAGGACTCGGGGCCCTTCAGCCGGAGAGGCAGGACCATGGGCAACAAAGACCTTGAAGGCAAGGGATCAGGGCACTTCCACCCTTCTGTCTTGAGGCCTCTTGCCTGAAATATCCCTGGAAGGAAATTCAAGAGCCCATCTGATCCCAGGAAGACTGTTACAGGACAGGTTCATTCCACAGCAGAGAGAGATATAAAACTCTCAAGACAAAACCCTGACTCTCCTGAGTATTCTGTTCCCTTGGATGTCTGGGGGTCTTTACAGGCCAGCTGCACCCCACAGCCCGGCAAGGCCACTTGTCCCCCACAGCTGGAACACCGGCGCCATGTTTGCTGGCCACACCCTGGGTTAACAGTGAGAGGCTGAGCCTGAGCACCAGGCTCAGCTGAGGCTGACTGACACCGGAGCTGCCTGAAGTTAGCTTCCTCTCTGGGGGCCGACAGGCCTCCAGTTTCCTGTCTGTCTGCTCTCCAGCTCCCCGCCCCCTTCTCATTTCCTGTCTGAGTCTACACTGCTATTTTCGGGATCTTGACACTTTGAGGAGAGGTTAAAGGGCACTTCGGCAAGGGAGAGAAACCAATACAAACCAGAGAGAGGAGGAGCTGGTGAGGCTCTGGAATCCCACTTCCCAGCCTGCCCCGCTCCAGGGCCCGGAGTTCACATTGGGCTGCCCCTGCACACCCAGCTTCAGCAGGCCCTAGGGCTGATCAGGCTATGACAGAAGCAGGATCTTCCCCTCCCCTCCTTGCCCTGGGCTCCTACTGCCCTGGAGCACACACACCCGAGCCTGACAAACTCTTCCTGCCCAGAAATCCGGGAAGGATCCTGGCCCTCCCCACATGACTACCACAGTTTAGATGACAGGAGCTCCTAAAATGCCAGACACTATGCTGTTCCCTGGGAACCAAGGGCCAGGTCCAGACCTCTGACTTGTGTGCCAACTGCCAAGAGGCCCCAGGCCTGGGAACCATGGTGCTCTGGCCGCAGCCTCTGGCCAGTGGCCAGAGAGGCAGACACCAGGTAGAAGGAGTGAGCAGAAGGGAGTGTTGCACACTGCTCTGTGGCCCTTTCCTGAGAAGAACAGGCCCCCATCCTCATGCAGCAAGACTTACTCAGAAAGAAAGACGGGCCTGAGAGGGAGGGGAGGGGAGGAGAAGGCCCTGTGGTAGGGTGCTGGGCGGTAGGTGGCGTTCAGAGCTGTCATCTGTTTCACTTGTGTCCGCACACACAGGGTAGCTGATGAGGCCCTGCCACTCTTTTCCTCTGTGAGGATTCACCAAATAAAGCTGGAGGCTTAGTTTCCTAGCATGTCAGCTTTCATTTCAGTTTGTGGATGAGGTGTAGGAGCCAATTCTGGCTACCAGGCACAGCTCCCAAGGCCAGTAACTATCCCTTTCCTGTTCTCTCTGCCATTTTCCCTGTGATGGCTGCAGCAGCTGGCTACAAACAGGTAGCCTCTATAAGAGCCCCAGGCACACTTGGCCTGGGGTGAACAAGTGGGTGGCTGCTGCAGACAGGAGGGGAAATACAGATGATGTCATCTGGCTCGTTCCACCTCTGCTCTCAGGAAGCCCAGGACCCTGGAGATGGCACCTGCCCAGCCTCCCCCACCCCCTGCCCCAGGCTCAACTTCTCACTCATGCAAGCTCTCAACAGTTGTGCCAGGCCCTTCGGTCAGGACTGTAGCCCTTCCTGCACCTCAACATCGGGTATCCCTCACTATCCTTTGTGTGTGTATGTGTGTGTGCACACGCGCACACACACACACACTCCCTCTCATTCTCTCTCTCTCTCTCTCACTTTCACTACATATACTCTGACTGGTTATGGTTTTATAAAACCGAGACCACTGCCATCTTTCATTGTATCTCATGCATTAGCCTGCCTGTTGAGCAAGTTCTGGTTCCCCACTCAGAGACTAGAAAACAAGACTCATACAAGTTCCCAGGGGCCCCATCAATAGGTTGGCAATACCAGGCTCTATAGATACAGAAGACATTCAATTCCTGGCCCCCGCTGCCTTAGATCTTTTCTTGGTGCTCTAGGAAGCTTCTTTTGCTTATGAACTAAGATTGTCTTGTAATCAAGAAAATAATCTTCTGGGCACCAAACAGTCCAGGAACAAGGTCTCAGCTACCCGATGTAATATGCTCCCCCATTCCTAGCATTCTCTGGGCCTCCCTTGGCCCAGCCCCAGGCCACAGGCAGACTCTAGTCTCAGCGTCTTTGGGAATGTCTTCTACTCAAAGTCACAGGCTGAAGACCCCAGGAGAGGCCCCACGCTTGCCAGCAGCATCCAGTCAGAGGCTGGCAGAGCTGAAAGGGAGAAAAACCAGAAAAAGAACAGTCTGAAGCTCTGGTGAACCAATGCTATTCAAGGGCAATTGTGCATCATGGTAGGGAGGTAAACAGGCAAATCATCCTCAGAAGACGCCAGATCCTGATGGCCGATTCGGACTCACCCAATGTGGTTGGTACGAAGTGAGATCTCCAGCTCCCTCAGTACTTTGGTTGACTCCTGCACTCTCCTCCTGAACTTCTGTAAACATGGAATTTCCTGTCACTATTGGAGGCCCCCAATCCAACTTTACAGTACAAACAAAAGGGGCAGAAAAGGAAAAGGAAGGGATACAAGAGAGCAGTTATAAGCCTTCCCTCTGCTATTAGCCAGCCACTCCGGACCCATGGCCTCCAAATCCAGCAACCCAACGCCCATTGCTCAGAAGCAAATATCCCACCCCAAGTCAAAAGGTTTGTGCCCAAAACCCCATAGAACTATAAGGGACAGCAAGGGAGGGCCTCCCTGCCTCACACTTCACCTTCCGAGTTACACTGGGGTCCAAGAAGCTCTGGAGTTTCTGGATGTAGGTATGGGGAGGATTCTTCACCTGGAACCGTTCCTGTGAGGGAAACACATGTGTGCGCACAGATGTCCAGAGTTCTGAGTAGAGTGCTGAGGAAATCGAACACTCACAGTGTCCAGTGTGAGGGGACCAGTCTCCTAAAGTTGTCACCTGGCCCTTAAAATCACCCAAACCATAGGTTCTCTTCCTTATCTTCAGGTGCTTCCCATCTATTGCCATCTTCTCTTTCTCCAATTAGTGATCTCTGAGCCTAAAATATTTTTCTATGCCGAAAATTATTTTAAGAGCCTGCTGCTTGATAAGATGTGGGGATTACAGAGCTGAGAACAGCACCCAAAAGAGAGATACAATTGAGAAATGTTGCCCACTGCCTAGCTAACTGATGGGCTGGGATTAGGAGGGCCATGAAGAGAGGAGCCAGCCCCAAAACCCAGACTTGGGACCAGACAGGCTTCACAGGACTAACACATTCAGGGCTGCAAACACACTTTCTGCTCCTTGCCCAGGCCCCAGACCATGACAATTCAGGCAACCCCAACTGCTGAAGCCTGCTTTTGGTGAGGTCATCCCTCACTCCCCTCCACACAGGGCACAGAACCATACCCTCTCCATTTTGGCCCAACCCCCATATCTGACCCAAGAGAAAACTCAAGGAAAACTCTTAAGCATTTTGGTCCTGTTAGGGCCTTCACAGCTAATATCTGAAGAGTTGGGGGGTAGAGGGGCTGCAGAGGGTTCAGGAGAATGATATAATGTTAGGAAATAGAACCTAAACACAAAATGAAAGAACAAAGAAAAATTTGAGAAATGCTGAAATTATGTGACCTAAAAAAGACTGAAGGATTATCAATTAAAGAAACTCAGTACCAACCAAATACTGTTGTGCAAGCCCCAAGCAGACAGACTCACCATGCTCACCAGCTCCACTTAATGCAGAACACATGGAAACAGGCCATCCCTGGAGAGGAGGGGACCTAGGCTGGGAACTCTGAAGCATAATTCTACCTTAGGTCAAGCAGCATGATTTGGGGGACTGTGGAGCATAATAATAGCACAGACAGAGTTGGCTCCAAGTGACAAGCAAGGTACTGAGCCTTGGGTTCCTCATCCATAAAACATAACAGTACCTTCCTCGAGCATTTTTGTGAGGACTAAATGAGATATTTCAGTATATATGAAGTCCTTGGTCTGCTGTAAGTACTTAATAAACGTTAGCTATTATGATTCTGCTCGGTGTTTGAAAAAAAAAAATTAATTTGTGACAAAGCTGAAGACGAAGTGCTGGGTAAGCACATTGTCTACACTCTGTGCCAGATGCTTCTATACCCCAGGAGGTAAGGAAGTAAAAGTGGACTATCCTGGCTGTATAGACTGGACCATCTGAGTTCAGAAAGTCATGACCTGTGATTTCCAAATGTGTGCAAGGGAAAGAACCAGGCCATGGGTGTCGGTTCTTGGTTCTGAGAATAAGTAATCTCTATGTTCTTTTCCAGCTCAAAACACTATTCATGTAGGGGAGCTTTCTAGCCTCATGTTCTGAGATTTGGGAACAGAAGACTAGGAAGAGGGGTCTGCTTATTCCCAGAGGTCTGTAAATAATCAGAAAAGCGCTATGTGGCAGGTCTAGGGCAGAGGGAAAAAGAAACGGTCCTTTGGACTACCCTGCCGGGCAGCGACCTCACCCTGAGGAAAGGCAGAAAAACAGGCTCTGCTGGGAAAACTACCCAACTCCTCTTCAGACAGACAGACAGCCAGACTTACACAAACTTCCTTTGGGCTACTGTCCCTCAGGAAGAAATCAAGACAGTTCTTTGCAGGAGTTAGAGAGGAGCTTGGCCTACTAGCCCTGGCTCTGTTGGGAGCGTCCTCTTGGAACAGGGAGCAAACATAAACCGTGGCGAAGCCCAGGCCAGGGTTTCTCGAGGGACCCCAAGGCTGCAGTCAGTGCCTTGGTCCTGCTGCCTTGTCTGGCCCAGGACACAGCCCCTGCTTCTGGACTTGCCCCAAACCCCATACCTGGTCACAGATCAGATCCCACTTCTTCTCATTGTCATACTGCCGCAGGAGCCGGGCCTTGTCAGGAGGCAGGTTCATGGAGCTCTGAGGAGAGAACCTGAGTCAACGGGCTGAAAGCTCCCTGCACCCAGAGGAGAGAAAGGCTAGAGCACGCATACCTTTTCCTTCCTGGACCCCCAGGCTTCACCCTGACACTCTGTGGCAGATAAGGAAGGCTCAGAGAGGCAGGACAGTCCTTCTGCCTCCCCTTCATATTTAGTTCAGTTTGATTGAGCAATGTTTTCCAATTGACTGAGCCGAGATTAACTTTATTTTAAATGAAAACACACAGATTAAAATAGAATACGCTAGAAGATACCAGATCATTGCAGTGTTTCATGAAACTTTTGTTTCTTTCCTATTTTTTTAAATATTTTTATTTATTTCTAGGAGAGAGAGAAAGAGACAGCGTGAGCAGGGGAGGGTCAGAGAGAGAGGGAGACACAGACTCTGAAACAGGCTCCAGGCTGAGCTGGCAGTCAGCACAAAGCCCGACGCGGGGCTCGAACCCACGAACCGCGAGATCACGACCTAAGCGAAAGTCGGATGCTTAACCGACTAAGCCACCCAGGCGCCCCTGTTTCTTTCATATTTTAAGTATATTCAAATACATATGCACACACATAAGTCATGCCATAACATGTGTTTTTTAACATGGAACAAGGCAAAAAAGTTTGAAAGCCACCTGTCTAAAGTAACACATTTCTTTTTTTTTAAATGTTTATTTATTTATTTTGAAAGAGAGAACACAAATGGTGGAGGGGCAGAGAGAGAGAATCTCAAGTAGACTCCACACTGTCAGTGCAGAGCACGACATAGGGCTCAAACTCACGAACCGTGAAATCATGACCTGAGCTGAAATCAAGAGTCAGATGCTCAACTGACGGAGCCACTCAGGCAGCCCTAAAGCAGCAACTTTCAATCTGCTTTTCCCTCTCAGCCTAAGGGAAGGGTGGCCTTCCTGCATGGTGCACAACCATGGGTGAATCCTGAACCAGCCATAGCCTACATAGATGCTACAAGTCTACCCCTTTTCTCCATACCAGGATCCAAGTGCATGAGAAGGACCTTAGCATGAAGATAACTGCTCATTTTTTAAGGAAATAATTTACAAAATTTCAATACTTTAATTATTAGTAGCAAATTACTTATGACATACCTCTCAATTAATCAAGACACAATAAAATGTCCCACTTCCTTACTGAAAGACACTCTAAACTAGAATATGGAAGGACAGACCAGGAGTCATTTTATTTTACTCACTACTGTTTGCTGAATGAATAAAGAAAAGTGTATGGAGTGAGGGAAACCCAAGGCATCCATGGTTTAGTCCCACCCAAGCCAACATCCCTACTTTCCCCTCTTTTACCCCCATCCAGCCAAGCTTCTCTTCTAACCAGTGTGGCTGCCTTTTTTGGAGGTCACAGCTCTTACCTCTAAAGGCAGATCATTGCAACTGCCCTCCACCCCATACTCCTGAATCAATTATCTCTTACCTAACCCATGTGACTTCCCACAAATCTGGCCTTTTCCCCCAGCACGCTGCAGGCCACCTAGAAGGCCTTCCTCTCATCTTTCTCTCCCTTACTTACTGCTCCAAGTTCAGCTCTAACTCCCTGGTCATCCAAGTGTGACCACTGGGTGTACATCTGCCTACTTCCTGACATCCTCATTCCCCGGGACACAAAATGTGTGCACCCATGATCCTGAGGAGTCACACAGGCCCTCCATTATTCCAGAAGACGTGGGAGTATCCTGGGAGTTGGCCCTCCATTTTCTAAGAAACTGAAAGAAAAACCTTAAATATTATTTATTTCTGTTAGACCTATTCTATTACACATTTACCTACACACATACTATTAAACTAGTTATACACTCTCCTAACCCGAATGGACTGTGTCTCTTCATATGGTCTCCAACCCCTGATAATGTCTAATACCATGATAGGCACCGAGTGGAAAGTAAGTGGATAGTAAACCTAAGGTTAAGACATCCTGGTTCTGAGTAATGGGCCCAGATCCACTACAGTTTGAAAAAGGAGTATGGCTGGGATTTTTGCTCAGTGGTTAGTGCAAATGAGGCAGGGGAGAGAAGAAAAGAAGGCGAAGAGGATCGCCCATCACACCCTTCCTCATGGTTTCTGCTGCCCTGTGAGTCTGCCTGAACTCCTATAGGAAAGAAGGGCTAATCAAATCCCCCTACTGCTGATGCAGTAGGGATGGCTGACTGGGCAAATACAATCCTGAATGTTCTCTCTGCAACTACTAGGCTAAGGGCCAATATCAGCATGTCTGTGTGAGAGGAGGACAGGGACAAGAGGTCACAAGAAAACAGGGACACAAAGCCTGAAGGTGAGCTCAGAGCAATGTCTCCCCTTAACCATAGCCAGGCTGCTGGTAGCTAAGCCTAAGTGAAACCAGAGCAGAAACAGACCTCAGGCCTGGTTCTGGCTCTGTGCACATCTTGAGCACTTCATTGTCTTCTCCCTGTTTCTCCCAAGTCTATGCCATGGAAATAGAAAATATTTGTCTCCCCTGGAAGAAAGTGACTGGCAGAGAAGATGGTGGTGGGGCGGGGTGGGGGGTGGTTGTCACTACTGTGGGAGACATCACATCCTGTCTACACCAACTTCCTCAGCCACCCACTGTCAGCTGTTGCGGCCTCACGCTTCCCCACCTCCCCAGGTGAACTGGGGAGGAAATGTCTGGTGCCCCCAGGGCTTTGGAGATGGAAATAAGTCACCCGCTTTGGGACCCCTAGCCTAAGAGCCCGGAAGAGGCACATCAGGGACCTGGTCAAACCTTAACGCCCAGGAGAGATGGCCCTCTGGAGTATGGACACTGGTGGCAGAAGCATAAATCAGCTCTGACCACAGGCCCACAACCTCCAGTCTACAGCTTTCTGTGGCACTTTCTAGACAGTGATGCCAGTTTCTCTGCTTCTGTGGGGCCCAAGTGCGATGTGGAAGGAAGTGGGTGGGGGAATCCCCTCAGCCTCCGGCACTCCCACAAGAACTCCGTCCCCGTCCCTGGCTACTGGGTAGGAGCCACCCACCACGGGTTTCTCTCCTTGCCAGACAAAGGCATTAGGGCTTCTGCCTCTAATCAATAACGTGTGTGAGTCCAGCAGGTCTCTGATGTCTTGAGGAAGGACAACTTCCTGAGTTCTGGGGACAGCCAAGGAACAAACCTGACATGTTCCAGTCTCAGTCAAAGGTGTGTTTCCTTGACAGTTTTGTTCAGTGGTTCCATAGATACTGTGGGCTATCTTAAGGCAGAAGCTAGGCTAAGTTCTTGCTAACTCCTCAGTGAAACTCTTGCTGAACAGAAAGGGGGTACAGCTATCTTGGAACAGAGGCACCAATTGTGGAGTCAGAGAGCCCAAGATCAACTTTGGGCTCTTCAGAGCTCATCCATAAAACAGAGATAATCTCACTACTTCATGGGGCTTTCGGAGGATTAAATGATAAATGTTTTATGTCTATTTGTGTCTGGAACACTGTGGGTGTTCAACAGTTTCATTACTCTTCCTCCTGAGAATCTGGTGTAATGTTCTAACATCCCAAGGACCCCTCTTGCTTCTGGGTATCTCTATCTCCATCCCTCCTTCAGCACTGCTTCTCAACACTTGGGAGAGAATAATCTTTTATACCTACCCTCACCCCCTCATCCCTCCTATACCTAAGACTAGGAGACAATTAAATACCAATATCCTTGAGGAGGGAGGGGAAGACCCCAGAGAGATGGAAGCAGAAGGGGAAGATGAACTCACACTGAAAGCAACTCTGAGACTGATTCCTAAATCAGAGGAACCAGCCAGAAATCTAATAATAAAAACCTATAACAGGAAGCAGCAGAAAGGGGTGGATCTGATGCTTCTCCAGCAGGGCTGGTCTGGTTTACTGCCAGTTTGAGGTCAGGCATAGAGCCCTGAGCAGTGCCTAACTCCCTCCTGGGTTCTGTGGGAGCAAGGGCTCAGTCCCACCAGCAAGGCTTCCTGACTGCCCCCCCACCCCACCCCCAGCCCTTGTCAGCCCCAGTGAAGCCAAGGAGGAGGGAGTGGGCTCTGGTCACAGAGGTTCCCTTCCCTTTCCTGCTCTGTACCCCTAGCCCGTTAGCCCCTCCTCATTTCCTTCCCATAGCAAGCGAAGGGAAATGCTGGTGGGGTTGGAGTTTCCTTTGAAGGTGTGGGTCCTACTCCGGGACTCACCCCTGACTCTATCAGTCTCCTTGGGTCGGGCCTGGGGAAAACCCAACAAACAGAAATAGGAGTGACCAAAAACTCCTGTTTCTGTTGGTCACAGTCAATCATGATAAATCTTAGGAACACTGGCCTAGCTCCTCTGAGAGGCAGGGAGAGGGATGTCTGAAATTTTCCTGCAAAGGGGATTCTGGAGGCTTTAGGGAAGGCAGGCAGGGACTGTTTATTCTGAGCAAATACAGAATGTGAGTTGGTTTTCTTAGTGTTTTCCCTCTCAGAACCACCTCCCCACCAAGTCCCTTATGGCTGACACTTCTCCCAAGTGTGGTAGCCCCAGTCGTCATGCTTAGCCCATGGTGGGTAGGGAGCCTGGGAAGCTGAATCTAGAACTTCCCCAGAGATTAAATGAAGCACTGTCCTGAGCACCACATGCTGCTGAGCCCCTGGCTACAGCTGCCAACCAGTCCTCTTGGGCACCCACAGATCAGCCCATTGTACAGATGGGCAGAGAATGTGGTGAGGAGGCACAAGGATTGGGAGCCCAGGAGGCTGCTGTAGGAGGAGCTGGAGCACTGAGTTCCCGCCCTGTGTTCCCGCCCTGCATTCCCTCACAAACCAACAACTCTGCCCAAGCCAACAGCAAAGCAAGCAACACCAGGCACAAAGGCCCATCCCCAACTGCCAAAAGGACAGAGCTCTAGGAGTGGCCCAGCCTGCCCTCCACGTATCTCTACTGGTGGGCAGCAGGCACAGCTGTGGCCAGCTGGGCATTGCTCCCAAAGGGCAAGAGCCCAAGGAGGTGGGAGGTACCAGCTCTGCCGCCTCGGCCCCCTTGGCGGCCACAGCCAGCCCTGCCGCAGTAGCAGCTCCCAGACAATGAGAGTTATTTTCAGCCAGTGCTTTAACACAAGCCAGCTGGCCAGTGTGCAGGGCGGGAGCCCTCCACCCAGCCCGCCCAGACGGCAGGCAGCCGGTGGCCCAGCCCACTGCCTACGCTGTTGCTGTTGCTGCTGCCGCTGCCTCTGCGTCACTGTTTATCTTCTTTCAGGACAGCTCCTCCTAACTCTCCCCACCCCCAAACTATAATCCTGTCAAAAAGAAACTACAAAATCAGAGTTTGATCAAAGACCCAATAGCTAAAATGAAGAAGGTCCAGAGCAGCGCCTCCACACACCCCCACTTTTCCCCAGTTCCGTAACTGGCAGAAGTGGTACAGAAGAGGAAACAGACGGATAGGAGGCCAGGTCTCACTGCAGCCCCCATGGACCAGACTGACTGAGCCTGGCTTTGCTGTCAACCGGGAAGCTGCTCTCCTCCCCTCACTCCCTCCCATCCTCTTTCTAGAACTCAGGTGCGGGGAGACATCACTTGAGACAGCCTGGAATGAACTGGAGTCAACTGTAAAAGGTTTTGGGAGAACTGTGTCCTGTGGCAAAATGGCAATTACAAGACGGATTCAGGACACTTGGCTGGGGGGAGGTGGGGGTGAACACTCAGCCCCCTGCACAGGGGAGAATTCGAAGATAGGAAGGGGTGCGCTCTAGGCCTCCAGCCCTGGTGCTGCCTCAGCTGTGCCGTTTGCCCCTGTTCCTCATTGCCCTGGGGCTGCAAGCCCCTGCAGGGAGCTCAGGCTGCAGAGGTGCAACACATCTCTAGCCACACACAGCTTCCTCTAGGCCCGAGCTGCCCTATCACACCGAGGGGAAATTTGCTGGGGGCACCTCATGATACAAGACATCAGAAAAGTGGGTGCTCCTTGACGTAAGTGTCTGTACTGGGTAGGTGTCGCTTTCTGGTTTTGTTTATTTGGAGCTATCACTCTGGGGACGAGCTGCCAGGGGAGAGCCAGCTTTCACCGGCTCGGAGCCCTGTCTGGAGAACGTGCTTCTGGTGCTTCTGTGGTCACTGATGACTCTATAACCAGAAATGACTTGCTGAGCAGTTATGGGCCAAGTGCTTGGGCAGCCTGGAGGAAAAAGAGATGGCTTCACCAGATGTCTCAGGCTGAGCTCTGCAACTCACACCAGGGAAGTCAGAGGAAGGAGAGGCCCCAAAAGGCCTGAATCAATCAAAGAGGTAGCTTTTTCCAAATACAGCCATACCCCCAAGGCCTCTTCTTCACCCTGGAGGACCTTTTGATTAGATCTTGCGAAGGCAAAGGAAGGTGGCCACATCCCGAATGCCAGCATACCCCCAATTCTACCTCTGCCACACTGTTGGCCTCACACCTGATATCAGATAACCAGGCCTCCAGACACCAGCTGAGGACACCCCTTCTTGGCCTATTCGGTCAAGAAGCACACAAGCTCAGATAGAGAAACTCCTGTTAGCTCTTCCCAACAGAGCCCCAGGTCCTAGCTAAAAAGCCACTGCCACAGCAACTTGATCCGTGTGCTGGCTCCTCAGCCCCTCCTCGCGGTTAGCCAGACCCACACACTCCCCAGTTACGCAGAATGGAAACTATTCTGCTGGGGGCAGCTGGATTTCCAAAGCTAAGGAGGCTTGAGACAGAGCTTCACATTCTTCCTGTGGACAGCCAAGGTCCCCCCTTCTCCTCAAGATATTCTGCCCTCCTGTCTGGGGAGCCCTAATAGGCAGCACTACCTCTCAGAGAACACAATACTTACTTACATCCCACAAAGGGCATTTCCATCTCTTTCCCCAGACCAAAACCTGTTACTCACTGAGACTCAATGCATATCTCTCCCAGGGCCTCTCATCCATACCTTCCCTTCCATTCCCACTACTACCATCGGATAGGCCCTTATTGTTTATTCCTGATTCTGAGATAACCTTCCAGCTAGCATCCCTACTTCTAGCTCTCCCTCTCTTCCAACCTGGACATGGATGAAATTTCTCAACTTCTCAGCAACATAAGATAAACTATATCTCTTCTTCATCTAGAAATTTTCTTTCACTTATCATTCACACAAGAAAACCTGAACTTTGGCATGCTGTTCTTAACATCTTCAAATAAGAAAGAGATTCAGAGGTGAGATTCTGCCTGGTCTGGTTCCAGCATATATGGCCAGCCTTGCCCTCTTCTGGAACAGCCACTCTTGCTCGTAGTTGAGGTTGCTTGTAACTGATGTTTCCCCAATCTCCTGAATCCAATCTCTTACTACTGACTCAAAATCCATCAGCTCTGTGACCACCCAGCCTAAAATAATCAGCCCCACTTCTGAGCTCCAAAGCATAATCATATGTGAAGAACGATATGACAGAGACCTGCTTGCTGTGCCCCAACTTCTTCTCCTCGTGTTCCTTAGTAATGAATGTCCAATGTTCAGCTGAGCAACTGGCAGCCCAGAATTAATATATGTCTCTTCCCATTTATTTTGAGAGAGAGAGAGCGTGAGCAAGGGAGAGGCAGAATTCCAAGCAGACTCCACGCTCAGCGCAAAGCCCAATGCAGGGCCTCATCCCATGACGGTGAAATCATGACCTGAGCTGACATCAAGAGTCTGATGCTTAACCAACTGAGCTACCCAGGCACCTTGCCTTTTCCTTTTTTGAATCATATGCAGGTGTTTAATAAGTAACTGATTGATCCTGCTACTACCTCTTCTACCACCAAGTTCTTTTTTGGCCCCTGGTAATTTTTGGAGGGGATTAACCAACTTCTCACTACTGCCCTTTCTACTTCCGGGCTCTCTCTCCTATAAGCTGCCTATCTACTGTAGCCCAAATCACTTTATTTATATGCTACATCTCCCTCAGCAAGCTCCCCCTCCTAGTTCTGAATTTCAACTCTGTCCTTTAGTTCATGCCATAAATCTGAGCCATTCCCCTGCCCTTCTCTATAATCAGAGTCATCTTCTTACAGCCTGGTAGACCACAGGCTCCTGAGCACAGGGATCACCACAGAGAGATCACCGCCAGGTTGTTTACCACTGTAGAAGGTGCTCTATAAAGATTGGGCAGCTTGAATTTCCCCATACATATACTTCTCTTCCTCCTAGATTTAAGTGTTCTGCTCCATGACAGCCCTAGAGAGGTCATTCCCAATGGTCAGCCATGCCTCTCCTTCTATTAAGAACAGGTGAAATCCCACCTTTTCTAGCAAATCTTTCATAAGTGAGAGTGGAAAGGTTCCCTACTACCACCCCAATAGTGTCTCCACACATTTACTAATGCCTTTAAAAAATATTCATAGAGCTGTGATTTATGGCTAATGTCTCCTCACCTTTTCTTGAACATCCAATAAATATCATATCACAACCTCAGAGCATGGTTAAAGCAGTGAATGATGAGCCACACTGCCCTGGCATGAATCCTGACTCTACCACATACTAGTTATGTGGCCTTGAGAGGACTATTTAATCTCTATGAGATGCAGATTCCTCATCTATAAAATGGAGGTAGAAATAATATCTACTTAATAAGGTTGCTATGATGATTAAATAAGTTAATATATGTAAAGCATTTAAATCAGAACCTAGGTAGTAAATGTTACATATAATGCTAGCTATGTTTTTGGTTTGTTTGTTTGGGTTTTTTATTCAACGTTTAGCTGGAAAACAACTATATGCCAAGCACTAAGCTAGGAGCTGGGAATATAAAAACAAATAGGGCAGGATCCCTGCATTTAGGAAGCTTATATCCAGAGGTAAGCAAACAGGGGTGGGTGGTGTAGGGAGCACTGCTGTGAAAGAGCTGTACATAGACTGTGGGAGCCCAGGGAGGCAACATCTAATTGAACAGAGTAATCAAGGAAGGTTTCCTGGAAGAGATCCTATAGGATTTAGTCTTAAACATCAAGCAGGAAAGAGGCAGGCAAAGGCAACAAAAGGGGAAAATGGTGATATTCTTTCTAGGCAAGGAGACAGCATCTTCATGACTTGGAAGCACAAAACACCACAAAAAAAAAGTCCAGAAGTCCTTAAGTGATTTGCCATAAAGAAATGACAGTGTATAGAGGAAATTACAGTAGGCAGGGAACAGCCAGAACATAAAGGGTCTTAGGAGCTAAGGTAAGTAGGTGGCTATGAATAGGATAATAATGATACTGCTATTAAAATGAAAATAGTAATAATGACAAAAGCTAACATTTATTCACAGAACTGTGGTAAGAACTATATATGAATTATACTACTTAAGTCTCACAACAACCCTATGAAGTTGGGACTAGCATTTTACCCACTTAAAAAAATATATATATTTTGAGAGCAAGAGCAAGCGGGGAAGGGGCAGAGGGAGGGGATAGAGAGAGAGAATCCCAAGCAGGCTCCACACTGTCAACGTGAAGCCTGATGCAGGCTCACGAACCATGAGATCATGACCTGAGCCAAAACCAAGAGTCAACCCTCAACCAACTGAGCCACCCGGGCACCCTGCATTACTCCCATTTTATAGGTGAGTTAGCAAAGGCTTGGAAAGGCTGTGGAACTTGCCCAAGTTCACAGAGCAAGTATGTGGTGGGCTGGGATCTGGACCCAGGTCTGACTCCAAAGCCTGGGCTTGTAACCTCACACAATGAAACAATGAATTACATTAGCCTTTCTCTATGCCTTTTCAAATTGTATGCATCCTTCAGAATCAATACAATCAACCTTCCTCACGGAACCTCCCTCAAACCACTGAGATTTCACACTCCTTCCTCTGAACTTCCTCGAGGTTTATTGCCCTTCACCTCCTGTTGATAA
This sequence comes from Crocuta crocuta, assembly GCF_008692635.1. NCBI lineage: Eukaryota > Metazoa > Chordata > Mammalia > Carnivora > Hyaenidae > Crocuta > Crocuta crocuta. The sequence continues at coordinate 10,133,617 of NW_027528345.1, forward strand.
TCATATTCAATCATACCTTCAACAACTCTAGTGTCCTCTATGTATCACACACTGTGCCTATTGGAAGACATGTTTTCCTTTGTGATAACTGTTAAGTATTTACAAAGAAAGGGGAAACTGCAAATGATAAACATCTACCCTAGGCCAGGTACTGTGCTAGATCCTTTAACTACAAGATGTCGTGGAAAAATCACTTCTCTCTCATATTGTTATTCGTCTTTCACATTCTGTGTTATTTCCCAAACCACTGTTAAGCTCCATAAGGGCATGACTTTGCCTTGAACATGCTTTCCTAGAAAAGAATGCCTGCACTTCTTTTTAGTTTAATAGGTACTGTGGGCCATGCATGTGGACAGAAGCCAGCTGGGGGCAGCACTCCATCTCACCCAGTACACTGGTGAGGGACCTGGCTCAGGCTTTCCAGGAGTCTCATTATAATTCCAGGAGCTTATTACCAAACCATAAAATTTAATGAATCCCTTCCTACTTCCAGACTATTTGTGGGAGGGGCATGACTCCTGCTTTATGGAAGGATAAACTGAGGCCCAACAAGAGCACACATCTGTCACAAGTCTATAAGCTGGGGAGAGGCACTATAAGTCTTCTGTCTCTCCTTGCTTTCTCAACTGTTCTCAAATGGGGGTCTGTCCTCAGTGCTTCAGTGGAGAGGAACAATAATGACCCTAGTATGCTCTTGACCCATAAGCTGTCTTCCCAACATCGTCCCATGCCTTTAAGGCCAGAGCTTGACAGAGGTGCCATAAGTGCCCACACCCCAACTGAATCTTTTGAGTGCCCCAGATTTTTTACACCTCATTAGATCATCCAGCTAAAAACAACAAAAAAACAACATCTCTCAAAAGCCTTTTGAAAGTTCCCACCCCATGACCCAAAGAGATTCTGAATCTTCTCTGCTTCTTGCAATGCCTGGCATCCTAACTGCCATGTTCACTCAGGGCCACAGATGGGGAGGAAAATGTTACTGAGAATCTCTTATATGCTGGGCACTTTTCTCACACAATTTCCCTACTGCTCTCAATGACCACTGGAGGTAAATGTTATGCCTGTTTACTTGGTGAGAGAATTAAGAATCTGAAACCAACTGGCTCGAGATCACACAGAACATGGCAGAACCCAGATTCAAATCCAGATACGTGGCCTCCAACATAACTTTTGCCAGGACATGACTTTTTCTACCATGTCTTGCCATCTCTTTACCACACACCCAAAAAAATAAATATAAATCTCCATTCTAACTTGGGAAGGTCCACCTGGATTTGTCTGACTGGCTTTGGTTAATTATTAAACAGTGCTTCCCTGGCCAGCATGACTAGGGTAAAACCAGCTAAACAAGGTGTCTGCGCCAGACACCTAAAGTTCAAGACTTTTGTCTCAGAGTAAGGAGACCACACAGAGCAAAGAGACAAGGGAACTGCCTTCTTGGACACCGCATGGTGACAATTCCCTCATACATGAATGGCATTTAAAACATTCAGAGTGCTATTGGGGCACCTGGGTGGATCAGTCAGTTAAGCATCTGACTCTTGATTTTGGCTCACGGTTCATGAGATCAAGCCCCACAATGGGCTCTATGCTGGTAGCACAGAGCCTGCTTGGGATTCTCTCTCCCTCTCTCTCTGCCCCTTTCCCCTTCTCTAAATATATACATAAACATTTAAAAAATAAATAAACAAACATTCAGAGTGATACAAATAACTGCATGGCTTTGGAATCAGGGATGACCTAGATTTGAATCCTGGTACTTTTTATGAGACAGTGGAAAAGTTATTAAATTTCTTTGAACCTAAGTTTCTTCATCTATAAAATGTAGACTATAGTCTCTACTATTTATAAGAATTAAGTGAAGGGATGAATGAATAAATGAAAAGGATTCTGCATGGTGCCTGGCACAGGAGAAGAGCTCTGTAAACAGTAACTGGGATGAGCAGCTCCAGGAGTCATAGCTGAACTTCTAAGCACCCATTCAAAATGCAATTTCACAGTGCTTTATATGTAAAAGTGAGGGGCACCAAGGTGGCTCAGTCGGTTGAGCACCCAAATTTGGGTCAGGTCATGATCTCATCATGGCTTCTGGGTTCGAGACCTGCAGCAGGCTCTGTGCTAACAGCTTAGAGCCTGGAGCCTGCTTCTGATTCTGCGTCTCCCTCTCTCTCTGCCCCTCCCCTGCTTCTGTTCTGTCCATCTCTCTCTCTCAAAAAGAAATAAACATTAAAAAGTAGATCTTAAATAAATTTTTAAAAATACATAAAAGTGAGACATACAGGGTGGAACAGTATAGGTTAATATATCTATTTATATGGGTTTTTCTCTCTCTCTTTTTTTTTTAAATATTTTTAAATGTTTTATTTATTTCTGAGAGAGAGAGAGAGAGATGGCGTGAGCAGGGGAGGGTCAGAGAGAGAGGGAAACACAGAATCAGAAACAGGCTCCAGGCTCTGAGCTGGCTGTCAGAACAGAGCCCAATGCAGGGCTTGAACCCACAAACCGGGAGATCATGACCTGAGCCGAAGTCAGCGCTTAACCAACTGAGCCACCCAGGCACCTCTATTTGTATGTTTCTTAATTCTCTAGGTTAAAGCAGTTGTACACACTCCCCTTTGAAAGATAAGACTGAGACACCAACAGCTACCTATCAGATTCAGAGGAAAGCTGGGACCAGAATTTGGGGAGACACAAATGAATCACTGACTAAGGTGCCCTGCTGAGTGATCTGGGACAATTCCTCTAACCTTCTGGAGATTTTGCTAAACTGACTTTAGCATTCTACCTTATCTCAAATCACTTCCCCATTGTCTCCTGAGTTCCTCAGGTTAAATCTGAAGTCTACAAACCTGAGGTCTGATTTCTACCACAAATCTCTATTTTTTACCCCTCAACTAACCACTCTTCCTAGCAAGTCTGTCCTCTCCTTGCGATAGTGAATATGTGCTAGTTGTTGTCCCTCCCAGTCACTTAAAGGGCTGTGCTGTCTTTGGGATACAGAGAAAGGCATGAAAATGTTTCAGGACCAATTTTACTTGACCAATAGACACAGATGACTGTCAAATACTTATTTCCATCCTAGACTTCTCCTTTGAGTTTCAGCTTTAAATATCCAACAGCCCATTAGACACTCCACCTGGACTTCCATAGGCTCTGCAACCTCATGTGTATCAAAGTGGCCTCAACACTTTTCCTTCTATGTTATTTTCTCTCCTGTGTTCTTAACCAGTGGTACCTCCATCTAACTAACCTAACAAGCTAGAAACCTGGTGTCATCCTGAATTCCTCCCTTGTCGCTCATCTCTATCTTCCCAATGTCAAGTCTCCTCAATTTGGGGAGAGGGGCAGAGAGAGAGGGAGAGAAAGAATGTCAAGCAGGCACCACGCCCAGCACAGAGCCCAACCTGGGGCTTGATCCCACAACCCTAAGATCATGATCTGGGTCAAAATCAAGAGTCAGACACTCAACAGACTGGGCTACCCAGGCGCCCCAAGTCCCTGAAATTTAATTTTTGTAACTACCTATCAACTCTGTCCCATGGTCTCCATCACACATACCAGCCCTGATTCAGGCTCCCATTACCATCAATCTGCTACCAAGGCCTCCCACTTGGGTGCCCACCTCCAATTCTGATTCCCACCCATGGCTGCCAGACTGACCGATCCACAACTCAAAAATCTGACCATGTCACTCTGTACAAAAAGCAGGAAGTACAGTCCCTTCCCGCACAGCATTCAAAACCTCCTTACAACTCTTGTCTTCTTTCCCACCATTCTGACTGACACCGTACGCTCCAACAACCCCAAGTGGCTGCATGAGGATTTTTGACATATCTGCTCTGTCTCACCTTGCTGCCTCTGTTCACGCTGTCCCCTCTACCTAGAATGCTTTCTCTCCTACACTTCTCTCCAACTCCTAATTATCCCTTTAGCCAGCACAGATTTCCTCCCACAGGCAGCATTCCCCGAGCCCCACCTCTCTTCTATGCTCCCCAGATACTCCTGCATTATCTATACCATTGCACGTCCCAAGCTGTATACTACAATTATACATTTAGTGTGTTTGTCTCCCACTCTAGACTGAACTCCTGGGGGCAGACATAGTCTTAGTCATCTTTACTTTTCTTAACACTTAACATAATTCTAAGTGCTCAATAAATACTTACTGCGTGAATGAAGACCAGGCTGCACTCAGCGAATCTCTGAGGGCTAGCATTGTGTCCTTCTCCCCTCTCTAGGCAGGGAAGATGACACCGTAACCATTCTCAGTTCACAGCCCCAGAGGCCCTCCAGAATACTGATGTGAATCATTGCCTGCCTTGCCATAGAATAAAGCTGGAGTAAGCTGCCCTCCTGCCTCCAAGACAGTCAGAAGCAGCTGGTAATATTTTCATAATGTTATAACACTATCTTGATATTTCCCTGGGCATCCGCAGCAACAGGTACTAGATGACTTTTTTACAATTCTTGGAAAGAATCAACTGAAAAGCCAAATGCCGCTAGACACTGTCTAGCTTACCTGCTGAGGTTATGCTCAAAACTTTTAATGAGGATATTCTGGGGAAATGACAAATAAATGCTTTGGGAGCTTACCAGGACCAGTTGTCCCATAAAAGCATAGATTCTTACCTCCTTAGTCACCCGTGATACCAGCAGTAATTAGCCAACCCAAAGGGAGCAAGTAATAGCTGCTATTGGACCATCATTCTGGAACTCATGCCAGATGCATTGGAAAATAATCTGCAGACGTGAGCACTTTACAAGGGATTCACCAAGTGCCCTGACTGCCAAGGGCCTGAGGATAATGAGTGCTTGTGTGATGCTGATTCCGCTGAGCAGCAAGTAAAAACAAAATAACCACAACCACAAACAAGAAGCATGTCCAAAGTAAGGGGCTCAAGCATATTCTGGACACAGAAGGTTTAAACAAAGATGCTCTTCCCCATTTAGCTCTCATCCTTCCATTAGTTGTATGGGCCTCCCTCTAAGGCTGGCACTGAGGGAAAGGGAGTATATGATCTCCAATCTGCGAACGAACCCACATAAGAGTGGCCCCTACCACCTTAGAGTTCAATACTGTTCCAGGAGCACAGTTCTGGACCTGGGCACGCGTATGCTAGCTGTTCTGGCCTTGGTAAATGCCCCAGTCCAGAAGGCTCTTAAAGTCTGATCCTTCCATGGCTGCATAAGAAAGAAATGAAATGTGCTAAAGGACAGGCCAAGGGCTATGCTGGTTCCTAGAGATCCTAAGGCCTGTGGATAGGTCACAACAAGGCCAACATTATCAAGTGGGAAAGCAAGGTGACTATTGTGTGGTGTGCAGTTCAGTGATTTTACCACTTGAGGTACATAAAACGAATCTCTACCTGTCAACAATAATTCATATTTCTTGAATATTCTTATTGGACTCCTTAATACTAGATCCCTGACTTTATGAGGTTAGTGGTCTTTGACTATTTCTACTTAAAATTTATTGAACACCCAGTATGCCAGACACTGCTATGGATCCTTTACATATGTTACTTAATCCTCACAAAATCCCTAGGAGCCAAGTATTATTATCCTGATTATATAAAGAAACTAAGGCTCAGGAAGTTAAGGCCCTGGCCCAAGGTCACAGAGATAATATATGGCAGAACCAGGGTTCAAATCCAGATTCATTGAGCCCAAAAGCTCTTGCAAAAGGTCTGGCTGAACAAGCAAAAGGAATCCCTGAACTCCCTGCAGTTTCCCAGGTCAGATTTATTCTTCTTCCGCTGGCTAAGCACACACAGAATGACGTCAGGAAATCTTGAGAATCAGGCCTAAGGAGCCCTTGAAAGACAAATATCTATTTACAATCAGTCAAGGCCCTGCCCAGCCCTGCAGATGGCTCTGACAAGTGGAGCAGGGAAAGAGACAACCACAGGCTCTGACTGGGACCCACCTGGGGGTAGGAACCAGCTGTGCCTCCAGATGAGCACTAATCGGACCCTTGTCCAGACTGGCTGTGCTTCCCCAGGGAGCCTCCTCCTTGAGACACACTCCTTCAGGAGCTGGGATGCAGAGTCCACAGAAAGTAGTCCTTCGCACCTCATCCCCCAAGAGTGCCTTGCCACCTTATCTAAGATATTGCCCCCATAACTCTTCTTACCTTCTTCTTCGTGGCTCTTACTGCTAACTAATGCTATACTGCATACCTATACATTTGTTTGCTGTTCGCCCCAACAGCATGAACTCTGTGGGGCAAGTTTGTCTCCTTCATTTACTATGGTATCCCTAGTGTCTAAGATACAGAGCAAACACTCAATGAACTTTGTTGAATGAATGAATGAATGAACGAATGAATGAATGAATGAATGAACGAATGAATGAATAAATAAATAGATCACTTAAAAACTCTACTTCTATCCCAGTGGGCTATATAAGAAGACTGAATAATATTGACTTCACAGGAAGCCCCATCAAACCTGTTGTTGAACCCTTACATCCCTTCCAAATATCTGCCTAAAGTCCTGCACAGCTCACCTCCCAGACCCCCAAAACCCCAACCCTCCCCAGAGCAGGTACTAAAGGGAGAAAATGGAGCAGCTCCTAGGGAGGAGACACATTTCTCCTCCACTTAAATACAGCCCAGGACCTCTGCAAATTAAAAGCTCCCTCTTTACTGAATCCACTCAGCTTTAGTTATAGGTCGCACTTTTTATTTTTGTAACCAGCCAACCCGCCAAATTATAGGCTCAGGCCACTGGCAGGCACGCCAAACAGTGAGGCCAGCTTAGCACAGGCACTGCCCTTTCTGGCCTGAGGGTGGGTACAGGAGTGAGGACTGGGCACCAGTCAAACCTGAAAGGACAGAGGGCACAATCACTCTGCTGGGCAAAGTCGAGTGAGGTGCCTGGTCTCGCGCAGGCCACGACGCTGCCCAGAGAGGAGCCAGATTCCAGGACACTCCACACAGCAGCCATTGTGAACTCTTAACATTATAAAGCAGGTCAGGTCACTCCCCCTACAATTAAAATCCAAACTCCTTACCAAGGCTGACAAGGTCCCCCATGACCTGGGCCCTGCTCACCTCTCTCCAAGCATCCTTGTTAACCAATATGACGTTCCTTCAGGTCCACAACGGTGCAGAGCTGTTTCCCACTCTCTGGCTTTGCACAGATTGTTCTCTCTTCCTAGAAAACCCTTCCCCAAGGTCTTTACATACGGTTATGTGATGGGTCAGGGCAGGCAGGTCTGCAAGACTGGGGTTGAGAGACCACTAAGGAATCTGTTACAACAGACCAGGTAACTGAAGAGGACCAACTATGGCCTGGCAGTTCATATGGAGAGAAGGTGAGAGGAACAGTAGCCTAGAGTGACTCCCAGGTGTCTGGCCTCAATGACTAGCTGGAAGAGGGTATGGTACTATCCTCCTACCCTCCACCCCAATAGTGTGTAAGAAAACACTAGCAGGTAGAAAGTGGCTCACAAATACTAGATACTATTACTATACAATGAACTACATTTATTGAGCACCTACTGTGAACAAGGCATTGTTAATAATACAAATTACTGGGGTGCCTGGGTGGCTCAGTCGGTTGGGCATCCGACTTCGGCTCAGGTCATGATCTCACAGTCTATGGGTCCAAGCCCTGCGTCGGGCTCTGTGCTGACAACTCAAAGCCTGGAGCCTGCTTCAGATTCTGTGTCTCCCTCTCTCTCTGCCCCTTCCCTGCTCATGCTCTCTCCCTGTCTCTCAAAAATAAATAAACTTAAAAAATGTTTTAATAATAATACAAATTATTTAGTTCAAGATAAGATTTCATCCTAAAAGGCAAGAGAGATTTGCCCAAAACCTGGTGGCTAGAGGTGGAATCTTTTAAATTTTTGGACTTCTGCAGTTCAGGGGTAACATATGAATCATCGTCTATCCAGCTGTACTTACATGAAATTATTCTGACTTGCTAATCTATAAGGACTGAGTCACCATTCATTTCTCCTATATGTCAATCGTCCAACTTAAAGAGCATACCCATGAATGGCTATGAGCCACTTACCAACTAATCTCTGTTCCCCATTGAAAGCCTAGGCAAGAAGGCCTCCACAGCCTTTTCCAACAATCAGGGACTCTTCCGACACAACCCTTTGTGAACTGCCCATCCATCCTCACCCAAGCTCACCCTCTGTCTGTAACTAGGGTCCTCTGTCCTAGCAGCAGAGTTCCTGGCTGCCCCTCACATGGCTAGCTTGTTCTTCCTCTTTAATCTCTTTAATCTCCTCCCATCTGCTCTGGCCTATAACAGCCTCTTCACTCTTGATCTATACCTGTCACCTTTAAGACCTGACTGGAAGTCCATTGTCCTCCTTAGAGTAGTACTGCCTGACTAGCAATCCTCTGACACACCAATCCTTCTGTACTTATACCTATGTGACACCCCATTACCTCATGATCTCATTTGGCCTTCACAAATGCATGTGACTAGATGCACATGTTATGGATAAGGTACACAGAGGGTCTTGTAGACAATCTGAGGAACACTCTTGTTTAAAGTACAGTTCTAAGTACATATTTTTCTCTTCAGCTTAGATAGTGAGGATTGTCTTCTATTTCTTTGGAATTCTCTGAAGTACTCAGGAAAGTGCTATGTTCAAAGCAGGCACCTAAGACACATTTTCTTAATAAATCAGGAAAGGCAGAAAAATGAAATGAAAGCAGAAAATCTCTCCTAAACTTCCAAGGTTATTTTTGGCCTTCATTTAGGGGGAATCTTTGTTATGCACTATCCTGACAACTGGTTCTTTGCCTCCAAGGACATTATCATAATTTGCAATTAAATATTTATCTGCTTAATATCTGTCTTTCCCTCTAAATTCCACAGAGGCAGAGGTGATATTTGTTTTTTCACCACTGTATACCCAGTGATATTGCTGGCACATAGTGAGAAAAAAACAAAACAAAACAAAACAAAAACCCCCAAAAACCAAAACCAAAACACTTGAACAGCCATTGTCCTAGTGGGGTAAGTCTGGCTGATTCCAAAGTCTAAATCTTCCCACCTCACCTCTTAGCAAAGGAAGACATGTTCTGGAAATTCCCATATATTCTTTTTTTCTTTTTTAATATTTATTTTGGGGGAGAGCACAATTGGAAGAGGGGCAGATAGAGGGAGACAGGGGATCTGAAGTGGGCTCTGTGCTGACAGGCTGACAGCAGCGAGCCTGATGTGGGACTTGAACTCACAAACTGTGAGATCATGACCTGAGCTGAAGTCAGATGCTCAACCGACTGAGCCACCCAGGTGCCCCTGGAATTTCCCATATTCTGCCTTAACCTACACAATCCCCTCCAAAGTAGCACTCAGGGCTGACTCTGGAAAGAGAAGGAAACAATAGTTCAGAACACGGGCTTGGAATCAGACTGCTTGGATTCAAATCCTGACGTCACCACTTACTAACTGTGTGATCCTAAGTGAGCTCCTTAACCTCCCTGGACTTCAGCTTCCTCATCTATAAAATGGATAGAATAATAACTACCTCATACAATTGTGATGATTAAATGAGATGATGTGTGAAGAGCTCTACACGGTGCCTGGCACCCCATCAGCACTAGGAAACATTAGCTATGAAAATAATTAGCTATCTGTATTCCTGAGAGACAAAAATCTAGAGAATGTGGCTTCCATGGGGGTCAGGGCTGTTAAACTGACTTGACTTTGAGAAACTTAGCTGCAGTGAAATCCAGGGCTCAAGTTTATTCTCATTGCTGACTTCACTGGCTACAGCTCTGCTAAGGCTGGAGGTACAGCTTTCACTGTCTTAGAAATAAAAGAGGCTAAAAATACACAACCTGGCTATGTCTAGGGACAAAGATCAGGACTGCATTAAAGAATTTGAAATACAGCCTCAGGACAGAAGAGCATCTCCTAGGAGTCTTTCTACTCTAAAAACTAATGCCATCTCAGCATAGGCCAGGGAATGGGCTGCAGCCAGTTGCTGACCCCACTGGTGTCCTTTCTCCCTCTTACTCTCTTCTTTCGCCTTAGTGCAGAGAATAAGAATATTTTTGCAATATTTCATTTCATTTTTGCAATAAAAGTTAAGTGCTCCTCCCCTATTTTCCCCCTTTTTCCCTCAGAGGAGGAATAAATACATGAGTACATATGTAAAAAAAAAAAAAAATCAATCAAATCAAAAGCTTACAGAATAAAAAATGAGTCACTGTTCAGCCTCCAACTCTATCCATTCCCCTCCAAGGGTCAGTACAATTGACAGTTTGTGTTGATTCTTCCAGGCTTTTTTTTCTATGTGTTTACATTTAAACATGTGTGACTTATAAAGCACTATACACAATCTTCTTTTAATTGCTTTCTTAGATGATTATATTTACACATAAACACACAAAGCTTGGAGATTCCCATCAGCCACAGCCATTTACTGAGAGCCTACCCAGTGTCAGTTATTTGGCTGTAAGGTGATAAGCATACATACAGTCTCCACCCTCATGGAGTCAACAGGTTCAGGAGATAGAGAATAAATAAGTAATCAACAAATAATTTAAAAACAAAAAACAATACAAAAGAAGTAAGTAAGATGCTAAGTGAGGAAAGCCTCTCTGAGAGGTCGCTTTTTTTTTTTAATAGGTGGCATTTTTATTTTTTATTTTTTAACTGAGACCTGAAGTATAAGCTGGATCAAGTCATTTGGAGAAATCCAGAAGAGGAAATAGCTTGTGCAAAGGCCCTGAGACAAAAAAGCGCTTGCACTGAAATGAGAGAAGGCTAACATAGGGCTTGATAAACAGGAGGGTGAGTGAGGTTGAAGAGGTCGGCAGGACCAAATAATGTACAATCTTAAGGACCAACGCCAGAAGTTTGATTTTTTTTGTATGTACAAAAGGAAGCCATTAAAGGTTTTAGGCAAGGGAAAGATGCTATGTGATTTAGATTTTAAATTTGGCTGCTTTATGAAGAATGAATAGGAGGAAGGGGCAATAGAGGAAGTTGGGAGGCCAGTTGGTTGGATATAATACAAGCAAGAGCTGATATTGCTTGGACTGAGGCAGTGGCAGTAGAGATAGAGAGAATGGGTAGATCTCAGCCGTATTTTTGGAAATGGAATCAGCAGGGCTTGCTGACAGGGTATGGGAAAGGGAGAAGGAAAAAATTAAGGATAACTCCCAGCATTTGCCTTGAGTAACTAGGTAAATGGAAGAGGAATAGATTTAGGCACAAAATAGACCATCAGGTTGTTCCCAGTTTTTTACTGTTAAACAATGCAACCCTGAGGATCCTTTACATGTACCTTCATGTACATGTATAAACAGTTCTACAGGACAGTTTTCTAGAAGATTACCTGGTTAAAGAGTATGCACGTTTTAAATTGATAGACAATGCCTTCCAAAAAGTCTCTACTAAAATGCCTCCTAAAAAGTCTCTACAAAATTACCCTACCATTAATAGTGTATTATTGTACCATTAAAGACAACTACAGACATTATCAATCTCTAAAATTTCACAATTTGTGATGATTAGTACAAAAAATGTGTATTTTTAATGTTCTTTTCCTTGACTTTAAGTGAGATTAAGAATATTTTTCTTTCCTTGGACTTTTAATTACATAACTAACACATAAGTACATTCTCCTTGTAAAAAATGTAAACATTGTAGGTAAAGGTAAATTAAATTCCTTTGGACTTTCCTGTTCCTTCCAATATGGTTCCCTCCTTCCATCCCAGAGATAACCACTCTAATTAGCTCTATTTGTATGCTTCCAGAAATGTTTCTATGCATTAAAAAAAATCTACATATACAATCAAAGATTAAGCCTTTTTTAGAAGTCGTATTTCTAGCAGTCATTTTAACATGAACAAAAAAATATAACTGAAAAGTTTTGCTAAAGGCTCCTCTAAGTAAGTGACATTTAAGTTGAGACCTTCTCTAGGTTAGTTAACAGTTCTGAGCCCTGGTTTCATCACCTGTAAAACAGACGTGAAATAAATGCTGATATGACACATGTAAAACACGTGGCATATACCCAACAAATGTTAATTCTCTTTCCTTAACCTATGCAAGTTAAACTGAGGGATTTGGTGGAAACCAGAAACCGAGCTATTCCTCTAAGGATGAGATGGGAGACTCTACCCAGAAAAAAATGTTTTTAATGTTATCTTGAAAAAAAACTTTTTTTCATAATAAGGCCCCTGAAAAGATCTGAATTTTTCTTCTAAGATTTTACTATGAAATATTCTGAGCAGTCAAAAAACATAAAACATATAGGTCATTTAAAAGTCTTTTAGCTGTAGTTGTAGTAGTAGTAGAAGTAGTAGTAGTAGTAGTAGTAGTAGTAGTAGTAGTAGTAGTAGTAGTGGCTGTTGTAAAGTAGAAAACAAGAGGATTTAAGCATAAAAGAAACTGCTAGAGACTGCTTGTTCACAGTTCCCTCTTAGCCATACCCTGGGAAGCCGACTGCCTGGATATTCCCAGAGAATTTAGGCCTGCAGGAGGTAGTTGCCATTTTAGGCAGGTACTACCTCCAAACACAGGATATGAGCTAACCTTTGGGTCTCACTGCAAGGATGCCACTGGTTCCCCTGGTTTGTCAAAGTACATCCTGTCATCCCTACCTATATGTTCCCGGAGGTTGAGGGTGTAGTTTAAAAGGGCAGACCCCACCACACAGTGTCCTTAATTAAAACTAAGTCAACATGTCCAGGGGCCAGGATATCTCCCTCTGAATGGGAGTCAGCCAAGTTCCATCATGCTCTCTTGTTTGGAACCACCAACAAGAGACATCATTTTATCTGACCTGATAACCAGGGCTTCTTCTCTTTACAAAATATCAGGGATACTTGTATCATGTACTCACCCAGCTCTACCTTCCCACTTCTCTAGGCTCAAAGCCAGAGATTCCTAAGCAGATCCAAGAATAAGCTTTAACCTCCCAAAATATTGTGTGTGCACATATGCATTAGGGCAGGGAGAACTAGGGGTCACATGTCTCATCAGATTTGAAAAAGGGTCTGTTACCCAAAAGATTCAGAAGCATTGTTGAAAGATCTCTCAAACATATTCCCAACTTAAAAGAATTTTTACCCTGGCTTAAGGAGGTAACTGGGGTGGGTAAAGGTCAGCAGTGGAGTATGCACATCCCATACTGCTCCTTGATACATTTTCGGGTAGGGCCCAAAGCACAGAGGGAATCATGTCTTAAACCTAAATACACAAGTCACAAAAGAGGTCCACTTCTTGCCTAAGGGCATAACCGGGAAAATCAAGCAAGTACCAAAACCTATGGTTCTGCCTTCACTTTTGCTGCACCTGAAGTTTTATCCCTAACTGAGACACAAGACAACTGAGGTACAGATTAGTAGATGATGATTCTCAGCAGGGGAGCTATCAGCATGTGGACAGGATCATTCTTTACTGTGGGGGCCTGACCCAAACACTGTAAGATAGTTAACATCCCTGGCCCTCAGCACTAAGTGCTGATACCACCACCCAGTTAGTGTGATAACCAAAATATCCTCACTTGTTTCCAAAAACTCCCTCCTGGGATCACACCTCCTACACGTGACAACCAATTTTATTGATTGGGGAGAGAAGTTGGTGTAGTGGGTAATATATATGCCACAAACATTTCTTTGTAGAGCTGTTATAGGTTACAAAGTATTTTCACTATGTTTTCTACTATAAATATCCACCAAACCCTCTGAGATAGGTATTATCATCACCTATTTCATAAAGAATGAAATTTGCTCAGAAATGTAATAGCCTTTTCTGAAGGTCATTCAGCTGAGAAGGGGGGAAAAGCTATAAAGTAGGATCAGAGGGGTGCCTGGGTGGCTCAGCTGGTTAAGTGTACAACTCTTGATTTCGGCTCAGGTCATGATCTCACAGTTCATGGGATTGAGTCACAAGTCAGCTCCGCACTGACAGTGCTGAGCCTGCTTGGGATTCTCTCTGTCCCCCTTTCTCTCTGCTCTTCTCCATTCCACATGCATGCACGTATGCTCCCTCTCTCTCAAAATAAACATTTAAAAAATAAATAAGGTGGGATCAGAATCTACGTCTTCTGATTCCACACTGTATGTTAAGTAACTGGAATTTAAATAAAAACTTGAAAAACAAAAAGTCTTGTGATTCCAAAACTGTTGCTCTTCCATTCACATGATCAGAAAGAGCCAGCAAGAGTCTCAAACCAGCTACGTCCATACAGAATAGATGCTTCTTAAAAAGTTTCATGAGAAACACTTGGGAAGGTCTAGAGATTGGCTCCCCAGCTCCCTGCTAAGAAGCTTGTAAAAACTGAGCAGAAACTACTCTGCTTTAAGCTGTAGGTAGGCAGTTCTTAAAACAAGATAACCATCTCCTGAAGTACCAAACACCAGGCTCATCCCTCTTCTTACTTAAAGAAGTGCTGGGCAAGTGGAGGAGGGTACGGCATTCTCTAGTCTAGACTTGGGTTGACAGGCAAGTAGGAAAAAAAGAGAATATATATACCAGCTGTGTTAATGCTTCTAGCGAACCAAAGGCAAGACTACCAGCCCAACTCTGGGTGAGGGAGAAAAGGTGGCAAAAGAAATGAAGAGGGGAGGGGCGCCTGGGTGGCTTAGTCGGTTAAGTGTCCGACTTTTGCTTAGGTCATGATCTCACGGTTCGTGGGTTCGGGCCCCGCGTCGGGCTCTGTGCTGACTGCCAGCTCAGAGCCTGGAGCCTGTTTCAGTCTGTGACTCCCTCTCTCTCTGACCCTCCCCTGCTTACGCTGTCTCTCTCTCTCTCTCTCCTAGAAATAAATAAAACATTAAAAAAAAAAAAAGAAATGAAGAGGGGACAGGAGGAAGAGATGAGGACAAGAACTGAACCATCACATTGTAAACAGTCTAAACCCTTCCTCTACTGGCAAAATTCATCATGTAAATAATTCTGCTAGCCCCTTGTGGTGCTGAACATTATTTACAACACCATTCAAGGACCTCAGAGTACTTCATAAACTGAGAGAAATATGCAGAGTAGTAAAGCTAGGGATGGAGGGAAAAGTGCTTCCAAAAAACCCTATCCAGGTCCTCTCCTACCCAACCCACAAACTCCCAAACCACAACTTTGTTGTGAGGGGATGGAAGACAGAAAAGGTGAGAGAATCTGGAAAAAAAGAGGATTCTGAACGATAAAAAGAGTAGAGAGCAGGGTGGGAGGCAAAGAAAACCAGAGTATCTCAAGGACAGAGAGGCAGCTTGACAGCTCCACGTCTTTCTTGGGTGATTCATTCTCCCCTGTGGAAGGAAAACGACATACAAAGATGTGGCTTTGCTGAGGGAGGCAAAAGAGAGACTGGAACAGGGAACCCAGGAATTCTAGCTACTCAGTTCATCTCTATTCTGCAACACACTTCTTCATTGATGACAAAATCCCCTTACGGTCCCAACTGGTGCTATTCAAAGAGGGAGCACTAAAGTACCCAGCAAGGAGCTGGGGGAGAGAGAGGGCTGTGTGGAGACAGCACCCTCTCTTATCTTCAAAGGAAAAGGTCCTTCCTCTTCTCTGAAGTGCATTTCCGAACTGGAATGAACCCCTGGCCTTTTCCTGGCAGTGCTTCAGCTCAGCTCGGACTTGGGAGAAATGCTTCCCTAGAATGGAGGTGACCAGCCAGTTAACACACTGGCTTCAGGCAGCCAGTGCTGCTGTCCCTGGAGCCGGCTGCAGTCAGTTCTGAGGCGGAACTCTGGTCTTGACCACAGAAGCAGGGCCCTGGCTCCAACCAGCCTTCCCAGGCAACCCCGGGGGCAGGGGAGGATCTGTGGTCTCATTTCCTTTCTACCTTGGCTTCTTTTTTCACTTCATTGAAGATTAGCTATTTCCACCACGACCAGTTCCTGTTCTCACCAGCTGTAGCGGTTGTTTCCCCACAGACAGAGCTCTGAAACACTGGTGTGGCTGCCACCTGGACTGTCCCAGCTGCAGACTTGTACCAGACCCAACAAGTCCCAAGCCAGAGGTTTCTTCATCCCAGATAAAACAGCAAGGAGAAGAAATTAAGGGATGGGAAGCAATTCCAAGAACTCCACAGTGGATACACCAGTGTCCATTTTTTAAATCATTTTAATCTTACATAATATGCTCTTTCATATGTGAAAAAATTATATAATGAAAATGTGGAAATGTATACATGTATTACATAGAAATATGTATATTGGGGCACCTGGGTGGCTCATTTGGTTGAGCACATAAATATGTGTATGTAATAAATCCCCAACAGAGAGCAGAGATCTCTGTTTGGCCAACAAAAGACGGCCAAAACACTTATGATGAAATGCTGAAAGAAAAATGCAAAGTAAAACAAGACACCATTTCTCATTAATGAAATTGGCAAAGTTTTTAAAATGTTAAACATCCAGTAATGTTTATCTTACAGAGAAAGGGAGAGATGCACACAGTGAAAAAGCTATCTAGTACAACTTTTTTAGAAGCATATTTCTCAAAAGACTTTAAAAAGCATATGCCCTTTGACCCAATAATTACATTTCTAGCAATTTATCCTAAATAAATAATCAGAGATGCACACAAATATTTGCGCACAGGATAGTCTTCACGGTGCTATTTATAGTTGCAAAAAAGAGAAATATAAGATAACACAGTAAGAAAGTACTGTGTTATGGAACACTATCCAGCCATGAAATTATAATACTGAAGAATGTTTAAACAAAGGAGAAAATGCCTAAGATAGTAAAATAAAAATCAGTCTACAAAACAATTTGCACAGTATAATCCTAATTGTTAAAATATATAGAAGTACATCAAAATGTTAATAGTAGATGGTGAGAATACAGGTGATTTTAATTCTCTTTTTTTATTTAAACTTTTTTAACATTTATTCATTTTTGAGAGACAGAATGTGAGTGGGGGAGGGGCAGAGAGAGAGGGAGACACAGAATCAGAAGCAGGCTCCACCTCTGAGCTGTTAGCACAGAGCCCAGTGTGGGGCTTGAACTCACGGACTGTGAGATCATGACCTGAGCTGAAGCTGGATGCTTAACCAACTGAGCTACCCAGGCATCTCTTAATTCTCTCTTTTATTCTTTTCTATACAGTTTATACTTGTTATATTTTTAACTTCTAAATTTGCTTAACAAACATGCATTATTGTCATAATCAGGAGAAAAGAAGCTATTCTCAATCCTCCTCCCTCCCCTTGAGGATACTCACACACATTACTCCCTCTCTAAAAAACATTTGGCAATGTGTATTTAGGACCTGAAAAACTTTATATCTTACCACCTAGCAAGTTCAATTTTGGGTTTCCATCAATCCTAAGGAAAACTGTAAATATCAAAAGGGTTTTATACACCAAGATGTTCATCACAGCATTGTTTTTTTTTTTAATTTTTTTTAAATGTTTTTATTTATTTCTAGGAGAGAGAGAGAGAGAGAGAGCGTGAGCAGGGGAGGGTCAGAGAGAGAGGGAGTCACAGACTGAAACAGGCTCCAGGCTCTGAGCTGGCTGTCAGCACAGAGACGGACGCGGGGCTCGAACCCACGAACCGCGAGATCATGACCTAAGCAAAAGTCGGATGCTTAACCGACTAAGCCACCCGGGCGCCCCATCATCACAGCATTGTTTATGATGGCAAACAGAAGCAAACAACCTAAATGTCCAACGATAGAACAATTAAGCACACAATGGTACATTCACTTGAGGCACCACTGTAAAGCATTTAAAAATGTCTACAATGACTAGCTTGGGAAAACTAGTGAAATAACAAAGCCAAACCCCTCCCCCCCAAACAAACAAAAAACACCCCAGGCTGGATTAAAAAACTATATAACAATATTACAACACTGTACAAAACCTTATGCAGAGAAAAAATACAAAAAGTTTTAAAACATACTGGCTCCATTTGGTAAAGGAACTAGAGAAAATGTGGATGCTTTTCTTCAATCTAAATCTCTAATCTTTTCTCCTTTCTAAATCTCTCATACTTTTCTTAGGGAATGAGAGTATCACTTGAAGAGAAAAAAAGAAAAAAAGCTGAAACTCCCTTTGAGCAAAGAAAACATTCCCAAATGACAAGAAGTCCACTCCATCAGTCCTATGCCCGTACCCCACACCTTCCCCCAGCCTAAGGCAGGGTCATATGGGAAGGTGAAAGGAATGAGGCTCCTAAGGTCTTCTCAATGGGGTCTCTGAGCAAGGGGGTTCCTCAGACCAGCTGCTGTCAAGGGTCCTTTCCCTCCCCCATGTCCTATTTCAGCCTGAACTAATTCACCACAATCCCCAGGGCTGGGAAAAAAATTTCCACCATGGCCATTTGGAACTTGATATTTAGTCCAAGTTGTTCCCAGCCCCTTTCTGTGTCAAAGGAGGTCCTCAAAGCCTCTTAGAGAACTAGCACCCAGCTTAGCTTAGCTCCCACATCAATGCTACACTTACAGCAAAACCCCAAGCCATCAGTCATCACCAGGGAAATGTGAGAGGAAGACCCATGGCAGGGACAGGCTCTGTCATACAACCCCACCCTTCTGCCCTGACAGCCTCCTCCTGAGGGATATCCAGGGTTTTTTCTGGCGTCAGAACCTTCAGACTGTGTTTCAAGTCTGTAATAAGTCAGCAAAGAGAGAAATGAGGCTGCAAACACAAGGGCAGACAGCTATCCTTCCAAAGCTCTTAAAGCCCCCTGCCTCCCCTCTCTATTTAAGCAAAGGCCAGTACTGGCCAAAATACTAGTTTCTGAGAAACTGAGCTTGGGTAGTGATCTAGTTGGGACCAAAACACAGACTAGGGCTTTATCAGACTGGAGATGGATTCTGATTCTGGTATTAATAGAGAAGCTCCAATAGCTGCACCATCCCTAAACTTGTCAGTACTCAACAGAATAGGAGCTGCTGCTCAGACAGGGGGTAAGGAAGGAACCCAAAGAAAGAACATAACACAGATTCACAACCCTTTTTCATATTAGGGCACACCTAGAAAATAATACTATCTGTACAGAAAATGGGATAAATGGTGGAACTAATCCCAATCAGAGGTGGCCAATCAGGGGGTCGCCTGGGTTAAGCGGTTAAGCGTCCAATTTCAGCTCAGGTCATGATCTCACAGTTTGTGGGTTCGAGCCCCACATCAGGCTCTGTGCTGACAGCTAGCTCAGAGCCTGGAGCCTGTTTCAGATTCTGTGTCTCCCTCTCTCTCTGACCCTCCCCTGCTCACACTGTTTCTCTCTCTCAGAAATAAATTAAAAACATTAAAAAAAAATAAAAATAAAGAGGTGACCAATCAGGGACCTCAGCTGCCTCCAGGGATAAGGGAATCAGTATGCCAGCATAGCAGTAGGGAAGCCTTGGATTAGGGGACTGGGCTGGGTTAGGACTCTTGCCATCAATGTCCTGAACAAATCACCTCATGGCCTCAGACCCTGAGCTCTCCAACCTCGGCTGAGAGGCTGTGGGTCAGATCATGTATCTATACCAGAAAGCTGGGAGCCTGTGGTCTTGACTCACAATGATACAACTTTCCCAGCCAGTGTGCTTTTCAGGGGGGAGTTTCCACAGATACACTGGAATTGGGGGAAGCCCTCCATCTGACAGCAAAAATCATATCTTGAGTCTAGCTATACAGAATAGGGTAATTGGTTTCATCAGATTTCTAAACTTAAAATCCTTTTTGGGAGTACAAGTGATCTCAGATCTGAGTCACTGCTGAGAGTTACAAATTTAAAAGCTACCACTTACTGCGCATATAGTAGATGCCAGATTCTAAGTACTTGACTTCCAGTTTCATTATATGCACAAAGCAACTTCATGTGGCAAATGCTATTATTACCCCCATTTATAAGAAACTGGGACTCAAAAATATTAAGCAATTTGCTTAAGTTCAATCGCTTTTCTAAGACTTTTCAGAGACTGTGGAGAGGCCAGTATTTCAGTCTACTTTGACTTGAAAATCCATCCATACGCTTAACCAGGACACCAGTATGTCACCTCAACAAACTCCCAAATAGCTTTTTCAGAAACCAAATCAATCATAGTGATGTTGACAATCTGGGAAAGAAAAAAGTAAGAAAGGAGCAGCTTCTCTGACTCACAGTCAAGAAAAAAATCTAATCTATATTGAGTACCTACTGGGTACCAAGAGCCTTATATACATGGCTCATCTAATTCTCATAAACCTCCCAGGACAGAAATTATTATCGCATTTTCTAGATAAGGAAATCTATAAAATTTATAGATGAGGCTTAGAGAGGTTAACACAGTTACTAAGACAGCCCTTGCTTTTCCTACTATAATACTACTACAATATGCTTCTCCTGACTATTGAAGAAATACACCTGAGCTTGCTCTAGGTTCAAATATCCAACAGCTATTACTGTTCCCAAACAGTGGGACAGTAGAAAGAAGGATAGTAAAAAGGGCATGTTTCAGAAGCAGAGGAAAGAGAGTTCTTTAAGAATCCCCAGAGAAGAACTCAAATTCCCAAGAAAGCATGATTTTCCTATGTTGGAAAAGTGAGGTAAAATGCCCTCCTCCCATAAGACAGCTAACTAGCTCTG